>NC_091951.1:199175736-199487736 GCF_031021105.1 Erythrolamprus reginae
GGCGGCATAAAAATCAAATAAATAAATAAATAAATAAAACTCGTAAAATGGGGCAAACAATTTTTAACAACTTTTTCACTTAACTTACATTTTGGGTTCAAGTGTAGTCATAAATTGAGGATTACCTGTATTGGAGTAAGTGTAGAGTATAAAGAGTGGTTGAAGGATTCTGCTCAAGAGTGCATCCTTTATGCATTTTTCACGCAGGATTTGTGTTGCATGGAGAGATGGGAAAACTACTGCTATGTATGTTTTCTTCATTCTGTTAAGTGAAAATATTAGTATGTCTTAACTAAAATAAAACAGAATCCTGAACTACTGATATCATCATTAGAGAGGGTTGTTGAGTTTAGGCTGTGGTTTTGAAACAGTTCTTTCTTTCTTTTTTCTTTCTATTTTAGAAGCCATAATGCCATAAAATTATCATTGAAAAGAATCTTGAAAATCATCATTTCCAAACTATATTCATTACAGTGTGCAACCTCAACATCAGTGGGAGATAGAAGGCTCTTGGTTTTTTACAAATATTAATAAAATTGCTGTTACAACATAAAAGAATCATGAACAAATACAAATGATTTCAATTTTTCACTCTAATGTACTGTTTAAATTGAAACCTAAGAAAGCACTATAAAATCTAAGTAATATCCACTTCTTGTTTTGCATTATACCATGTATTTTTTATAGTATATTAGGCCTTGCTTTTTCATGGTAAAGCCCCTGGGCTTGAATAAGATTAATGCTCATTCTCTCTCATAGGCATGTGAAATGTCTTGATCAGGTATTTAATTCTTAGTTTTATTCCCATTTATAAATCAAACCTTGCTTTCGTGCAGTGTATTAACCACCAAAATCTCTTTTATGTACCTGCATGACATGAAAACTTAAAATCACCAAGTGATAAACAAATAACTATAGATCCATGGGTGCAGGAGTTCCAAACAGTAGCTAATAAATATGTTCATTGTATTTTATAATCATATGTATACAATTTCAATAGAAGAGTATATAAATGTTTTTCCCTTCCATACAGTTGTGACAAGTTGTAGAGTTTGCCTGGACAATCCCTACATTTTTATTGGCCATTTTTTTTTCTAAAGTGGTTTGCCATTGCCTCCTTCCTGTAGCCCAAAGTCACCCAGCTAGCTTTCTTCCTCGAAACTTGAACTAGAACTCATTCTCCCATATTCTAGCTTAATGCTTTAACTGCTTCATTACACTGGGTCTCATAAATATTGTAGCTGGTTGCAAATAATATAAGGCAAAGGAGAAAATTAAAATGAAGGAAATACAGACAAAAAAACTGCGTATAATAAACAATGATATTTTAACTAAACACTTTCCATAACAATTATCGTTTAAAGATAGTTTGTGAGCAATGTGTGTGTCTGTGTGTTCATAGATTTTCACGGGTATAGGTATGTAGGTCTTGATGTATTCCAGGCTTCTCCAGTGTAAGATTGATAGAATCTTAGCAACGTTTCAACGAGGTCCCACTCGTTATCTTCAGGCTGGTGCTTTCGGCTTTGTGTAGTGCAAAGTGTGGTCTTAGCTGCCGTGTGGAGTGATGGCTCAGCTGCTGCAAGCAGGTTGGTTGGCTGTGTTATAACATCCTGATTAGTCGGTGGGATAACACCTTGAATAATTGATGTAGTTGATGTATGCAGATTAGGTGATGTTTGCAGATTAGGGATGACATCCTGAGTAGTCCAGATGTCACAGAGTCTACAAGAAGCGAGACACAGAACAGGAGAATGGCATCAGGTTGTTACAACTACAGCCAACCAACCAACCCACTTGCAGCAGCTGAACCAGCACTCCACCTACCCCCACCAGTATTTATAGAGGGACAGCAGCTCAGATCATGCTTTGTTTGCCCTAGCACAAAGCTGGAAGCACCAGGCTAAAGATGACGAGTGGGACCTCATTGAAATGTTGCCACAATTCTATGAATCTTACATGGGAAAAGACCCAAATACACCAACACCTACGTATGTATGTATGTATGTATGTATGTATGTATGTATGTATGTATGTATGCATGCATAATAAACATCTGTTCAATAATCATCTGGTTTCTTTTTCATAATCTTAATATACAATTTAGAGATTGGCTTCCTATTTTACACTAATTCTGTTAGTTTGTTTAAAGTAGCATGTTGTATGAGCCTAAGCAAGCCATGGCATAGTGTGAACTTGTCTATATGATTCTCTACTCAGAAATAAAATTAGTTGAATGTGGCACATATTGGGAGTGGCTTAGAGTTGGTTGGAAGATAGGCAGCTATATAAATGTTTTAAATAAATAAAACTGAACACCAAATATTTTACGTAAATAAAATGTAAACTCTTCTTTGTATATATACTGCTCAAAAAAATAAGGGGAACACTCAAAGAACACATCCTAAATCTGAATGAATGAAATATTGTCATTGAATACTTTATATCGTTGTGGATGCGTTTATCTGGTTACAATTATTCAATTATATGTTTTCAAATGAAAAATTCTAAAAGGAATTAAGACAATAAAATGTAAGGCAGTGAATTCTGAGAGGTCCAACTTTTGGGTGCTTATTATAAAGCCAGCTATATTAAAATAAATAATTTATTGTCATTGTATGTATATATACACAGTATAACAACGAAATTTACATGTCACCTAAAGACCAGTCCCAACAATAAAAATATATATGCCCCACCCCCCACAAATACCCCATCCTGAACCACACAAACATCTACACAACAGACCAAGTAATACTGTCCAACAGCTCACTGATGGTGACCCTTTAGTTCATTGTTAAGTACGAGTATAGCTCTTTCATTGCTGGATCAATATATATGTTCCAAATCAGAACACCCATTCCACTCAAAGTAATTATTAAGGTAATCTTCTTCAACCCATTTTGTGGGAGAGATTAAAAAAATAAATATTCAGACCTATTAGAATTAAGTAGATGATACATGGTCATTATTTTAGCCATTGCCCACTGCAGGACAAAAGCCTCTTCCACATGTTTCCAACTAATATAGTCCTTAGCTTTCTTTTGCCAATTGGACGTGAAATACTTATTGATGTCATTGATCCATCTTGTTGTAGATCCATCTTTCATGGATGCTTTTTATCAAGTGGGATCCGTTGTATGACTGACTGGTTCCACCTGCTATCAATTCTTCTTGCTCTGTGATTAGCCCATTTCCATTTCAATTCTTTTACTCTCTTGATGATATCATATAGTTTTGTTTGATTTCTAATCCATATACCAGTCTTTCTACCTTGTCTTATAATGCCAAGCATGTATCTTTCCATGTCTCTTTGCACCACACGTAGAATTTGTATCAATTGTGAGGTTAGTTATTCATCAGGTTGGATAAAAATCAATGATTTTCTTAATCAAAAAAATCCGATGTTTTAAATTTACGCTAAATTATATTTTTATTTATTTTTATCAAATTTATTTTAATAAACTGCTTTTGGAGTAAAAATCTATCCAAAGATAGTTTTCTATTTAAGATACTGTATATTAATAATTTAGTTTATTCAGCATGAAATGGAGCTTAGTTATGTAGCATGAGGCCGTATATCCTGCAATATTTACATTTTTGGTAAACTAATTCAAAGAATCCAGGCTCTGCAAGTTAAAGAGGAAATCTTCATTTTGTTTCCAAATAATAATATTAAAGATTCTAACTACCAGCAGGAATTAGTCTTTATGTTTAAAGAGCACCTCTCATTTCAGATCCAACATGGCAGCGCCTGTTAGCGGGCATCCACTCACCTACTGCCCACCACGTCCCTCACCTGGTTGTGTCACTGCCACATCACCAGCCATCCCATTTAACTGAATGGGACTGTCAGTGAATCAAGAGTGGGTCAGAGGAGGAGCTGCTGTGGGACAGAGATGACATAATCATAAAAATTATGATTTAAATCGAGTTGATTGCAATCAAGCATTTTTACTAATGATTTAAATTGTGGTTTAGATCGACTTGATTTAAATTAAATTGACCCTGGTATCTTATGTTTCATCGAATATGTAAGAGCAGGTAGCACACACACTGATTGAAAATTTTTCAGGCATAGGGGAGATTGTTCTTGAAAATTATGCTTAGCTTGCTGAATTGCCTGACAATCACATTTAACACGCTGTTCAATTTTCTTTATTGTATCACCTTTCTTTGAGATCCATTGGCAAAGGTATACTTCTCCAAATGTAATATTTTTTCTCTCTTTGGTGAATTTATTAAACATAACCTGGCTCTTTTTCAGGTTTATTTTTAAGCCAAATTGTTATCCTGTTTTGTGTCTTTGTAACTCTTCCAAATCATATGAGAAAAGAACAATACCATCTAAAAATCTGAAATGATTTAAGTAACAGTTACTTATGATACATGGTTAGTGATTAGATTAACCCATTATGTTAAGATCTAATTTGCTTTTATTACCACTTGTTGAAAAAAGCCACAATCGCTTAATGTGATGCATGTGCTCAACCAGTACGGGGTTTCTTTTACTCTTCTGTAGCATTCAATGTCTTAGCTAATTTTGATTATTCTTTGTAGTAGACAACTGAGCCTCTCAACAGCAAAGCAGAGGATCTTTGCTTCTGGGAGACTTTATTTATGTAGAAAAAATAACAGATTTTAGCCAGGAATTGTGTAAGGGTCCTGATTTATGTTTTTCTGTAGTGCAAGCCTCATTGTCTCACGTTCATAGTTCCCTGAACTTAGAATATTGTGGTTGTTTCTTGAGTTAGTTCCATAATTTTTCTTTATAGTTTCCTTGTGATGTATGATTTCATTTGGAATCCAACATGGTTTTTCTTTGGTTACTGGGGTGGGAATCACCCCATTTGTAGCAGATCAATGTCATTTTATGGTCTGACTGAAACATTTCATTCCTTTTGGATTTTTCTTCTCTAATATTGAATTCAGATTTCAATATCCTTTGAATCTCAGGGTTTTAGCTTCAAGAATAAAAAAGCTAGAAATTTTGAAAGAGCTAAGTGGATACTGTACATTTGAGTGCTATTAAAAATAATCTTTAGAAGACATTGGGAGATTAAGTCAGCTTTCCAATGGCTAACCCTCTTATATAACTTGTTACTACTGTTATATTCTTTTTGTAGTCCTTGACCTTTTTGGAGGTGAAAAGTATTCTTGAGCCAGTATTTGCTTTCCAATTTTGTAGACTTTTAGGACAGTAAATATTCAGTGTTCACTTTAGAGAACATATGGAGTTCAGGGTTGGCCTGTGGAGCCCTTTGTGCTCTCTGGACTTTTTTCTGCAGATATTTCATTACCCAACAAGGTACCATCTTCAGTGCCAGAAGGAAGTGGGGTTTCCTCTCTGTTTATATACAGGTACTCCTCGACTTACAACCACAATTGAATCCAAAATTTATGTTGCTAAGTGAGACAGTTGTTAAGTGAATTTTGCCCCATCTTTCTTGCCACGGTTGTTAAGTGAATCTGGCTTCCCTATTAACTTTCTTTGTCAGAAGTTCACAAAAGGTCACATGACCCCGGAAAACTGCAACCAACATAAATATAAGTTGCTTGTCAAACAATTGAATTTTGATCATGTGACCGTGGGAACTGGGAATGCTGCAAAGGGTCGTAAGTGTAGAAAAATTATCATGTCACTTTTTTTCAGTGCCATTATAACTTTGGTCACTAAACAAATGTTTTTAAGTTGAGAACTATGTGTACAGTTTTTAAGTTGAGAACTATGTGCCCTGTCTTGGTTGGTATCGTATTGTTTTTTTCCCTTTGTAGTTCCTTAATTAGGCTGATTGATTAAGTAGCAGACTAACCTTGAATCGCCTTAAATTCAACAACCAAATGCCAAACAACCATGATACCCAGCAAATCAAGAAACTACCAAGGTGGGGGGAAACCCATCCTGGATTTATTGCCCTGCAATAAACAGAAGTTTTTCCTACTTGTCACTGCTAGGTAAGAGTTCCCAGGCTTCTTTATAATGTTGAATTATAACATTATAACATCCCTTTGTTAAATTTCATGAGTTAAGGACCAGCTGGAACTCTTGGCCTCTCAGCTACATCCACTGATCTTGGAATAGCTGTTACATCTGGCCACATGGTGGTGCTGTGACTCCATGAGCCATTATAACTAGGGTTTTCTTTTTTAGAAAAATGTCTTTTTAATTGCTTAAATTTTGTGTGGTTGTTGATCCTGCCCTCTATGTAGCTTTGGTGCCTCAAGGAAATTTTAAGTAGGAGGACAAGAGAGCAAGCAATTCACCTTTACCCATTACCTATTCGATTCAGGGTCATCTCATTGTCTGGTTAAGCGAGACAAGAGCTAGAGGGACATCATAATATGTGTTTCGTGAGAATTGTAGCTATTTGCTATTTGCTACTAGAAGGGAAAATGTATTCCTGGAGGAGTTGGATGTTGCTTAGTTCTTTCTTATCCATCTATGTTTTTCCCCCATTGCTATAACTTCGGCATCCTCTCCCAGTTTCAGTTAACTAAAATATTTTCTTTGTTCCTGTTTATCTGATTTCTCTCTCTCTCTTTTCAATATGGACTGTTGTCTGATTGCTGGTAAAATGACACTTTACAGGAAAGCATGATGGTTTGCTTAGAGTAGTTGCTAGAGAGCCAATGAATGCAGATTGTTACCTATTCAGGCATTTTAGTGGAATTTTCTCTTATTGAGAAATTATGTCCGCATTTGCAAAGAGCACATGCTGTACATCTCTACTTCACAAGATGCAGGGAAATGAAAACCTCAAATCTGTTATAAGATTTTGACAAAGACTGTCTACTTGAAAGTGATGTTGAAAAATCCATGTTTTGTTTCTTGAATGAACAACTATTGGTAAATATACATATGCTTTTCTCACCTGACTCAGTAAGCTAGAAACCATCTCCACTTGTTTCTTGATTTGCAGGGCCCAAAGCTATTGAGTATACAATAACTCATTAAGTGAGGTAGGATTGAAAAATTGTAGCAATCTGTTCTTTGCCCAGTTGCTGAATGAACATGGCCAAGTCAGCCTCCTGCACCACGGCAGGGGGAGGGTGTTTTCACCCTCCCCAGGCTCCAGAGGCTTTCTTTGAGCCTCTGGGAGAACAAAAATGCTCTCCCCTGGGCTCCGGAGACTAGAAATGGGCCTGTTTTTTGCCCTTCCAGAGCTTCTACACAGGCCATGCACTTATCTTGCATCTAAAACAGACTACATGGAGACTTCTGGGAGGGGCAGAGTGGGGTGGGCGGGGTCAGCCAGCCCTTACAACTACCAGTTCAGTGAACCATATGTAAAATTAACATCTGGTTCACTCGAACCAGTCTGAACCAGCTGAATCCCATGCCTAATTTATTTAAGAGGATGCTGGGGATCTTGGAAAGGTCTTTGATTCAAAGTTATTTTTCTGTATCCCACATTTTGCAAGCTACCTTTTTAAAAAAAAATAAATTAGTACTGGTATCTCTAGGATACTGGTATTCCTTGAATTTTCTATTGAGTTGGAGCTGAATTTCCAACTGGCTGCTAATAAAAATACAGCTTTAGTAGCAGTTTACCATAAAATAAGTGAAGTTATTTGCATTAGCCAGTCAGTACACACTGCAAATGGCTGCACAATTTTCCTGTCTCCAAACATTTATCATCCTATATAATTAAGCAAATATCATTTCTAGTTTATAGAAAGGTAGGATTGTGTGGGGTGTTGGGTGGTTTCCATTAGTATTATATACCCAGTACTATGAATGTTTCTGTTGAGTACTACATATCCTACTGTGAATATAAATTGTGTTTTGTAATTTTTCAAATACGGTAGTACATCAGGAAGTGTTCTTCTGATTTTTGACTTTGTGGGAAAATATAAAATCAGCTGTAAATACTATAGCTTTTAGTTTAACATGTTCTAAACTATTTAAAAGTCTTGGAGAATAAAAATATCCTTTTCTACATCTGAAAAAATAATAATCCCAGCATCAGACATACTTTGGTTAGAAAATCATTCTGGAAACATTGGGCCAGAATTGAAAAAGAAGAATGTAATTTGAATTAACATCTCTACAATTTAGGCATATGTTTTTTCCACAAAACATTGACACTGTTATGTGCAGAAGGGTGGAAAGATTTGACTTTACCCATAAGGGAGGAATGATACTGCAGATGATGGAAGCTCATGAAATGTCCAATTTGACTGCTTTAGAGAAAGGACATTGTGTAAATTTAACAATAATTGTAAATCTCTTCTTGACTTTTTATGGGAAGCAAATGAAGTCATAATATATTGTTTTGAGGATTAGATTAAAAATGATAAATTACGGAGAAAATGTAAATATTGCTGTATTTATTTAAATTGGTTTGCCACTCATCGCACCACAAGCCAACTTTATAACCATAAGATTGTTTTATATTTTTACTTGTAACTGCTGCTAGAAAAAATTGGAAATCTCTCCTTTACCATTCTTTTTTCCTTTTTTATAATTTCTGCACCTTTGTCTTTGTTCTTTTGTTTTTTCTTTTAGTTTTCCTTTTTTTCCATTTTAAATATTCTGATTAGTTTTTATTCTGCTTTTAAAATTTTATTTAAAAAGAAGTTTCTTCCACAAAATGGTCCCTTTGTCTGTTATTCCTCTTTCTGAATAGATTTCTGATTTTCTGTCTCAGTTGCTTTATTATTATGATAACTACAAACTTTCCTATACTGTAGTACTGAAGTTGATGTCTGGTAGGTAGGCGAACAGCATTTTCTCTGCCAAAGTAATGAGTTTTGAGACCCACTGTTTCCATCACTATGGTGATAGTGAAACCATTATGATGCTGTGCTGCTTTAAGGGGAAACCCTGAAAGTTATGTTACTGTCACCAGAATAATCTTATGAATTTGACAAAAGTTGGGATGAAATTAGGGCTTGCCTACAGTTATGAGAGATGAAAAATAATATCTTTAATATCTTTACATAGATTACTTTTCCTACTGTTTCTGAGAATACCTTAGAGCAGGGGTTCCTAACCCCCGGTGTTTAGACCAGCATCATGCCGTGGCATGCCAGCAACTGGGCTGCGGAAGCAAGGGAAGCCCCATCCACGGGATGCAGGCATCATGCAAAACCACACCCCTTCCAGTCCACGGAAAAACACTTCTACACCAAATCGGTCCCTGGTGCCCAGAAGGTTGGGGGCCACTGCCTTAGAGGTAATACTATTTCTCATGATGGCTGAACTTTAAGAGATTTCCGGAGAAATCATGTGAGTTTTGAGTTCTTCAGAGAAAACTCATAGTTGTGCTGTTCTTGATTGAACTCATTGTAAAGATAATAATCATGGTCCTTTAACACCATCAGTAGATACTGACAAATAATTTTAAAGTTATGTGGATTATGTTTAAAAAGGGGGTTCCTGTGTGGGCTTGACCATTGGTGTAGTTCTGCCACTGACTGCCCTCCATTAACAAATGGGCTGTTGTATCATGTATTCAAACCATTCCTGAGCAATCATCAGGGGCAACCCTGCTCTTAGCATAATAAACTAGATTAACAGTAACAGAGTTGGAAAGAACCTTAGAAGTTATCTAGTCCAACCCCCTTGCCTAAGCAGGGGAGCCTACATCTGCCTCTACCTAGGATCAAACTCACAACCTCCTGATTGTAAGGTGAGAGCTCTACCTCTAGGCCACAGCAGCCCTGTTATTATACTTTATTATATATTATATAAACAATATTGACTGCTTCCTAAAATGATTTGATTGCTTATTTGTACCCGGACTATCATTAAGTGTTGTACCTTATCGTTCTTGACAAACCTTGTTTTATGTATACTGAGAGCATATGCATCAAGACAAATTCCTTGTTTGTCCAATCACACTTGACCCATAAAGAATTTTATTCTATTCTAAACAAATGTGTTTGTTAAACAAACAGATTTCAGAACACTAAGTGATAATGTATTTCGTTTGATTTTTTGACTTGTAAGTTGCTCAAACCTAGTTAATTGTAGCTTTTGCTGTAACTAAAAGTAATAGAAGCCTGACTTAGCAAGATACAGGACTGCAGTCAAGCAAGAATGAGGATGAAAAGAAAAAAAGACTCAATTGCATTTCAGGAAAGAGTAGAAAGTGAATTGCAGGGAAAGAAGATTATTTGTAATTGAGTTCTGAAATCCCATCTGCCCCCAATTCTATAGGGAACAAAGTTTTCAGGATTAATTGAAACTGTACAGAGCTATCATTGTGTCTCCTGCTTCATTTATAAATACACTTCCTTTCCCATCCTTCATCCCTCAAATCTGGGCACAGTGCCAATTGCATCTTGACACCTTTGATCCACTTTCCTTTTTCAGATCTCATTTCTAATCCTTGCATGGTACTATGTGGGTCAGAGGAAAATAAGATTTACTGAGTACACAAAGGAAACTTTTACTGTAGCTGGAATTTGCAGTTTCTTGTTTCTCAGAAATGTGGCTATATTGGGATCAAAAATTGTCCATATCTTTTGTGCTTGCTAAGGCTTGCTAAAATGGGGGACGCTAATTTTGTCTACAAGCCCTTTTTAATACTTTCCTACTTGTCCTAAGGTGAGAACCCCAATACCTAGTGTTAAGGAGCAGCCGTGTCTTTGCAACATGCAGCAACTCCTGGTGCTTTGATGGATTGGGTTCAGAGCCAGCATATCTATTGGATGCACAGCTGGGATCCAGGCTTCTTGGAAGCATTGAACAGCTGGCTGATTGCTGCCCTCCCAGAGAGTAGCATCTGCCTAATGTACCTGTGCTGCTTTTCCCTGGTAGACACCCAAAGCGGCGGTATCCCTATCCTAGCTGTTCCATTTGAATTCCAGTGAAAGAAAGAGCTGGATCAGATCCAGGTTAAAAGTTTACACCTAAGAGTACAACATATAAATGGTGCTGTACTCCCACTAATCAAAACAGGAGCACCTGTTGCTTGCATACCTTTTATTCAGTTCCACAGTTGAGCAGGACAGTATGGAAATGTGAGCTTTGAATGGTGAAAATGCCATTCCCTAACTCTGACCTCGAGAAGTCTGTCCTTAGAGGTGGTGACTGAGTGATTGCTTCTTGTTGAATGAACAGGATTGTTAACGCAATGTAAGACAACCAAGCTTCAGGGGTACTGAATCCCTAAGTGAGACAACAGGAGTTTGAAATGGGACAACTCACCACAGCCATGGGCAACTCACCATGGGGCAACTTGCCACAGGACAACTCGCTTCTGGGCAATTTAATAATTCTGTTTATGTATTTAAAATAAATAAATTATTCTTTTTGTCATTCATATTTCATCCTGTCCCTCCTTTTACAACATTTAAAAAATGATTCTTTTCTACTATTTCTTTGATATTCGTTCCAACTCTTGTCCTGCAACAAGTTGGTTGTGGCAAGTTGTCCCACTTTGGATTGACCAAGGCGAGTTGGTTGTGGTGAATTGGCCACAGAGAGTTTTCATAAACACCAGGAATTTACCAAAAGGACGAGTGGAGAAGCCCCTAATTTTTTTCCCTGTAAGTCAAGAGCTAGTATTTGGTTAAACTGACAGCCTACCAAGAAAGTAAGATGCACTAAAAGTCTTTCTACTCCTTGTGCCCTGGTAAGCAAAAATGAAATTGAATGAATAAAAATCAACAACTGTGATTTGCAACCGATTGCTTAGGAACCATTTTAAATTAAGACAGACACCCCTCCCCCAAAAGTAACTTACAACCCAGATTCAAAGTTCTGGCGGCCACCCCACATCCACATTTTGAGTGCTCAGCAACTGGCCTGCATTTTGGAACGGTTTGCAGCATCGCTCGGTCATGTGAATGTGATTTACATTTTTTTGCCAGAAACCAGACAATGGTTCACTTAATCATTGAGATGCTCACTTAACTGACACCCAAAATAAAAATCATAAAATTGTGTCAGTCACGCGATGACCCAATTAACAGCCAGCGTGACAATAATTGAGCATAGAATTATGGTCTTAATTCTACGCTCAATTATTGTCATAAATTGAGGACCTATATGCTCCTACTTTAAAACAAGCTGACATGTATGCAGTAAATGTTGGCTTGTACATTTCTTTGAAGAATTGAGCAAGAGATTAGAGCACTTTAGCTGTTAGGAAAACATGAGGATTTATCAGTTGTACAAGGAGATTGTACAACAGAAGTTGACAGTAAAAGCAGTTTCAGTTTAGGAAGACAACCAAAACACCAAAAACTGAGAATAACAACTAGAAGTATAAGATATGGATGATATTCTGTACTGTGGGAACTGACAAACAATTTTTTAGAGATGAAACATGTTTTGAGCATTTAGTAGGGGGGAAAAAAACCTATCATAGTAAATTTTTAAAGGACAGAAATGTACTCTTTAAGAAAGCTGAAAGAAAAGTAGTGATAATTTATGACTCACTACAGCAGGGGTCAGCAACCTGTGGCTCGCTCTGGAGCCGCATGTAGCTCTTTCATCCCTCTGCTGTGACTTTCTGTCGCTGGTCGGCTCCACAATTGATAGAGTGAGGACAAGTAGAAGAAAAAGGATGTTGTGCTAGGAGGAGACAGTATGGTGGGGGAACCAGACTTCCGGTCAACAGAGGAAAAAGCATGCTGTGCTAGGAAGAGACTATGATGGGGAAACTGGACTTCCAGTCGGCTCCAGAATTGAATGGGTGGCTTCCAGTTAGGACCTTTGTGGCTCTTGGAATCTTTAAGGTTGCTGACCCCTACACTATAGGAAGGATTCCAAACAAATAAAATGATTAAATAAAACAAAACAAAACAAAAAGCAATAACAAAAATACAAAAAGGAAACAAAAACAGAACACATCTTCAAGAGCAATCAATACCCAGTAAGCAGGGTGAACACCAGGAGAGCAATCCAGCAGTAAATAATACCCTAATCAAGGAACTACCAGCTCAAGTAGTAAACAACAGACTAATCAAGGAAGTACCAAGGAGAAAACAACCCCATCAACACTGTCAGGGCAAGCTGCTGTATATAAACAAAGAGCAACACCCCGCACTTCTAGCACTGTAAAATGAATGGGGTTATACTTCTGCCTAAGCAACTATGGGGATCTTGGAGTCAGGAGCAAGTGACTTCTGTGGCTAGGAAGGCCATTGACTAAATGTCTCTATTTTTTCCCCATTTTACTATGTTGTTATAAATCTTGATATATTGCATTATTTCAATACTGTGATATTTATATAATTAAAGAATCATTGACATGCCATTATTATCACTTATAGCAGAGAATACTGAAAATAGGGAAAAGAAAAAAGTATTCGACATATAACCCACAATTTCAGATATCAACCTCTCAAACATAAAATAATTTGGCTTTTTTTCATTCAAAGTCGAATATATTATTGAAAAAAGAACTGCTGTGACTCATATCAAAAGTCTTGGTTATATGATAAAAATTTTAATTCTAAATTACTTAATATTAAATATGAATACTGTACTACTAAACTAAATATTGAATATTCTTGTCAGTCATCCAGAGTGGCCATATATAAATAGCATAGCCATATAAATGTATTAAATAAATAGCTCAATTGTTTGTTACTAGGTATGTGTGAGTGTATGTTAATGGGTTATGTGAGGGAGCGAGGAAAAGAGTGGAAAAAAAGAAAAGAACAAAAACGACTTCTGATTTCCTCCTTTTTATAGTTCTATTAATTTGCAATATTTATACGCATTTATACCCCATTAGAAGCTATATCAGATTTTGCCCTGCTGTGCACTCTTCAATGTATAACTGTTGGCTTAGTTTTTGGCTTAGATTAAATATATATTTCTATTGTGTATACTGTATATATTCTACTAGCTGGATACCCATGCTTCGCTACGAAACTATGTGATCAGGCACACAACCATCTTGCCAAGCTGTGATAACTACCTGTCAGTTCTTGTTATGGCATCCTTCAGATGCACATACTCCTTACTTCTCAGCTTTTTTTCGTTGTTAAGAATCCAATTGAGTCTTTCATTCTCAGTTTTCACATACATATCAACCAGAAATTGATTCAGAAGGTTGTGGAATAGCAGTAGGTAGTATTCTTCGCCATCATGCTCCATTATCCTGTAGCTGTAAAAGTCAGCAGCAGACACAGTGTTCTTGAGAGGACTCTTAGATTTTGCATCTCACTGAGGTGTATTGATGTAATGGCCACCTTCTCCATGGCAGAACATCAGGGGGTACTGGAGAGCATCATAGGCATGGTGCTTCTCACTGATTGGTAACATCCTGTTGTCTCTGCTGTAGAAAACAATATCTCTCTTCTCAAAATCCTGGCTGACAATGAAAACAGCCACTTCTGTGGTCGTGGGGCCATTGAAATGATCTTGGTGCTCTCCAGAAGGTTTCCTATTGGCATTAATCATCACTTGGAAGTCCTTGTGGCCCTTAGAAAAAGCATCAATAGCAGCCTTAAATTCCAGAATATACTTGTGTTCATGCAGCAACTTCTGCAGTTGGCTAACCAATTCTGGATTAACACCCAGGTAGTTCCACAACGGATGTCCCTCTCATTGTCATTGTCACCAACAAAGTATATCTGGAAAAACGAAGGCTGCTGCTGAGGCCCCGCCATGATACTCCCTATCCTGTTGTAGACCTGCCCCTGCACTTTGAATGTTGGCATACAATTTCCTTCCTTCACCTCTCTGGCTCCAAAAGACGTCATTTCAAATCATCCATTGTACTTCCGGGCAGCAGAAAGAAACTGCTCTGCCATTGGATGCTGGTGGGTGAGAAGGCTGTGTAAGGGTCCATGGGAAGGTGTAAGGGTACATTATCACCACTGCAGCACATCCCAGGAGTCTCATCCTGCCACTTCGGGGTACGGAATTAGGTACGGGGTAACTGAGGTCCAAAATCAACAACCTTTTCCCTGGAGTAATCAATTTGAGGTTCATATTTAAAACCAGATAATTACTAGTCCAAGGCATTGATTTGATTCGTGATATCTTTGTATTGTATTTAGCTATAGCTGCCTGATTAATATAGGTGTTATTAATTTCATAGTTGGGGATGAGTTTGACAATACTTTTTTGTATCTTCCCTTACTTGTATTTTCGTAATCGCACCTGTAAACCTTTTCCTGTGTTTCCCCCCCTCTTTTCCCTTTAACTGGTGTTACAGTAGAAGGAGCAGATTCGTCTGAATTGAGGAGGTCAGTGTAAGAAGTGATTTGGGGTTGGGACCCTGCAGGAGAAATTCGGTTTACAATCCATTGGCTGTGGTGATTGAAACTCATAAGGGAATATCTCTCCAGCCGCCATGAGTTCGGAAACAGTTCCGTAGGTGGAATTGAGTAGACATTTTGGTGAGGTAGCGACATTTAGTACTCTAAGGAGCCCCAGATTGTGCCTGAGTATATGATCTCCTCCCCCCCCCCGAGCTTGTATAGCTCTTACTCTAACTCAATTTAAAGAAACCCTTAAAACCTGGGTTTTTTTACCCAGGCCTCAAGTTAACGATTGGTGGATGTATTAATGATATTTGTTTTGTTAGTGTTGGTGTGCTTTTCCCAGTGTTTTGTAGAATATTTGTATTATGTTGGTCTTATCTTTTATGCTACTTTAGAGTTGGAGAGCCTATGTACATCGAGGAAATAAATACCGTACGTTTAATAAATAAGCAGTTATGTAATATGTTAAAGAAAGGGCAAATACACTGCTGATTTGTACCAAGGAAAGTAAATGTCAGCGTTCCAAATAACATCCGAGAAAGAAACCAGAGTCCAAACCTTGGCCTTCTTCCAGTTCCAATTTATTAACAGAGCCATATTGGTTACGAACTATAGCAGGGGTAGGGAACGTTGGCTCTTCTGTGACTTGTGGACTTCAACTCCCAGAATTCCTGAGCTAGCATGATTGGCTCAGGAATTCTGGGAGTTGAAGTCCACAAGTCATAGAAGAGCCAACGTTCCCTACCCCTGAACTATAGTCAACCCAATACTAACTTATTTTGCAGTTCTCCACCCAGGTTAAGGTTCATCCGTCGTCCCTATACCCACAAGTTCATCACATGAACCACTCCGGTTCTCTCAATGCCCACGTTCCTGCCCTGTACTTCTGGCTGGTGCTGGACAAAGAATGACCGTGAATCACAGGAAAGAATTTGTTGTGGCTAGTATCTTTCCCTCTCATGCAACCACCCCAATTCCCACAGTATTTTTCGACTTGTGGCAGGCCAAAGTTGGGGTGTCGCAGCAAGTAGAGTGCTGTACTGCAAGCCACTGAAGCTGATTGTAGATCTGAAGTTCAGCGGTTCAAATCTCATCACCGGCCGAAACGTGGCCTCCAGGAAGGACATCTTCGTGACATCAAAGCTCCGCCCATGGAATTCCCTATTGGAATTCCCAACCTCCTTTCCAGCCTCCAGATCGGCCGAAAACGATGACGCTGATTGTAAAAACGGTGCTCCGCCGGGCGGTGCCGCCCAGCTGTAACCTTCTGAAACAGCTGGGCGCTTCTCAGCAGCCTCCCGAACCCGAACTTCCGGGTTTGGCGTTCGGGAGAATGCCGAGAAGCCCCCCGGCTGTTTCAGAAGGTGACAGCCGGGCGGCGGTGCTTCTCGGCGGCCTCCCGAACCCGAAAAGTTCGGGTTTGGGTTCGTGAGAACTCCGAGAAACCCCCTGGCTGTTTTAAAAGGTGACAGCCGGGTGGCAGTGCCCAGCGGAGTGCCATTTTGCGATCTGCGGTGGGTTCGTAAGCCGAAAAAAGTTCGTAAGAAGAGGCAAAAATTTTCCGAACCCCGGGTTCGTATCATGAGGGGTTCATATCACGAGGGGTTCGTATCACAAGGTACCACTGTATTTGTAGCCTGGAGAAAAGATGACTGCGTGGGGATAGGATACTATTCTCGAAATATTTGAAAAGATATCGCACAGAAGAAAGCAGAACCTGTTCCCTTGTAGTTCGGAGTGCCAGATATGCAAGAATGGACTTACCGGTAAGTTTTTGAAAACATATTTTTCACATTTGTTAGAAGAGATATCCACAGGCTATGATTTTTTTAAAAAAAAGTTAAGATGGTAGCCACAAGCTCTACGTGTTCCTTATTGGATTTTCGTGCATACAATGCATATAAAAAACACTTCAATTGCTCTATTACAGCCATGATGTTGATATTTGTTTTTACAAACCGTACTCTGTGAAAACCCCTGAGCATTGGGGGAAAACACCTTGTAACAGTAAATGCAGTTTAGCGCTAGAACTAATTATTTAGAGAAGTGCAGATCTCATCCTTATTCAGTGTACTCAAAATCTAGATTGTTCATTGTCTGAAATTATTTATTTTGTCATATTTAAGAATTGCCCACCTGCCTCATATAGGGAATCTGAGCAGTGTCTGAAAAAATACTAAAAGCATGAGGAAACAATACATAACCTTAAAATGAAGCAAGAAATGTTAAGAATCGCTTTAAAGGCTTTAAAGGCACTAGCCCATCCCACGACCTCATTCTCATCTCCTTTAAAAATGTTTTCAGTTGGATTCCTACTCTCAGCAGATGATTAGGCTTGATCATACAGTATGGCCATTCCAACTCTGTGTTTCTGATTGTACAATGGAAAGTGCCCATGCAATTAAAACTCAGTCAGGTTTGGCACTTTAAAATGTGTCAATTGATACAGCAATCAAGGAAATGTAATTTTGTATTTTCACTAAACCCATACATTCCATTGTAAAATGAATTGAGACAAGGTCGTTAATGCAACCTTGAAAATACAATTTTGTCACTACTATCTTTCAACAGCATAGAGGCCATTCATATTTAATGTTTGCTTTATGTACACTTATAAAAGAAATAGCAGGCATTCTGCATCTAAGGTAGTTGTGGAAGGAAAATTACTGTAGAACGCCTACAGTCTGATCCTGTTGGATCATTAGTGCTGTTAGCAGCATTTTCTTGGTTGCTTCCTTCTACATGCACTGGACTGCAGTTTCATCAGTTCTCAATCAATGACCATGGCCAGAAAAGATTATGAGATGCATAATCCGTGTCATTAGGAAGATAGCAAGTTGGAGAAGCCTGAATGAGAGGATAGAGAGCTAAAGTTATTGAGTACATTATTTGCTGCCAAACAAGATATGGTAGTTCAGCATCTTCTATTTTGTTAATTGTGTGCAATGTGTTCAAAGACCACATGTGCTTAATTAAACTACGGTCTGTTAACTGAGTCATAACTCACTACAATCATTTCCTGATGTGAGCTAAAATCAAAATAAGCACCTTAAGGTTATTATCTTGTGAACAATTATTGTATTGTGAACTCAGCCATTGTCTTGTAGGCTGCATACACTTCTGTGTTTCATTGGTATTGCTGACACTCATCTCAGCTAATAGTTAATGTTAATAAGTTACTTTTCAATGTCATCTCATTTGTTATAGAAAACAATACCTGGGTTAGACAGCTTCTGTTTCAATGTTTTATTTGACCTCTCAAATTTTCCTTAGTGTTGAATGTTTCATCTTTCATAATTGGGAACACATTGCTCTTTATTGGCTTTTAAAGAGCATGTATAATTGTACACTTATATGTCAATAAATTTAGCAACATTTATAATAATAAAAATGGAAGTGTTCACTAAATAGATGGATATGCTAGAAAGATAAATAAAGAACCATACAGAGGAATCATGGTTTCAAAAACCACTGACTAGAAAGACTAATCTAAATATATTAGCAATATATCCATCTTCCCCCATTTATTTACCATGTAAAATAAAAAGTATTTGATGGAGAAGTAAATGAATTTATCCTCTTTTAAATGAACTTTATCCTTTTATTATTATTTTAAAAAAAATATTTTTATTGATTTTTAACAATTTAACATCACACAACATAAAACAGTGCGTAGTGAATTGTGCCCACCACCCCGACATACACACATTCCCCACCACCAAATTGGGGGTATTTCTTGTATAATCCACTTAACCCAAGAGCAATATATCTGTTTACATATTATAGAGTGATTCCAATTTATTTCTTGTAGCTTGGTCTCGGATTCTGCTCGTCATATATCGTCTTACCTTGTCCCACCGTCCCATCAGCTGTCCCAACTCAGTTTCATTATCCAAATTTATCCTTTTTTCCATAATTTCAAATTGAATATGGTCCACCATGTACCTATACCAATTTTGCATTGTCCATTTTGTCGCATCCTTCCAACTTCCTTTTATTAGATACCCTGAGTCCTTCAGGACTGGGCAGCATAGAAGTCAAATAAATAAATAAATAAATACATGCATTACATACATACATACATACATACATACATACATACATACATACTGTACATACACACTTTTGGTGCCCAAGGAAAAAAAAGGTTCACCATCACTGCTCTAGAAAGTCATTTATCTGAAATAGTATAGGTTATCCTGCTTGAACAGGGGGCTGGACTAGTAATCCTCCAAGATCCCTTCCAGTTCATTCTATTCTATTCTATTCTCTTCCCCTCCCCCTCCCCTCCTCTTTTTTTACGGTTCTTGGCAGTCCTGCACTTTTGATTATCTGTTTGTAGGATGGTGTTATGGAAAAGAGCGGGTGTGAGAAGGTATTGGTCCATCTAACTCAGTTTTGTCTACACTGACTGGTAGTAGCTTGCCGGAATTTTAGTCAGTGGTTGTCTTAAAACAAGAGCAGGAGTTCCCAGGATTTTAATCTTAAGATTTTACATTTGCAAAACATCAGCCATGCAATTGAACTTTAGCCTTTCACACTGCACCTCATGGAACCTCACACAGTTATAAGCATTATATGTTCTGCCTTAAGGGATTTAACTACAGATTAGATATTAATGTCACTGAATGGCAAGAAAAGTTAGGCAAATCTTATTAAAACTGAATCATTGCTCCCTTCCCAATTGTTAGGCCATAACTGATTGCTTAAGCCCTGTTTTGTGACATGTATCTGTTCAGCGAAATTATTAATCAAAGGTGATGGTAGTGAGATGCTGTGTAGTATCTCGTATCTTTATAGAATTGTAGCATTCTTTTAATGGCATTGGGAATTAGCTTGCACAATCTGCAAACCCATTTCTAATTTTACTTGTCAGCTTGCCACTGTCTGGCCTTAGACATGTATTTCTTCTCTTACAATTATGGTTCAATACTAGGCAACTGATATCTGCCCTGAAGAAGGTTGTGATGGCTAATTTTTCCTTAAGTAGCATAATGTCTACTTTTTGCTAGGACAGCAGCAGACTGCATCCGGCACATTAGAATCGCAATCCACTTCAGTTTACAATAAGTGAATAGTTAAGAATCCCCTGCTGTAGAGAAATTAGATTTTCCCAGACTGGCAAAACCGTTGTCATAAATCTCCTGCCAGGTTCATTTTAGCAGCCGTTCTCTCTGCAAATCTCAAAATTGACATTGCCCAGAAGCCAGAACAGACTTATACCTTTCATGCTGGATGGAAATGTAAGGAAACGTCTAAGCATCTTGGGAGCAATTTTGAACCTGGCTCCATAATTAGCCCTCAGTGCTGGGTGGGCTGGAAGAAGGAGTTGGGGGGGGGGGCTGACAGAGTCAATGCATGATACATCGACTGCCATACCTTTAGTAAGGAGTTGGTTTGTAGCTTTAGGCAATGTTTTATACCCGTTCCCTGTATGTCAGTACTGATGCTGCAAGGAAAAGGCAGCAACTGTGGAGCCCTGGGGGTAGGCATTTATTAGGCCCAGGGGAAATTAATTGTAATGCCTGCTGTATTTCTGAAGGCTCAGGAGAGAAAGGAGAGAATAAATTTCTGCCTGAGAAATTTTCCACCAAGGAGAATGTGGCTCATGAAATACTAAAATGTCGCCTCCTTTTCAATTGGTGAGTTGGGCTTTATGGTGAAGAATTATAAACTACCAAACCATATTCTGCAGGAGCGATCCCTATATGTTATGTTATATTAAGTGCCGCCATTTAACCCTGAGCAGCTGACGAATATCACCAAGCGAAATAAATAATGGTCCTCAGTTGTAGCCCACCCCTACAACCAGGAAGAGCTTTTAAAGAGACAACCGGTACTTTGTCACCCAGAAGCAACTGACACCACGCAGCTCCCAAAAAAGTGGATTCATTCTGTCCAGGGCTGCCATGTTTTGTACAAGGTGCAGTTTCTGAATGCTTTCCAAGGGCAACTCCATGTAATATGGATTACAGTCATCCAAGCAAGAGGGTGACTAAGGCATGAGTGACTATGAGCATGGCCTCCTGATCTAGGAAAGGCCACAATTGGTGCAGTATTATACATAATACTGCACCAATACATTGTATACATACAGAAGTCCTGAGCACAGTTGCCACCCTCTGATTAAGCATGAGGCAGGAGGACCTCCAAATTGTGGACCATCTCTGATTGGAGGAACACAACAGAGTTAAAATGTAGAAATATTGTGCAATTGTTTTTTCAATAACCACTGATCCAAAGCCATTCTATCTTAACCATTCTTATCTTATCATTCCCCCCCTCCAACCCCAACATCTTCTAGGTCAGTGTTTCTCAACCTTGGCGTGTGGACTTCAACTCCCAGAATTCCGCAGCCAGCCATGCTCATTAAGGAATTCTGGGAGTTGAAGTCCACATGACAAAGCAGCCAAGGTTGAGAAACACTGTTGTAGGTGCAGGATTAGCATTTCTGCCATATTACCTATTTGACTCAGGCCCCAGCTGTATAACTAGATACTTACAGAAGGCAGAGGAAATGACCTTGAGGAACTGGAGGAAGAACTGCTGCCCAAACAATGGTCACATAAAAAAAAAAGGCCAGTCTATGAGAGAAGAAGTAATACAGTGATCCCTCGAGTTTCGCGATCTCGATCTTCGCGAAACGCTATATCGCGATTTTTAAAAAAATATTAATTAAAAAAAAAAAAAACCACTTCCGGGTTTGGCTTCGGGAGTCAGCTGGGAAGCGGCACGGCTGTTTTAAAAGGTTGCAGCCGGCCTGGGGGGCTTCCCAGCACCCCCCGAACCCCCAACCTGGGTCTTCCCGGCCGCCCACGCAAAGGGGAAACCCCGGCTCCTCGCTGATGCCCGCCGCTCGCCCGCCCACCAGCAAGAGGGGGAAGACCCAGGGAAGGTTCCTTCGGCCGCCCAGCAGCTGATATGCTCGGTAGCGCAGCAGCAGCGAGGAGCCGAATCGGGGTTTCCCCTTTGCGTGGGCGGCGGGGAACGCAAACTCCACCATCTACGCATGCGCGGCCATAGGAAAAAAGGGCGCGCATGCGCAGATGGTGTTTTTACTTCCGCAACCCTACATCGCGAAAAATCGATTATCGCGAGGGGTCTTGGAACGGAACCCTCGCGATAATAGAGGGATCACTGTATACACAAAGCCTCTTCCTACTTCACATGATGATAGAGGGGGAGAGGGAGCTGCATTTAGACTTCAACATTCTGTTATTAAAGCTTTACAGTGAAAACAGTATTGGCTATATTACTTTGGTTTCCTAATCTAATCTGCTTAGAAAGGCTGACAGTATAATCAGCATCTATTGCCATCAGGCTATTTTACAATACGTGACTTCTCCCGGCAGTTTTACACAAATATTAAAAAGATGTGAACAGAAAGGTCTGAGGCATCCCACAGAGTAGTCATTCATAATCAGATCTTTCCTACCCTCCAATCACTGATTGAAGCCATCCCTTTAGAAAGGAGAACCACAACAAAATAATGCCTTCTGTCCAATCTATTTAGGCACCCCGAAAGGATAGTGTGGTCAATAGAAAGGAAAGCTACTGAGACATGACACTAAGACTTCGCTTAGGGTCCTCTGCAGTGGGGGGTTTCAAATATTTTTGCTGCCAGTGCTAAGTGGGTGGAGCATGTGACTGAGTGGGTTGGGCCAGCTTGACGTCAGTCATGTCCATGCCCCCTCAGTCACATGACACCCCCACCTAGCCACGCCCACAGGAAGAGGTAGATTTTTTTTTTTCAAATTTCCACCAGTCACCCCTGTTTTCCCTCCTTTAGTGGCCCCAACCGTAGCCCCGCTTCCACCCCCTCCACTGCTCTTTGTTCGGGCTGCTTACCTTCTGCAGTGGATGGTCCAGAGTCTGGAAGGCAAACTGATTTCTGAACCAAATTTCTGCTAATGGTTTACAATGGTGTGAACTGGTTGAATGTCACCTCTGGTCTTCTGGAATTGTAGCCCCATCATTTTCTCTACAATGTTCTCTGTAAAGCAAGGTTGGAGACAAGTCCAGAGATGGGTAGCAATAGAAACCAATCAATCAAACAAACAAACAAATAGTTGTGTCAAACAAAGTCTTCTTCAGTGGGGCCTTACCACAACTCACTAAAGAGGTCACGGGAGCAATTCTTCATTCAAAGAAGTGGTTAGAACGCAGTACAGTGATCCCTCGGTTAGCGCGGGGGTTACGTTCCAAGACCTCCCGCGCTAACCGATTTCCGCGTTATACTGGATGCGGAAGTAAAAAACCTTCTGCGCATGCGCGCCCCTGGCCGCACATGCGCAGAAGGTGGAGCGACGCAAATTCGGAGGCTGGCAATACAATGGTGATTTTTCCGGGCTCCTTGCCGCTACCCCCCGCCCGCCCGATTCGCCCCGCTCACCGGCTTTCTTGGGGCAGCGCTGGCGGCAATGGCAAACCTCCCTCCTTCCCTTCTCTCCTTCCTCTCACCGGCTTTCTTGGGGCAGCGCTGGCGGCAATGGCAAACCTCCCTCCTTCCCTTCTCTCCTTCCTCTCACCGGCTTTCTTGGGGCAGCGCTGGCGGCAATGGCAAACCTCCCTCCTTCCCTTCTCTCCTTCCTCTCACCGGCTTTCTTGGGGCAGCGCTGGCGGCAATGGCAACCCTCCCTCCCTCCCTTCTCTCCGTCCCTCCTTCCCTCCTTCTCTCCCTCCCTCCTTCCTTCCCTCCTTCTCTTCTCTCCCTCCCTCCCTTCTCTCCCTCCCTCCTTCCTTCCCTCCTTCTCTTCTCTCCCTCCCTCCCTTCTCTCCCTCCCTCCTTCCCTCCTTCTCTCCCTCCCTTCTCTCCCTCCCTCCTTCCTTCCCTCCTTCTCTTCTCTCCCTCCCTTCTCTCCCTCCCTCCTTCCCTCCTTCTCTTCTCTCCCTCCCTCCCTTCTCTCCCTCCCTCCCTTCTCTCCCTCCTTTCTCAAAAAGCACTTAAACTGTAACTGTACTGTACTGTGCTGTGTAATGACAGAATAAAACCCCCCAGCCCTCACCTGTGTTTGAATTTCATTCATTCACTCATTCATTCATTCATTCATTCTTCTGTACAGACTGTGTGCCACTCAGTCCCAACACTTTTAACCCATAAATTACCATTTCCCATCCCCTTAATTACCATTACCTACTGTACACATTGAATAAGACTCTTAAGTTATGAACAATAACATATTTATTTACTGTACATTTTTTGGGGTGGGGTGGGGTGGGGGTTAGCATAACTGGGATACAGTAACTAGGGATCTTCTTCTATCACCATTTCTACAATGGACGCTGCAGGTGATGGTGTGACAGACCTCTTGGTTTTTGTGACAAACATGGTCATGGGCAGTTGTTGGCGCCGTTTCTTTTTCTGGGCTAACATGGATCTGTATGGTGCAAAGATGTTGTCAAGGGAGGCATTAAACTGTATAGAGCGAGTCATGTTGGGATCCCAAAGTTCCACCATGCGTTGTACATTTGAAGTGGCTCTGTTCAGTTCTGCAAGCCGCTCAAGCGTTAGGCCAACATCTTCTTCTTCCTCAGCTTGTTCAGCTTCCGCTTCCTCCTCTTCTTCACTCGCTGACCTGGTCAGCTCCTCCAGATCTTTGTCTGTCAGCGGTAGGCCATGCTCATCAAGCAAACCATTGACTTCCTCTGCTGTCATGTCAACGAAGCCTTCTCCACCCAGTGCCTGTGCCAGCTTCACAGAGGTCTGGACTGCAGCATCTTGGATTTCTTCGGGAGCAAATCCCTTGTAATCATGCACCACTTCTGGCCACAATTTCCTCCAGCAGGCATTCATTGTCTGTGTCTTCATATCTGTCAAGGCATTCTGAATGTTCTTCAGACAAGATGCAATTGTGTACTGACGCCAGTAGGCCTTCAATGTGAAGTTGTCATCAGCATCCATTGCTTCCACGATGCTTCCAAGAGAATTGCGCGTGTACAGTGCCTTAAATGCACGGATAATACCTTGATCCATCGGCTGGATAAGCGATGTGGTGTTTGGTGGCAAGAATTCAACTTGCACCCCATCATGTTCATGGTCCAGGTGATCATGGCCGCCAGCATTGTCCATTAGGAGAAGCACTTTGAAATCAAGTCCTTTGCGAGCCAAATACACCTCCACCTGTGGGATGAAGCAGTGATGAAACCAGTCCCGCGTGAGGGGTTTTGTAATCCATGCTTTAGCATTATGCATCCAGTACACTGGCAATGCATTCTTATTTCTGTTCTTGAGGGCTCTTGGATTTTCTGACTTATAAATTAGCCCTGGCTTCAGCAAAAAGCCTGCTGCATTCCCACACATGATCAAAGTCACTCGATCTTTCATGGCCTTAAAGCCAGGGGCTTTGGCTTCATCTTGCATCAAGAAAGTCCTTGAAGGCATCCTCTTCCAGAACAGGCCTGTTTCGTCCATGTTGAACACCTGTTCTGGAAGGTAGCCCCCTTCTGCAATTAGCTCTTTAAACGTGCGCTGGACAAAGTTTTCTGCTGCACCTGTATCTGCTGAGGCAGCTTCTCCGTGCAATGACACACTCTTCAGGCCATAGCGCCGTTGAAATTTCTCAAACCACCCTTTGCTTGCTGTGAATGTGGCTGGGGCTGAGGCTGAGGCTGAGGCTGCAGAATGACAGGAAAGGGAGAGAGAAGTGACTTGAATGAAAGCATAAAGAGTAAATGCCCACCTCCTTCCCTCCTTCCTTCCTTCCCTCCTTCCCTCTCTTCTCTCCCTCCCTCCCTCCTTCCCTCCTTCCTTCTCTTCTCTCCCTCCCTCCCTCCTTCCTTCTCTTCTCTCCCTCCCTCCTTCCTTCTCTTCTCTCCCTCCCTCCCTCCTTCCCTCCTTCCTTCTCTTCTCTCCCTCCCTCCCTCCTTCCTTCTCTTCTCTCCCTCCCTCCTTCCTTCTCTTCTCTCCCTCCCTCCCTCCTTCCCTCCTTCCTTCTCTCTCTCTCCTTCCCTCCTTCCTTCTCTTCTCTCCCTCCCTCCCTCCTTCCCTCCTTCCTTCTCTTCTCTCCCTCCCTCCCTCCTTCTCTTCTCTCCCTCCCTCCTTCCCTCCTTCCCTCCCTCCCTCCTTCCCTTCTCTCCCTCCCTCCTTCCCTCCCTCCCTCCTTCCCTCCTTCCCTGCTCCTTCCTTAAAAAAACACTTAAATACAGTATCTAATGACAGAATAAAAAACCCCAGCCCTTACCTGCGTTTCCCTCATCTGCATCGCCTTCTTCTGTGTCTTCAAGACGGTTGTACAATTGTTGTGCTTTGGTTCTTATAGTGTTGGTATCCAAAGCAATGCTCTTTTTGCGGCAGTCTTGTACCCACAGGGACAAAGCAGCTTCCATCTTCATAAGCCGTTTGTTTCGAGGCGTCACCATTCTTTTTGCAGCCTTGTTGAATGCCATCAGAGAACTTTGCCTTATCTTTTTCTCGTCGTCACGAATGGTTCGCACACTCGATTCGTTGATCCCATACTGCCGACCAACATCTGCATAAGAGCGTCCCTCTTTCAGCATGTCCAAAATGTCAATTTTCTCTTTAATTGTGAGTATCCTCCTGGTCTTTTTAGCGTCGCCGCCAGCACTCCGAGCACAACGTTTAGGAGGCATCTTGCAACAAGTCTGAACAAGTTCCAAAAGTTCAGTTGCAAAGCTTTTTTTTGCGTTTGCAACGATTGGTCGAGATTTTGGCCAATCAGCAATCAGCATGACGTCATCGGGCGGGAAAAACCGTGGTATAGCAAAAAAAACGCGAACTTATTTTTTAATTAATATTTTTTGAAAAACCGCGTTGCAGCGTTTCGCGCTAATCGAGAACGCGTAAATCGAGGGACCACTGTACTGCAGGCTATCTCGGCAGACTGCTGGCTGCCAGCAGTTTGGCAGTTCAGATCTCACCAAGCTCAAAGTTGACTCAGCCTTCCATCCTTCCAAGGCTGGTAAAATGAGGACCCAGATTGTTGGGGGGCAATATGCTGACTCTGTAAACAGCTTAGAGAGGGATGTAAGGCATTATGAAGCAGTATATAAGTCTTAAGTGCTATTTCTATAGCTATTATCACTTGAATCCAACCTCCCATCACCTCACAAGCAATCATGGTATCCAACTGAAAGATGGCAGAGTTGATATTGCAAGGTAACCTACACACTTTCTATAAATATTTTTACATGTTAATTCAATGTAAATTGAATCCAAATGTTGGTTGTCTTGGCCCCACCAATATTTTTTGTTGTTGTTTTGCAATGCAGCCCCCTGCTACCCGTTCAGAGTCTGAAAATGGTTGTGTAACACCTCTTTGAGAGGGATGCGAAGGAGGATAGGTCTGATTGAAGGGAGGGCAAACAGGGGTAGGAAAGACTAAAGTTCAGAAGATGACAGCCAGTTATCTGTCAGTGGTGGGTGGCTTCTGTCAAACTCTTCCACTTTTCCTGTGGCCCAGTAACCTCCTTCAAATTAAAAAGGTTAGCGCTGCATTTCTGTAGGGAAAGTATTCTTGATTGCTTCCTTGAAATCAGGGGACTCACTTTTTCCCACTTGAGCATGAGTTATTTTCCAGGAAGGTTAAATTTCTGCATAGGCGGGTTTTTTCCCCTCCACCAATGGTAAGAAGCTGAAGCAAAAGATAACAAAACCACAATGGTATGCTCAAACAGCAGAACCTAAACTAATAGTACAAGAACAACAATAAAATTAATAAAATAAATCACGAAAGACTTAAATTACAAGCAATAGAACTTGAGATTGTATAGAGGAGGAGCCAAAGTGAGATAAAGCAGAGTATTTTTCAACCAGATAATAAAACGCCAATGGGAGAATAAGTAAGCTTATTGGGAAAGGGAATTTCCCAGTCAGTTATCATTGCAGATGCATTGTACTGTACATGTAGAAAGATAAATCATATTGAAGAAGGCCATGTTTTAAGTACCATTGAGCCAGTCAGTTGGCCCAGTGGTAAGAGCATCAGATTAGAAACTATGGCTATGGAGGTTCTCAGTTATCCAGGTCAGTGTTTCCCAACCTTGGCAACTTGAAGATATCTGGACTTCAACTCCCAGAATTCCCCAGCCAGCATTTGCTGGCTGGGGAATTCTGGGAGTTGAAGTCCAAATATCTTCAAGTTGCCAAGGTTGGGAAACACTGATCCAGGTCATGGTTGTTCCAAAGATGCTTTTTCAAGAGGCTACTGGATTTCCTGTTTTTTTTCCTTTTGAAGACGCTTCGCTTCTCATCCAAAAAGCTTCTTCGGAGATGAAACGTCTTCAAAAGAAAAACCAGGAAATCCAGTTGCTTCTTGAAAAAGCACCTTTGGGATAAGAGACTATGAGTTCTAGTTCCATCTTAAGCAGAAAGCCAGCTGGGGGACCTTGGGCCGAACACCCCCCCCCCCCCAAATCTTGCAAACAAATCTGTAGGGATTAGTCAACAGTGAGTCAGCACTGACTCAAAGACACCCCAAAAAGTTCTTTAAATTGCTTGATATATCTTTGTTTATATGCATGGACAAATTGTGTGCACCAGTAACACTTTGGATGAGACATTCTCCCTGAGGTATAGTTTCTAAACACTTTACAAAGTCAAGTCCCATAAAGGTAGGGCTATTACCATGCAAAAAATTGGGTTTCCTTAGTGTGTTGTGAGAAGTGGAAAGCGTACAAATATGTATATTTACAAACTGTAATTTTTAAACAGATTTGAAATCAAAATTATTATTCTGCAGAACCTAATTATAAAGAGCCCCGGTGGTGCAGTGGTTAGAGCTCAGTACTGCAGGCTATTTCTGCTGCCTACTGGCTGCCTGCAATTTAGCAGATTGCAGGATTTCCTGGTTTTTGAATCTCACCAGGGTCAAGGTTGACTCAGCCGTCCATCCTTCTGAGATGGGCAAAATGAAGAGCCAGATTGTTGGGGGCGAACGGCTGTCACTGTAAACCGCTTAGAGAGGGCTGTAAAACACTGTGAAGCGGTATATAAATCCAAATTCTATCTATATTGCTATAAAAATATACTGTTACAAGTACAGTATGTGACTAAGATGTATAACAATGAGTAGATCTGCTAATTAAGCCGTTGCAAGGGCAATTTTTTAAAATCTGTGTTTTTACTTTATAAGCCTTTTACATATCCAGCGAAGCAGATATAAACTTTGCAGCTAAATAGCCACTGCGGTGTTCATTTCAATAACCTGGGAAATTTTTATGCTACAGTCAAAATATAAAACAGAAGCTGCTTCCCAAGGCCATGAAGGAACTAAAATAAATCAAAAGTATGCCACATTAGTAAGGCTTTCAATCAATTTAAAATAGAAATAATTGATTGACTGGGAATTTTTTAGACTGGTAGCTGTGAGCGTATAATTATGGATATTTATAGAGGCAGCCAAAATGTTCTAGACACTCAACAAAAAAGTGAAACATAGCAGAGCCCCTATCCTCATGCCAAAAAAGGGGAGGGAAGAGCAAGGAGGAAAACTGGCAAGTTCAGGTACAAGTTTTTAAAATTATTATCTCATTATTATTGTAATGATCGTTGAGGAAGGTGTGGAGAGTGGAGGAGTAAATGGCAGGCTGTCCTGGCCAAAGCAAAGAGATAGTCTTAGTGCCACTCATCTCTCTCAAAGATAGATGTATTGCGTAAAACATAAAATTTGAATCTGCTCTTCATTGTTAAGATATATATTCTGTTTCAGATTTTTCCAAAACCAGTACTGAATCAGTCTGTTCTTCATGCTCTGATTGACGGGGGAATCCAGGATGGGTCATCTCTAGTCCTCTAGCTCTATGAGTGCATTGATTGAACTGAAGACACACCTCCCTGGTCACGGTCTGTAGTTTTTTCAATGCAGTCTCAGCTCTTGGATGTAAAACTTTTCGCTCCAGGGTTTGAGCTACAGCCGTTGGCTTGTAATTTTGTGTTTTTCTTCCTGGAAGTGAACTCTTGAATTTTTTCCTGTCTTCTCTTGATCAGAGCTTGCTGAACACAGTAGGAGGGGAGAGTATTTTGCACAGAGAACATAAGAACATAAGAGCCATGCTGAATCAGGCCAAAGCCCATCGAGTCCAGCATTCTGTGTCACACAGTGGCCCCACCAATTGCCCATGGGGATCTTGAGCAGAAAGAGAAGGCAAAAAGGGGGTTGCAGATTTATCACAGCATCCTCCGTTGGCTGCTTCACCAGCTGGTGAGTGGCCAGGGCCTTTCTAGTGTGCTGGCCAGCATTCGGTGCCTTGCTATCCTGCGAGACTGCGGTGCCAGCTTTCCCAAGTGCTGAGAGGGGATAGCTTTTCCTCCCCCTTCTCTTTCTGGCTTAAAAGGGGACGGCAGGAAAGCTAGGGTGAGCAAGATGAGCTCACTGGCTTCGGAAGAACACTACAAAGGTGAGAATGGGTGCAGCAAGCCTATGCAACCCCCCCAATACCCAGGACAGCAAGCAAACGTAAAACGGGGCATTTTTTCCTGTTTGACTCTCCACGAAAGTGGATGGGAATAGCAACCAGCTGGTAAGCGATCACAGCATGGTTTTGTTGGGCTCCATTGTCACGTGGCAGTGGCCATTTTGTATGAAAGGGCCGCCATTTTGGAATCAGCCCAATTGACAGGTAGGCCCAGTGCAGGAGAGGGTGCAGCTACGTATGCCCCTTATAATTGTGGCCTCTGTTTAAAGTGATCCCTCCCTCCCCCCCCCCCCCCCCCGGTTGCCTACAGTTCCAAGTCAGGCTCATAAAGTGGGAGTTCTGGTCGCATTGCCTATTTCGCTCATAGGTAGAATCTCAACAATAAAAATGTCTATCTTACCCAAGATTCTATACCTATTTAGGACGATTCCAATTATATTAAGAAAAGACTTTTTTCAAAAATTAAATAGAATGATTACAAAATTCGTCTGGGCCGGAAAAAAACCTAGAATTAGAATACAATATCTGCAAGATAATATCAAACAAGGAGGATTTGCACTACCAGATTTCGAATTATATTATAATGCAGCAATTATGGATTGGTTGAAAGATTGGTTTAAATTGGAAAATAAAAGACTTCTAATACTGGAAGGACACGATATGAGAATAGGGTGGCATGCTATCCTGTGGGAAAATAAAGAACAAACACATAGTTATTTCAAACAACATATAATAAGAAACTCGTTATACACAACTTGGAAAAAAATCAAAAAAATGTACTATCACCAAACTCCCAAATGGTACTCGAGCTTAGAGGCGACGGTATATCCAAACTCAAGAGAACTAAACAAAATGTTGAATTATTATCAAACATTAGAAAAAAATGGGGAATTAAAAACTAGGGAACAATTAGAAGAAATTGGAATCAAAATCGACTGGTGGGCGTATAACGTAATTAAATCAAAATATCAAGAAGGGAAAAAGAAGGAAATACAAATAAAAGAGATAGAATTAGATAAGATAATTTTAGGCCAAGAAAAAAAAATGATTTCCAAAATATATAAATATATGATACACTATAAAATGGAGGAACACATCGTTAAAAATAGTATACATAGTTGGGGCAAAAAATTTGGTTATAGCATAAATTTAGATAAGTGGGAATCAATTTGGACCAAAAACTATAAATTAACAAAATCTACAGCTTATAAGGAAAACATATACAGTGGAACCCCGACATAAGAGCTGCTCTACTTAAGAGCAACTCGAGATAAGAGCTGGGAGGGGAGAGATATTTTTGTTCTACTTACAAGCCCAAATTCGAGATACAAGCGCTAAGGAGCTGTCTCCTGAAGCCAAACGCTATCTTCCGCGTTCGGCTTCAGGAGACAGCTACGAAGCGGCGAGCGTGTTTTAAAAGGTTGCAGCCGGCCTGGGGGGGCTCGGGGGGGTGCTTGCAGCTTTCTTTCTTGCTCTTTTTCTTTCTCTCTTTTACCTTCCCTTCCTCTATTTCTTCTTTTCTTTCTCCTTCCCACCTTCTTCCCTCCCTCCCTCCCTTCACTCATTCCTCTCTTACTCTCCCCTTTCATAAGTTTCCTTGCTTCCTTCCTCTGTTCCTGTCCCTTCCCCCTTTCTTTCTTTCTTTCTTTCTTTCTTGCTTGCTCTTTTTCTTTCTCTCTTTTACCTTCCCTTCCTCTATTTCTTCTTTTCTTTCTCCTTCCCACCTTCTTCCCTCCCTCCCTCCCTTCACTCATTCCTCTCTTACTCTCCCCTTTCATAAGTTTCCTTGCTTCCTTCCTCTGTTCCTGTCCCTTCCCTCTTTCCTTCCTTCCTTCCCACCCTCCGTCCATTCATTCACCCATTCCTCTCTTGATCGCTTAAAGCCGGTCCCTGGTGCAAAAAGGGTTGGGGACCTCTGTCCTACAGGATTGGGTGGCAGAGAAGTTGAACATATGTAAATTTAAAAGTTTAAGAAAGTTTACAAGTTAAGTGAAAGAAACTTCATTATTCATTTATATGTACATGTACATTTCTTCATTAAAAACATGTCTTTCTGCATAATTTAGACTAACTTTGTGAGTTTTTTGAGGGCTGGAACCAATTAAAATTATTTACATTAATTCCTATGGGGAAAAGTCGTTCGAGATAAGAGCTGCTCGACTTAAGAGCCCAGGTCCGGAACGAATTAAACTCGTATCTCGAGGTACCACTGTACAAAATGTATTATAGGTGGCACCTTTCACCGGCAACATTAGCCAAAATGTATAAAGGAACAAGCCCAAAATGTTGGAGGTGTAAAAAAATGGGGACATACTACAACATTTGGTGGACCTGCTCAAAAATGAAAAAATTCTGGAACAAAATGCAGAATTGGATAGAAGAGATTTTACAAATGAAGATAAATAAAAAACCTGAAGCCTTTCTCCTGGGAATTATAGATCAAAAAATTGAAAAAAACAAACACTACTTATTAATTCATATACTGACAGCAATTAGAATAACGATAGCTCAAAATTGGAAGCAACCCGAACCACCTGAAGACGATTTGATAATTAAAAAAATATTAGACTGTGCTGAATTTGACGCACTAACAATTAAATTAAAAAATAAAGAGGATTCCGAACACGATAAAACCTGGATACATCTTTATAACTGGTTTAAGAAAAGAAATAAAATTCAAAAGAAAAGATCAAATTAACAATACTTTATATCCTTTTCATTACATAGAAAAAAAATACAAAAGACATATATACAAAAAACCTTTTTATAAAAAAAGATCTGTATGACATTAAAGAAATTGAATATGAATAAAAGAAGGCGGATAAGAAAGAATTAAATGATTTAAAGAACAGTGATAACCTACAAGAGAAAATGGTATACGCTGAGGACACAACATGTTTCATCAGAAAATAATTTAAAATCAAAAATCATTCAAAACTTACCTCCTGAAGGGAATACAAGTACAAATATTATAAAATATACTAAGTGAATAGTTATTGTTATTAATGTACTTAAATAAGTAATTAGATCTTTTTTTAAAGAATATTTTCTTTTTGTTTGTTTGTTTGTTTGTCATGTTTGTTTGTTCGTTTACTTGTTATGCATTGATTTAGCATTGTATTAATATAAAACATATTGTATGTAAATGTGTATATATTTGTAATAAAATTTTATAAAAAAATAAATAAATAAAAGGGGACGGCAGGAAAGCTAGGGTGAGCAAGATGAGCTCACTGGCTTCGGAAGAACACTACAAAGGTGAGAATGGGTGCAGCAAGCCTATGCAACCCCCCCCCAATACCCAGGACAGCAAGCAAACGTGAAACGGGGCATTTTTTCCTGTTTGACTCTCCACGAAAGTGGATGGGAATAGCAACCAGCTGGTAAGCGATCACAGCATGGTTTTGTTGGGCTCCATTGTCACGTGGCAGTGGCCATTTTGTATGAAAGGGCCGCCATTTTGGAATCAGCCCAATTGACAGGTAGGCCCAGTGCAGGAGAGGGTGCAGCTACGTTTGCCCCCTATAATTGTGGCCTCTGTTTAAAGTGATCCCTCCCTCTCCCCCCCCCCCCCCGGTTGCCTACAGTTCCAAGTCAGGCTCATAAAGTGGGAGTTCTGGTCGCAGAGCTGCATCGGCTGCCCCTCTTTGTGGCGAGGTCAGTGGATTTCCTTACCCTAGCTTCACACCTGGGTGATTGGGTTTCTAGCTGTGTTTTCCTCACTTATTGGGAGACTGGACCTGCCAGCCTCTTTCCCGGCTTTGTTACAGGATTGCTTCCCAATGGAGCAGGACAGGTGTGGCTCTGGGTGATCACAAAGGGCTTCTAATTCTTCTAACAGATCCTCAATCAGGCCCTGAGCAGTGGGCCTAGCTGCAGCAGAAAAAATCAAGGCCAAATCCTGAACTCATCAGTCCTCATCTAGGAAGGAGGAAAAAGCAGAATGACAGAGACAAAGAGCTTTGGAGAAGGAAATTGCCAGGATAAGAGAATCTTCTGGTGGGCACAGCAAGTTGGCCAGCAGTGAGATGGCTGTGCCCTCAGCACTGTGTTTCCCTGAGCAAGTTGCTGGCACCGTATAAAACATCTCGGAGGCCCTCAGCTTCCTGCTTCAGCCCTGGGGGCTTCAGGCCTTCAGTGTGTTGCTGCTGCTGACCTGTCTGTTCCTGCCGAACTGACCTGTTTTTATATATCACCTTTATTCTGACGGTGGCTGGGCTCAGGCCTGATACTTGGCGGGAACAGGCCATGCCTCCATTCTTCATGCGCAGAAACAAAGAAATCACCAAAACTTGATGAACTCTCAAGCGCGTGAGCGTCCCCGTGCGAGATTTGGCTTCCTATGCCTGCGCAGAAGCTGAATCTCATGCCGACACATGTGTACCCGCCCACAAGACACCCGTGCACCCACACCAGTCACCAGGAGCGTCAGTGAGGGGAACCCTTATCTGAGTAAAAAGACTTCATCCCTACCTCATATGTCTCTTAATTTCAGTTATAGTACAGCTTTTAATAATATTTTAATCTGTATATTTCTAATATTTTAATTATTTTTTGCTTGTTTTATAACTTGTAAGCCCGCCTAGACTTACCTTGTAGGGGAGATGGGCAGCATAAAAATATAATAAATGTACACACTATTAAGTAGAGACTATTGTTTTACCAGGTCTTTCAATATGCAGTGTTCTGTGCAAGTAAAATAATTTATTGTACTTCCCATATTCAGTTTTCTTTGTTAGCTCTGTCTGTCATAAATAGTAATGTTACTAGTTTTTTTGATTCAGTAGGATGATAGTATTGGGTGCTTAGACATTGGTTATAAATAGAAAAACTGGAATTGTATTTGTTTCTTAGTTAAGATCTGAATGATTATAATCTGTGGCATGAAGGTTTTGTCTGAACTTTGGATTTAGACCTCAAGTTGAATTGGCCAGCTTCTGAATAGATCAGAGGCACATCAGGTTACTTTCTGAATTGTTATATCAGAATATAAGTGAAAGTTTATGGTCAGCTGGTATACATGATTAAGTGAAGTCCTACGTCAGCTCCATTAGGCAGACTGGAACAGAAAATCCTTTGAAAGGCTAAAACTACATTTTACCTATAATATCAGAATCTTGCAAGTCTGATTCTGTTGTACTTCCTCCCCATTTCTCACACTCCAGTGAATTAAAGAGTCATCTACCTGAGCCATTTCCAGATGTTATTTCATTCTTTCAAAAATACATTATGGCAATTGTTCCTGAATATCTCCTTCAAAGTAATCCTCTTTACGCTTTGTACTATTTTTTCTCTTATTTGTTTTCCTTTTTGAACATCTCCTGTAAGCCCAAAGTTCCCTTAAAGGCTTGTGAGACAATCAGAGAGAGAGACACACAGTGCAGAGAGAGAGGGAGGCAGGGAGGGAGAGAGAGAGAGAGAGAGAGAGAATGATAAGGCTGAACATGACATAGTTCTGGATAGCTTATAAAAATAATATAAAATAATATAAAAAACATAAAACAAAGAAGAAAAACACACGGACAAAGAATAAAACCATCCGGCTCAACATTTTTGACAATTGTCAATCTTAGTATTAAATTGCCCCATTTCACTTTACGAGAGTGGGTTGTTAATAGAGGTATAAACTTGCGGCTTTTGCTTTTCACTAGTTGATGAATACTAATTCAGCTTTTGCTGGCGAGATATGAAAGAAGGAGTTTTTATGACTTTACTGTGCCACCTGTTCTTTTGGTGAATCACTGCAAGATTGGCTTAAGTTTGAGCATTCATAAAAAATACTATTACGCCTGAGAATCTGAAGAATGGGGAGAATAGGATAGTACCCTTTATGGTGCTGCAGCATGGGTACAACGGCTTTGAGGTCTCCTAGAAGAAATCTATTGACTTCCTAGCTTGGAATGCCAGACTGATTGCTTATGATAGAAAATATCATTGTCTTGTCCTGCAACAGGAAGCCAAATTGTAGGCTAATTCTTCCTCCTGCCTTCTCCAATGGCTGGAATTGGCTTTAAAGAAGCCATTGGCTGGAATTGGCTTCTTTAAAGAAGAAAGAAAAGGGCATGCTTGCTTCCATCTTCCTCCTCTCTATTTTGGTAGCATCATACTTCAGATTGCCTTTCGGAGAGAGGAAAACCAGTCCCAGTAGACTCTTCCATCTCCATTAAATAAATTAATTGGTGATTAAGAAAAGGAGCTCCGGGGAAGTACAGGTTCCAAAGTACAAATAGATATATTTGTACTTTTTAAATTAAGACCTATTTCATCAGCAGAAAAAGAGAGCAAGGTTATCTGCCCTTTGTTACCAAAGGGGGGAAAAAAAAGAAAGAATGGACTGATTCTACTCTGAGAAAATTGAAACTCATATTTAAATACTGAATAGGAGAACCAATTCTGAGCCAAGATACACCAGGTTTGATTGATTCAGGTTACAGGAGGATGCTATTGCTGGGTGTCTTAACCTTCTTGAGAATAAGGTAGGTCGCAAGAAAGGGCTAAATGGAAACCGCTCCTCCCGTTCAAACGCCTGGCTTCAGAAGGGGCTGTCAAAGGGGCTCACGCTTACTTTGCAAATTTAATAATAGCCTGGCTTTGCAGGGCCACAGTGGGAAACATTGTTTGAGCCCACAGAAGCATCACTAACGTGACTGTTGCTGCATGCAAGTGCAATTATTGTCCAGTAACATGACGATTTGTAGACAGGCGTGCGAATGAGCAGTGAGGTATGTGCAATTTTGCGTGCCACTTTTGAGTTCCAAGAAGCCCTATTTTCCTTGCTTTTATGCGAGTTGCTACCTTTTAGAAAGGACATTGAAAACTTGTCTTCTGGCACTTTGAGTGTTTAGGGGGTGATCAGGAACGACAGTTACTTTCTCCCTTGAGATCCACTCCTCAGCCATATTCTTCTATGCCTTGCCTGTTTTTCAAATCTTTTGATTCTGTTACGCTGCTCCACCATATCTGTTCATAGTGCTAAATGTGCATGGTGCTTTGATATGGCATTTTGTCGCAAGTCTGTTTGCATAATTTTGTGTTTTTCCTACTGTGGAAATATTTGCTGCCGATAGACAGCTTTATACTGGAGATCCCCTTGTCCTCTCTATTGACTGTTACGCTGCTATATGAAGTTTGACCACTGATGTCGCAAAATGCATCCTTTTCCAAGCTAGACTACTGAATAATTGCTATGCAAAGATTGCCCGAAGAGGTGAAGGTCATGGAAGTATACAAGAGATGACTGTCTGCCTCACAGAGGCCCATGTAAAAGTATTGTGTCGTTTCCGACAGAGTATTTGACAACAACCGCAATACATGATTAGGTCTGGCAACCAGAAATATTAATGGAAGGGAAACAGACATGGAGTGCAGGAGGTCACTGCTCAGTCTGTGTCAACATGGCAACTCTGACTTGTCACTCCAAATTACCTCTCTCCAAACCCATAAATAAATAAACCTCTTCTGATGTCTAGTATCAGAAGAGATTGCCTGAAAAAAGGAAGAATTACATGTGATGTCCCAGGAATTAAGCGGAAGAGGGATGTAGGAGGAATTAGGACTGTCTACTTTGAGATGTTTAGTAAAGCAGCTGCTTCAATACAATAGTTTCAATTGTATTAAAAGATGTTTGTATTATTGAAATATCAATAGTTTTCTGAGGTGTGAGAATTTAAAATATACTGAACATACTTTACTGTAGGCAACACTATATGTTTTGGGAAATTTTTCTTTTGAAAAGAATAGAATAGAATAGAATAGAATTCTTTATTGGCCAGGTGTGATTGGACACACAAGGAATTTGACTTTGGTGCATATGCTCTCAGTGTACATAAAAGAAAAAGATACATTTGTCAAGAATCATGAGGTACAACACTTAATGGTTGTCATAAGGTACAAATAAGCAATCAGGAAACAATATTAATATAAATCTTAAGGATACAAGCAACAAATTACAATCATACAGTCATGTGGGAGGAGATGGGTGATAGGAACAATGAGAAAAAACTAGTAGAAATAGAAGTCCAGACTTAGTAAAAAGTTTGACAGTGTTGAGGGAATTATTTGTTTAGCAGAGTGATGACGTTCGGGGTAAAACTGTTTTTGTGTCTAGTTGTCTTGGTGTGCAGTGCTCTGTAGCGACGATTTGAGGGTAGGAATTGAAACAGTTTGTGTCCAGGATGCGAGGGGTCAGTAAATATTTTCACCGCCCTCTTTTTGACTCGTGCAGTATACAGGCCCTCAATGGAATGCAGGTTGGCAGTAATTGTTTTTTCTGCAGTTCTGATTATCCTCTGAAGTCTGTGTCTGTCTTGTTGGGTTGCAGAACCGAACCAGATAGTTATAGAGGGGCAGGTGACAGACTCAATAATTCATATTAACACATGTCAAGTCAAAATAATTTCAAAAAAAAATACAGGGAGTGTGGTGGGGGCTTCAACTGTTACACTAAACCAAAAATTTCACTGAATTATTCTAGGATGAACAGCATGTAGAGTAGATGAGTATGATGAATATTTTCTCTTTCTTTGGGATTTTTGGCATAGCATGATGTAGGAAACTGGTTTGTGGAAGTAGCTATAGACAAATAACCCTAAATATATGCACAAATGCATTATTATGTTATGCAGACAGATAGTGAAGTAGGTTTTGCTCTGTCCTATGCTCTGAGCCTTAAATTGAAGTTTGTTACACGCTGGGAGCTTAGTCTACTGGCAGCTATTCCTTGGAGAAGGGCCAACAAAAAATGAGTATGAATTGGAAAAAATCTCCAGCATTATTGAACAATACAGTTGGGATTCATTTGGCGGAGTAATTACTTTGTGTTAAATGCAGTGAATAATCACTTTGGTTTTTCTATTTTATTACAGAGTGCCTGATTTCCTCCATTTTTAATATGATTAAAACTATCTGCCAAAGCTGCATTAAGAATCATTCACAAGGCTGTGGCAATGTCTGTTAATCTTGCCCATCTGCCTTATCCTATCTAAAAAGACTTGCAATACCAGGAGAGATTTGTTTGTTTGTTTGTTTGTTTGTTTGTTGGTTGATTGATTGATTGATTGATTGATTGGATTTATATGCCACCCCTCTCCGAAGACTCGGGGCGGCTAACAGCAATCATAAAACAGCGTACAATAATAATCCAATACTAAAAACGATTAAAAACCCATTAATATAAAAAACCAAACATACATACAGACATACCATGCATAAAATTGTAAAGGCCTACGGGGAAAGGGAATCTCAATTCCCCCATGCCTGTGGCAGAGGTGGGTTTTAAGTAGATTACAAAAGGCAAGGAGGGTGGGGGCAATTCTAATCTCTGGGGGGAGTTGGTTCCAGAGGGCCGGGGCCGCCAGAGAGAAGGCTCTTCCCCTGGATCCCGCCAAGCAGCATTGTTTAGTTGACGGGACCCGGAGAAGACCCACTCTGTGGGACCTAACTGGTCGCTGGGATTCGTGCAGCAGAAGGCGGTCCCTGAGATAATCTGGTCTGGTGCCATGCAGTTAGAGGATGTGAGACAGCTATTAGCAGCTGAATAGTAGCCTTGTAGAAAGGAGGGGACATACTTGACCAGGCAGCGTTGTAAAATCATGCTGACTATTCATTAGGAGCCTTGTTATACCCTATAAAATACAACTGTATATTTCCCAGCATTCTCTTGCAGCCATGAGTTTAGCAACATGCTGTTTCTTTATGAAAACCACTGGAGCCTGAATTTCCAGAGCTGAAGGGCATGTTATTTATAAAAGGAAGTTGTGAATATTGGGCGGCTTCAGCCTTTGAATACCTCCACAGTAACAGTCAACTTCCAGAAAAAGTCAAGAATCCTATTAATACATAACGCGTGTTATCATCCAAAAAGGAATGAATAGGATTTGAGCAAAATCTGAGACAGTACTAAGACTGGGGCTTGTTACCGCTTTGTAAGAAAGCTGCATTGCTTTTCTGTCTACTTCAGTACTGTAGAGATTTCTTCCGGGAGGATTGGTTCCAACAACAACGCTATCTTTGAAAATATCTCAGCGGAAGCATTGAGCTGCTTGGCCCTGCTTGGACTTCAAGCGCCAAACGTGGTGTTCTGTGTTGGGTGGAGAAACACACTTGCTCCCAGCAGGATGTAGGTGGGAAGGTCAGGCATCACAGCAGACTTGCCAATAAAGAAATAATAAGAGTTTACTGACAGCTTGTCAATGCAGACACCTCCACTTATGAATCTGCCAAGTTGATGCATGACACAAAGCTGGGCTTGCGAGGAGGGGAGCAAAATTCTGTAATTTTACCCACTCCCCACCCTCCAAAAATCTCAATTTCTGTAATACCAGAATTGATTCAGAAGAAACCCTAGTGTTTTACATGCTTATGACTCTGGAGGTGGCATCCTAGGATAAAGGATGGTATTAAAGAGCATTGGAAGCTTGGCAATACCAAGGAGTCTTTTAAAATTTAGCTACTTTTTCCACACAAACACAAGTTAATGTCTGAATGTGGGTGTCCTAACAAATATGCAATGTTGATTTCCTTTAAAGAAGGCTCAAGCTGTTGCCAGGGAGAGGTATAAAACTAACTCTTTCTTATTCACAATTGGAGGGGGGCAGACAGGCATAAAATAATGTTGCTATGTCATCATTATGGAATTAAGACAGTTATGGACTGTTTACAGTTTTTACAGTTTTTAAAAAATGAATGTTTAACCAACATTTATCCATCTATTTTTTAAAATACAAAAACAAAACCATGCACCTGTTAAAAGCTAAAACCTAGTCAAATCATAATTTAGGGCTTTGTTTTAATTCTTGGTTTTGTATTTTGCTCTTCCCACAAAAGTTATGGCAAATATGTCTATTGCTTTGCTGATTGCTTGTATTTTCAACCCTGTATGAAAAGCTAAGTTGTGAGAATTATTTTCCCCAGAATAATTACCATATTTTTGGAGTATAAGATGCACCGGAATATAAGATGCACCTTAATTTGGGGGGAGGAAAACAAGAGAAAAGGAATTCTGCCTCTGCCTACCAGCATCAGGATTAGTGGGGTCCTCATTTCCACTTGGATTTTGATAACGAGCAGGACAGATCTTTTTATCTGTTCTAACAATAAAAATGCATTTTGCTTTCTAAGATTACAGAAATGTGAATTGAATAAGAAATTAAAAGTAGTCATATATGATTGAATTATCTTTTTTGTATTATTAATAAAACATATTAGTAGCAGATATTCTTTGATTTTTCAGAATACACTTTTGTTGCATAAGGTAAATCTCAGAGTTCTGCTTGGAAGTGGTCAGTTTACTTGTATAAGGTGACTAAATTTCCCAATAAAAGCCACATCAAGTAATACTAGGAATAGGTAGAAGAATAATGAGATTTCTATAAAGCACATATTCTTCAAATCTTTAATCAGACTGTCTGTTTAGCATGCATCTGTTGACATTTTTTTCTGCAGAAATTGGAATGGAAATTAACTGGAGTGGGTGGGATGGGATATGATTTTTATGGGGGCAGAAGACAGACTTGGCTCCACTCCCAAAATGCCCCAGACCTCTTACCTATAGTCCTCCTGGACCTGCCATTTCGTAAACGTGCTGCCAGGCTTTCCAGCAAGCCCCTGCACCTTTGCTGCCTCGGTCAGAGCCTGATTCCTGAAGCAGGCCAGGGAACTGTGTTGACAGCCTTTTAAACAAAAGCGTTTTCAGGTGGCAGATTCCCTCTCCAATTGCAAAAAGGGTGCTTGAAATGCGATGATGGTAGAAGAAAGAATTTCCAGCTTGTAGATTTGGGGGAAGGGGAATCTGCCAGTTGAAAACCCTTTCCTCTACAATCCTCGCATTTCAGGCTGTCAACGCACTTCCCCGAGACACTTGGGAAATCAGGCTCCATGTGGAAGTGAGGATCTCCGCCACTTGGAATCACCCAAAAATGCATCGTGTGGAGAGTGTGGGCACGACTCCATTCGGAGTATAAGACACACCCAGATATTCACCCTCTTTTTGGGGAGAAAGGTGCGTCTTATACTCCAAAATATACGGTGATTGTTTGTGTGTTATTAGGTAGTCTGTGTCAAGTCTACACTGTTTCAGCTTTATCATGTCAAAAACAACATGTCAAGCCTGCCCTGACCTTCTTTGTAAGCCCCCTGCCAGATTAAAATATTCTTTATTCTTAATATTAAAAAGAGACTAAATAGAATATTTCCCCTAAAGGAAAAGAGGGGGGAAATCTTAACAAAGACAGAAAGCAGACTGTTTTTTTAGAATGGAGATGCTGTATCCATTCAGAAATCTGTTCATAAGCAAAGAGACTCCAAATAAGCAACACAATTAGGCAAATCAGAGCTGACAAGATTAGCTCTGACCAACATATAAGATTTGCATTTCCTCTTTTTCCTGTAGAGCTAGCCATGACCCCTACATGACCCCATAAGAATCTGGCAACTGCTATTAAAATATTAAAGGACCCATTCTTACACAGGAACAGACATCTCAATCACAAACCCCAAAGACTGTATAAAAGCCCGTCTATCCAACCCCATTTTTGTCAGTCGCCCCAGAAACATCTGCTGGCATCCAAATAAACAGAGATCTTCTTTCCTGCAGCCAGACTCCATTTTATTTTCTAGCGTCTTTCTTCTCAGATTGGAACCAGACCTGATTTTTCTTCTAACCATTGAAAAACAGTTGTTGCTATTTAATGAATCCTTGTCTTCCTTATATACTTTATGAACTGCCTTCTGCCTAGCTCAGCACATCGCTGAGGGAGTCAGTCTGGCTTAAGAGATGATGGGGGATTTGAAAGTAAATGTACCATTTTTTTCGTACCACTTTCAATAGCACTATCCAGATGGAATTTTGTCTCTCATGGCCGAAAGCTGTATGTAATTGAGTAAGAAGGGCTCTGATCTTTAAAGACCAGAGTAGTTGACGGCTGTCTTGAGAGTCTGAAATAAGCAAAAGGCAGAAGCCATTGCCAGGGGGGGGGAAATGGTTGTAGATCCCTCCTTCTGCCATTTTCCTTACTTACCCTAGTCTCAGGGCATGCAAAGCAGCTGCTAATTTTCTGTATGTTGTGTGCCTGAATGATGTACACATATACATTCATGCAATTACCCCGCCTCTTTAAAAAAAAACTATTATTATTTAAGAGATGGTCAAGCTGCCCATTAATTTTTAATATACTGTTTGTTTGTTTGTTTGTTTGTTTGTTTGTTTGTTTGTTTGTTTATGAGATTTATCTACTCTGGTTGGACTTTGGGTGGCTTACAGTAATAACAGTAAATACCAAACAATATTTTAGGACCTAAAATTGCTGCCCTGCCTGAGGGAATGCTCCAAAGCAGTATGTATGTATAGGTTGAGATAAATAAGAAAGTGGAGAGGGGAAAAAAAGCATTGGGTCAAGGTTGGGAGGATCTCATTGAAATAACCTTCTCATCCCCATTCAGTTTAGCCAAGTTGCTTTAATTTGCTCTCTATCTTAAAACCCAGTTAACTTATTTCACTTAATGACCCATACTTGCTTGTTGTCTCCTCCATCTACCAAAAGGATATGGCCCAATAAGCCATGTTTCTATAACTTTTCAGTATGGAACTGTGGATTCCTGGATGCTCCAAATGGATAAGGCACTGATTCTTTCTGAGCATGTGCATTTTACTTCTTTACCACTGAAGGAACAACTTCACTGTAACCAGACTGGGCACCTATGAGAATTGAGAGCATGTCTTCCGGGTATAATTCCTAGGTTTAAATTCTTAAAGAATGAAATAATTCCTGTTGGCCATAGCCTTGCCATGTATGTTGCCATGTTTGAGGGTAAGAGAAGAGAACAATAAGGTTTATGGTTCAGCTAAAAATATACATATACCGTATTTTTGGGAGTATAAGTCGCATGGGAGTATAAGACGCACTTTAGTTTTTGGGGAGGAAAATGGGAAAATCTGCCTACCAGATATTCATCTAACTAGCATCTTTAGCTTCAGCACATTATTTTATCCCCTGGTTAGGGCTTAAAGGAACCTTATTTGGAGCGAGTAGCAATGGAAAAAAGCCTGCAAAGACTTAGGGCTGGAAAAAATCTTCAGAGGGAGTAGCTATGAAAAAGCCTCCAAGCTGGTAAGAGCTGAGAAGATTGTTAGTACCTCATTAGGGCTGGGGGCGGAAATTATTTGGAGCAAGTAGCAATTTAAAAAATCCTGCAGAGACTTAGGGTTGGGGGGAAAAAGCTTCGAAAAAAATACATTCAAATTATAAAATGCACCCAAATTTTCAGCCTCTTTTAGGGAGAAAAAGGTACATCTTATACTCCGAAAAATATGGTAAGGACTGCACGAGTCAAGAAGAGGGCGGGGATGCACACCAAGACAACTAGACACAAGAACAGTTTTTCCCTGAACACCATCACTCTGCTAAACAAATAATTCCCTCAACTCTGTCAAACATTTTACTAAATCTGCACTTCTACTAGTTTTTCTCATCATTCCTATCATCCTTTTCCTCCCACTTAGGACTGTATGACTGTAACTTGTTGCTTGTATCCTAAGATTTTTATTAATTTTGATTGTTTCTTCATTGCTTATTTGACCCCAGTGACAATCATTAAGTGTTGTACCACATGATTCTTGACAAATGTATATTTTATTTTATGTACGCTGAGAGCATATGCACCAAGACAAATTCCTTGTGTGTCCAATCACACTTGGCTAATAAAATTCTATTCTATTCTTCTATTCTATGTAAAGCATGGGAGGGGAGGACTTTAGTAATTGTGTCTTCCCAAAACAAAACATTGCCTTTTTGAAGCAAAGCATTAGGGGCATATCAGAAAAAAGGAAACTTTATGTTGGAGGTGGGGCATAAGGAACAGAAAGCTATCTTAAGCACTTTTGTATCATAAAGTTATAGTGCCTTTCCTTCGGTTTATTGAAATGAAAATTGGGGTTGGGCAGAGATTTCAGGGTTAGGGACCGCATTTTGACTAAGTGATCGGGAACAAGCAGTTCTAAGCAGTTTTTTTTAATATATATATATAAAACTGCCATGTCAGGTTTCTCTCCCTTCCCCTCCCCAAATTGAATTGTCCCAGCTCTGCTACCAAAAAGGAAGGAGAGGGAAATGTACTGCAGATATACAGCTCCATAGCTTCAAATATTCAGATATGTAGCTCGGTAGATTCAAAGGGAGGACTCTTACTTGGAAGCTTGCTGTGTGACTCAGTTAAGTGGGCGAAGGAATAAGGAACCCCTGCTGTGTGTGTGTGTTTGTGTGTGTGTATGTGTGTGGCCTAGGTATGGGGGTGGAGAGAATGGGTGGTGGTACAGCCTAACTCCATAGGCCAGACTGGCCCTCTAACCAGCTAGTTATCTCATCCCCCTCATGCATGGAGAGAATTCCTGAGGTAATTAGTTCAGTGTGCCCGCCAACCTTGGCTTCTGTGCCTGCCTACCCATCGGCTTCCCTGTGGTTCCAGGGAAGCAGGGGAAACAAGAATGCGTCCAAATGAAAGCAGCCAGGGTTGCTGCAAGGGAATTGTATTCATTTGAAGGCTGCTGTTCTGCCTCTCCCAGCACCCAGACTCTTAGATTTGTCCTTCACAACCCCAGTGCCTAGAACTGGGCAAAAGGGGTATCCAAGCAACAGCTGAATGAGATTGCAGCTCTATTGTTTTATTATTATTATTATTATTATTATTATTATTATTATTATTATTATCCTTCTGAAATTCCTTTTGATTTCCCCTTTTGGTGCGTGCGACGGCAAGAAGAGAAAATAAAACCCCCAAGTGACGATGCATAAATAGACAGCGGGCGGTAAACAGGCAGTGATAAACTAGAGGTAGAGGTTCCTGCTCCTGCATTTGAGAAATGAGTGGACTTCCCGCCTTAAAAGGTGTTCCTGGCTTCTGCGAGGTTCCTGTGATCCTGGGAGGCATACCGTCTTTCAATTTGCCCTCAGAGAAATAGGCTGCTTCTAGTTCAAAGCCCTCGTCTCAGGCTTCCTCGCTTTCAAATCTCCTCTCGGTCATGTAGCCCCGACTAGCCCATTTGTTCTTGCAGTGAGTAGATTGTATTATTGTGTTACATTCCCCCAAATAATATATGTGATTTAAGTCAATAAATGAACGCATATATTTTATCTATTGCCTCGTGTTCCAGCGCTGCGCTGGGAAAGGGTGTTTGGATGAGTAAGGCGAATTTGAAATACTAATAACATTGCTCTGACTCTGAAAATCTTGCTTACGGGTTTTAATATTCTAGGCTGCATGCTAGAGTCGTTTGCTGTTTTTCAAACTATCGCCTTTTGTGTGAGTGCCATAGATTTTGAAGTATTTGCGTATCCTTCCCTTCCCCCTTCCTCTCTCTGTTCCAGTTTACAGTTCAAATTGTGCTAATCACTAGGAATGTTATTGTTATTGCCTACCTAGCCTCTCCTGGACCTGTTTTGCTTAGCACCTGCAATTTGAAGGGAAAAGAGTTTCTCTGAGCATTTGTTTCCACAGGGTCCCTACCTGTGGTTGCTCTGTAGGTGTATTTCTTTGAGCTTTTGCATCTGTCTTTTTTAAAAAAAAAAATAATAATGAAACCCCAGAAGTGGCTGCTGGTTTCCACAGTTGACAAGCCGTGGTAGCTAGCATCCTTGGCTACCTTCACCTTTCTGAATAGGGCATTGTGTTGCCTTACTCAGTATGTGTGTTTCTTTACTGACCAGCCTTCCTCTGGGCAAAGATATAAGCTCTTCTGCTTTTGCTGCCGAAGCAACATCTGTAGGGGACATACACATCTCCAAAAGCATCCTCTGTGCTTCTGTTCAAGTTCACGATGGCAAGGCAGGACAGGTTCTTTTGTAGCAAGAAGGGCAGTTTGCACACCCACAGAGCCTGAGACTTAGAACGGCCATGCACAATTCTAGGAAGATAAAGAGGACAAGAAGTTTGGAAAACATATCACAAACATCATGTGCACTGATGACCTTTTCCTGGGACATTTTTATATAAGAGAATCTATCATAGACACACATGAACGCACCTGTCCAGTCCAAAAAATGCTTGAAGTTCATACCCTTTTACTCCCCTTTCCTTGCTTAGAGTTTGTCTCCACTAGTGTATTCTAGTAATTTTCACCTTTTCCTGTTTGCACAGCTGAGGCAAGATTTTCGGCAGCATTCATTTTGTTCCCCTTTTCCCCATCTGGTTTCTGGTCTTACCAAAGTGGCTTCAAGTTTGTCGAACACTATGTGTAATAATAATAATTTATATGTGTGGTCTCTGCTGAGCCCAGAGGTGAGATCCATGCCCTTCTAGTTTTTTGCCAAAACATTTTGTTTTTGTTCCTTAGCAAATGTTTAATGGAATCAGTTTACAAAGTTATTGGTGTGAGTTAGCACGTACACACCACGCGTATCCCTCCTTAGATGAATCTTTGTTGAAGTGAGCAGGTTAGAGAAAGAAGACAGGTAAATAAGTTGACAAAATTAATTTCTGTGTCTCCCATCTTGCGCTCATGTGTATTTCAATTTTTTATTTTTTTTTTAGAATAGAATAGAATTCTTTATTGGCCAAATGTGATTGGACACACAAGGAATTTGTCTTGGTGCATATGCTCTCAGTGTACATAAAAGAAAAAGATACATTTGTCAAGAATCATGAGGTACAGGACTTAATGATTGTCATGGGGGTCAAATAAGCAATGAGGAAACAATCAATATTTTAAAAAATCTTAGGATACAAGCAACAAGCATACAGTCCTAAGTGGGAGGAAAAGAATGATAGGAATGATGAGAAAAAACTAGTAGAAATAGAAGTGCAGACTTAGTAAAAAGTTTGACAGTGTTGAGGGAATTATTTGTTTAGTAGAGTAATGGCGTTTGGGGGGAAAAACTGTTCTTGTGTCTAGTTGTCTTGGTGCCCAGTGCTCTGTAGCGATGATTTGAGGGTAGGAATTGAAACAGTTTGTGTCCAGGATGCGAGGGGTCAGTAAATATTTTCACCGCCCTCTTTTTGACTCGTGCAGTATACAGGCCCTCAATGGAAGGCAGGTTGGCAGCAATTGTTTTTTCTGCAGTTCTGATTATCCTCTGAAGTCTGTGTCAGTCTTGTTGGGTTGCAGAACCAAACCAGACAGTTATAGAGGTGCAGATGACAGACTCAATGATTCCTCTGTAGAACTGTATCAGCAGCTCCATGGGCAGTTTGAGCTTCCTGAGCTGGCGCAGAAAGAACATTCTTTGTTGTGCTTTTTTAATGATGTTTTTGATGTTAGGTGACTAATTTAGGTGTTGAGGTATGATAGAATTAGAAATTTGAAGGTCTCTACTGTTGATACTGTGTTGTCTAGTATTGTGAGAGGTGGAAGGATGGAAGAGTTTCTCCTAATGTCTACCACAATTTCTACGGTTTTGAGTGTGTTCATTTCTTAAAGACTTTTTGAAATTCCTACCTTTATAAGTGAGAGAAAATGGCCCTCAACTTCCGTTATCCTCCAGGAACATAGTAGGTTAGATGGACAAATGCAGACAGAAGCTTACTTAAGAATGAAACCTCCATGGCTTTGGCATTAATAATGGTTGTTTCTCCGTACTGAAGGAGCGGGTCCAGCAGTCACATGGGTTGCTCATGTCCAATCCGGTGGAACTGAGCCTAGTATTAAAAAAGCTTGCCGGATCCGCCCCTTCCCCAGAATTCGCTCAGTTCGCATATCCTGCGGTTGTATTGTGATAGCTCGTTCAACATTCGTTCAACATTCTAACACCTTCCCTTCGATCTTTTCCTTCAAAAATAGTAAGACTGTTTATCCTTATTTGTTTTACTTGCACTAATACCGCCAGCCGTTTGCGGCTCGGCTTTTTTCCCTTGGAGAAGTTGCGGTTTCGTTTTCCCCCGGCGGTTTTGCCGTGTACGATCCCCGCGGCCGCTTGTGGATTCCTTTAATCCCTTGGCCTGGAGGTTCTAGTGCAAGTATTAATTGATTGCCTTATTGATTCTAATTATTGCATATATATTAAAGGGCTTAAAATATACCTCCTGCGGAGTGAGACGGCTTCTAGTCTCCTGGACTTAGTCGATCGCTTCCCCTTTAAGGCATATTCGGAGCGATTTTTAGGCGCGAAGGCCTTCGCGCCCTTTTTAAACTAGGCCTCTCGTGTTGGCCTCCTGCCAGCCGCGTAGGCCTCAGTCCACCGCGTGGATCCCGGAGCGGGCCTTGGGGGTCCCAGGCTAAATTCTCCACCGGCTAAGCCTCCAACCAGAGTGCCTTGGTTTACTTAATTGAAAAGTTTAGGGAGGCTGGCCCCGCTGGATTTGGGGGCACGAACTCTGGGTTTGCCCAGATTGTCCTCACGTCTCAGCAGCTTCGAGGCCTCGAAGCAGGATCCATTCCTCTTGGGAAGTCCTTAAAATTCTTCTCCTTTTCTATTCAGTTATTGGCTCAGCCTTGTCTTCTGTTAAATTTCAGACTATGGCTTCCTTTCCCAAGAGAGGCACAACTAAAGGTCCCAGAGAGGCCAGGCCTACAGGCGATGAGATTACTAGTATCCCCCAGGCCTCTTCCTCCTCTTCTCCTGGGGCCCGCCCCTCGACTAAGGTCACCAGGGCCGAGAAGAGTAGGGACCTAGCCCTACAAAGAATCCATGACAAATCAGCAAAACGTTTAAAAGTGCAGGCCCAAGTACTCAGTAGTCAAGACCCCCCAGAGGCTTCTAGTCTACCTCCTTCTGGGGTCCCTGTGTTATCTCTGGATGAGCCTAACCTAGACAGACCCCAACCTAACCTATGGGGCATAGGGCCAGAGGAACCAGATATTATTGAAGATCCCTCCCAGCCAGGATCCTCCCAGGCCTTTAGGGATTCTTCTGCCATTCCTGCTGATATTTCTAATTTACCTCCTGAGTTCCAATCTATTTTTGCTGTGTTGTCTAAGGCCATTGATGCCAAACTCTCTTCCATCAATGAGCTTCCCTTACCTCCTCCTCCTCCTCGTCCCTCCCGCCCCTTGGGTTCTTCCCCAGCGGTTAGGGCTCCTATTCAGGATGATTCAGATTCCTCTCAGGACGAATATGAGGATATGGAGGATGATGAGGACCCTTTCCAAGGGCTATCAGATGATGAAGAATCCCAAATAAAGGTTCCTTCTCCAATTACCATTTTCCCTTCTCAATTATTCAAATCTCTCCTCCTCAAAGCTAGGATTTCTACGGGATTAGCGGCCCAGGAGAAACAAGCCTCCACTTCCACTGATCCCCCGGAGGAGAATTTACCTTATTTCACTGAGGAACAGGAGGATAACGAGGTAATTCCTATGCCTAAATTGTTTAAAGATGCCTTACTCAAACAGTGGGATTTCCCAGCCTCTAGTCTTAATCCCTCAACTAAAGACAGGAAGTTGTACAAACTTTCCTCTTCCTATGAAGAGCTTCTATCCTTTCCCAAACCGGATGAACCTGTCAAGATCCTTCATTCGGCAGCGGCTGTGCCGGGAGAGGCGGAGGAAGTCCTCCGCCCAGAGGACAAGCGCATTGAACAAATGCTCAAAAGAGGATTCACGGCAGATTCCTGGGCCATTAAAAGTTCTGCAGCAGCCTCCTTTTTCTCCAGAGCCACGCTGCTGTGGCTTCGCCAACTTCAACAGCATATTCCTCCCGATGACTTGAGAGGTCAACAAGACTTCAACAAGGTCTTTGCAGCTGCCCAGTACGTGGCTGATGCCACCTTGCAATCTACCAGATTTTCTGCTAAGTCTATTGCAGCTTCTACAACGGCAAGGAGACTCCTATGGATTCGCCCTTGGCAAGCGGGAGTACGCCAGAAGTGGCAGTTATCCCAGGGACCCTTAAAGCGCGACCTTCTTTTCGGTGATCTTCTGGATCCTCTCCTCACGGAAACCACGGATAAGAAGAAAGTTTTGGGTCCAACCACAAAAAAGGCTACCAAAACGCAGTCCTTTCGTCGCCCGGGGCGCCAGCAAGATCAAGCGGCGTCCTATCAGAGATCTCCAGGTCAGTATTCCCCCCGCTTTCGTTCCCAAAGTAGGAACTCCAGGGGTAGAGGTTTTCGCTTCCAAAGGGGAGCTTCTTCTAACAGGGCCTCAAAAAAACCTAGATGGTAATTTTCCCTCTATTCCCATAGGGGGCCGCCTAGCTCATTTCGCCTCAAATTGGCGTCTCACCTCCAAGGACCCCTGGGTCATTGACACTGTTCAAACTGGCCTTCTTTTAGAATTTATTTCTCCTCCCCCCAAACGTTTTATTTCCTGCCCTTCTCCCAGGTCCTCCTCAGATTGTAACCGTATGGAGGAGGCCATTTCTCATCTATTGTCCATCAGAGCCATTCAACCGGTTCCTTCCGGTCAGAAGGGCCTAGGATTTTACTCCATTTTATTTATGGTTCCAAAATCCTCTGGAGGTTGGAGAGCTATTTTGGATTTAAAGAAACTAAACCTATTCATCAAATATAGGAAGTTTAAAATGCACTCCTTATCTTCTATTTTGGCCGCCATTCACTCCGGAGATTTCATGGTCTCCCTAGACCTCACTGAGGCCTACCTTCACATTCCTATAGCCAAATGCCACAGGAAGTTTTTACGTTTTTCCTTTCAAGGCAGGCATTTCCAGTATAGGGCGATGCCATTTGGCCTTTCCTCGGCCCCTCGGGTCTTTACAAAGCTCTTGGGGTCCCTGGCGGCCTATATCCGGTCGTCTCCCATTCACATTTTATGTTATCTTGATGATATTTTGATTCATGGGAACTCCCTAGAGAAAGTGAAAACAGACCTTTCTGTCACCATGTCAGTCCTTCAGGACCATGGTTTTTCCATCAACTTTGAAAAAAGTCACCTCCAACCTTCCACATCCATTTCTCACCTGGGTTCCATTATCAATTCAGAATCTTCCCAGGTTTTTCTCTCTCCCGAGAGAAAACTCAGTATAGGGGAGTTAATTTCTAACATTTTATCTAATTCTTCAGTATCCATAGTAACTCTGTCTTCCCTTTTGGGGAAGATGGTGTCATGCATAGGCATCATTCCCTGGGCTCGCCTTCATGCTAGGGAACTCCAGTGGCTCCTATTACCCTTTCAGAGATCGGGGCACAGCAACTCAAATCGGCGCATTGTCATCCCACCAAGTGTTCGCAGATCCTTCAAGTGGTGGAAGTCTCCGGCCATGGACAAAGGATCCCCGTTCAGATGCCCGGATCAATTTGTCATCACCACAGATGCCAGTCTATCGGGATGGGGCGCCCACGCCCAGGGGATGATAGCCCAGGGCACGTGGTCCCCGGAGGAAGCTTCCAGGCCAATCAATTGGCTAGAGTTAAGAGCCGTTTCCCTGGCTCTGAAGCATTTCTCTCCTCGCATTCCCAACCGGCACGTTCTCATTCTCACCGACAACATTGCCACAAAAAGCCATATCTGCAGACAGGGGGGCACGAGATCCAAAGCTCTCATGAGGGAGGCCCTCAAGTTAGGCCTTTGGGCGGAAAAACATCTTCGGTCGCTCCTAGCCGACCACATCTCGGGGAGCCTCAACGTCCAGGCGGACTGGCTATCTCGAGCAACGATAGACCCAGGAGAGTGGAACCTCCATCAGGACCTGTTCCATCAAATCAGCCTCAGATTCGGCCTACCAGTCCTGGATCTCTTCGCGACCAATGTGAACGCCCAACTCCCTCGCTTCTTTTCCAGATTTCCATCCCCGGGAGCGGAAGCAATCAATGCCCTCCGGAGTCCATGGCCTCCAGGCCTACTCTACGCATTCCCTCCAATTCCAATTCTCCCGGACGTGATTCACAAGGTTCTCACCGAGAGGGCCCGAGTAATCTTAATCGCCCCTCATTGGCCCCGCCGGCCCTGGTTCGCGGACCTCCAACAGCTGTCCGTCCAGGACCCTTGGCGACTCCCCGTTTCGGGGGATATGCTGCGGCAGGGGGCCTCATTTCATCCAGACCCGGAGTGGTTCCACCTCACCGCCTGGCTGTTATCAGGAGAGACTTAGAACTGCGTGGTCATGACCCCGATTCAGTGGAGGTCATTTTAAAGGCCAGAAGGGGTTCGACCAATCGAATCTACGACCACACGTGGTCCAAGTTTCACCAGTGGTGTCTACAGGAAGGTCTATCCCCTCTGTGCATCCCCATACACAGAATTATTTCCTTCCTTATGCAAGGCTTCCATAAAGGGCTTTCCACCAGCACCCTCCGGCGTCATCTGGCAGCCATTTCATCTGTCCTAGGGGGTCCCCGCAGACAGCCTCTCCGATCCTTCCCTGAAGTTCAGGAATTCCTCAAGGGCATAGCCAACCTCAGACCTTCCAAGGTCCACAGGTATTCATCCTGGGATTTGCCACGGGTTCTCCATTCCCTCACGCAGGCACCATACGAACCCCTAAAATCGGCGTCCCTCAGGTACCTATCCTTTAAGGTAGCTTTCCTGGTGGCTATTACCTCTGCCCGACGCATTTCGGAGCTGGCTGCCCTCTCAATCAGGCAGGACCTTTGTCAATTCCATCAGGACAAGGTAGTCTTGCGACTGGACCCCACCTTCTTACCCAAGGTCAGTTCCATGTTCCACAGATCTCAGGATATTGTCCTACCTTCCTTCTGCCTCCAACGAGATCATCCCTTGGCAATTAGATGGCACACCCTGGATCTCATCAGAGCGCTGAGAATCTATATCCAACGCACAGGACCCTTTCGGAGGTCAGAAGCACTTTTCGTAGCCTATCATCCCAGAGTCATGGGGGCCAAAGTGTCTTCAACAGTAATAGGCCGTTGGATCAGAGGGACTATATCTAAGGCCTATGAGTCGGCTTCCCTCTCAGTTCCAAGGAACATCACAGCGCATTCCACCAGGAGCGCAGCCACCTCGGCCGCTTGGGCGACTCAAGCCCCGTTGGAGGAGGTCTGCAAAGCAGCCACTTGGGCCTCGCCAAATTCCTTCATCAGGCACTACAAGATTGATTCTTACGCTTCGGCGGACGCTGCCTTCGGCAGAAGGGTACTCCAATCCGTTATCTCACACGATAGCAATCTAATCCCACCCTAGGGACCATCTATTGGGTATGTCCCATGTGACTGCTGGACCCGCTCCTTCAGTACGGAGAATAGGCGTTGATTGCTTACCTGAACGCCTCTTCTCGTACGGTGAGCGGGTACAGCAGTCACTTCCCGCCCTTGTATGTGTCTTCTTCACCTTTCTATAATCCTTTTTCCTCTAACAATGAGAGTTGAACACTACAGAGCTTCACAACTGAGCCTAGTCTATGGATTCGCGAATTCTGGGGAAGGGGCGGATCCGGCAAGCTTTTTTAATACTAGGCTCAGTTCCACCGGATTGGACATGAGCAACCCATGTGACTGCTGTACCCGCTCACCGTACGAGAAGAGGCGTTCAGGTAAGCAATCAACGCCTATTTATTTTGCCCTAAAATAAAACAAGATGCCATTTTCATTATTAGAGTTGGATTACCTGTGCTATTTTTCTTTTGATGGCGAGGTTTAGAATGAGGGTATCTTTGAAGGTGAACTTTAAGGGAAAATATCAAAGGGAATATGTTGAATACACTTTGGGCAGCTGTAATCTAACTCCATTCTGTGTTTTTACATTTCAGAATCCAGACTATCATGGTTTCAGTGAGGATCCTGTTGTTGATCTGCAGAATATGCGTGCTGCTTTCTTCTTTGGAATATCTGTTGCCCTCGTACTGGGCTCTACCTTCGTGTATTATCTGCCTGACTATAAGTAAGATTCACAAGCTAAATTTCATTTTCATTTGTGCAATACCTTGTAAGTCTTTGGGGTATTTTGTCTTGATGTTTTGAAACCCCGAGGCCAGGGTGTCTTCACTTCCAGGTTTACCATAATTCCATTTATTTCTTGCTATTTACTTCTGGCTTCTCTATTAAGCGATGCATCCCTGTCTCCATGCCGGCAAAGTTCACTAGATTTTGTAGTTTTGTATTTGCCCATTATACCCTAGAACATAAGATGACACCATCTTATGGTGGTGGGTACCAGTATTCCAGGGACTCGGAAATAGTTCTATTTTATCTTGTCACCTGTATGAAAGGAAAGGGTCATCTTAGATGCTTTTAAACAATTTCCCAGGGTACATTTTAGCTGTACTAGTGAGTTAAAGTATAAATGCTGACCATCTCCTCTTATAAGTGTAGGCTCAGTAGTCTGAGAAGTGTATTAACTAATGAATACTGGAGTACTCTACCATTCTAGTTTTGACAGGGTATATTCTTTTTCATAAGTTTGGCACACCAACACACCAGTTAAACATGCACAGAAACGAACAATTTCAGTAGGTTAGTGGAGAAGTGCACAATTTGTGGCCCCCAGAGTTGTATGTGGCCCCCAAACTTTCAAGAGTTGTTAACACACACTAATCCTAGTCCTAATTTCCAATATTCTCCACTGCACTTGGAAGGAGAGTCCAACATGGGTAATTCTCTAGTCCTATTGGTAGAGACTGAGTTTAAATTAACATATTAACTAGGCACCGCTCCTTGCCTGCCCCCATGAGCTCAGTTTTAAAAAACTCAGTCCAAGTGTAGAGTTTAATGAGTTTTTCCTCTAGAAAATAAAGACCTTTAATTTATTATATTTAACCTTTTATTCTATTTTTTCTTGTTTTTCAGGTGCTGTAAGAAGACCAGGATGGGGTCTCTGCCCTCCGTGGACACCACCCCCTTCGTTTCCTCCTCATAGGGCCTCTTCCCTCAGAGGGAACTGCCCTGAAGAGGAGTGTTTCAGCCTTGGTCCGAGGCCAAACCTGGCTGCCAGCTGAAGGTGGGGTGTTCCATGCCCCCCCCCCACTGGGAGGCTTGGGGAATCCCCTGGATCCCCCAAAGAATGCGTGTCCGTGTCGCACCGCCAGCGAGAGCTTGGGGAATTCCGGGATTCCCCGAAGAATGCGAGTGGCTGTCAGCGTGTTACAGCTGACGAACCGCCGAACGCCGCCGCCACTGTTGATCGGGAGCCGATAACAAGGCTCTGAGGACTGGGGAAGCCGTGGTGCCACTTTCCATATGATGGGCGCCACCTGCTACCTGGGATCGTGGTGGGTGGCTATTTGAAGTGGCGGCCGCCATTTTTAGCTGTAAAAACGCTGTGCCTGCCATTTTAAGGCGGCTGGCAGGGGGAAAAAACCCTCACCCAGCTGACTGGCACAAAAGGGGCTGGGAGGCGCTGGGCCGCCTACGCACTCTCCTCGAAGGCTCAGTCGCCATTTTCTACGGAGATTGTGAGGTGATAGCTGTGCATTGTGAATTCTGCCATTGCCTTTCCTTCACTTCTCAACTGGAATGTCAGTGAGTAGAATGGAAGACCAAGATATCAGTGGGGATGGGTCGACCTCCCCCACTAGAACTGCCCCCAAGCCCAAAGATAAGGGTCAGTCGAGCAAGGCCAAGGCCAAGACCACACAGGCCTCATTGTCCTTAAAGGAGGCAGAGAGACGTATAAGAGCCTTAGAACAAAGGCTGGAAGCGGCCATTCAGGCACCATCCACTACAGAGCCACCTATATCCTCCTTTCAAATGCCTCAAGCCTTGGGGCCTTCATCTCCCCAGGCCATAATTGGGTGTGTAGGCCTGGCTACTGAAAGGGATTGGTCCCCAGAAAGGCAATTGCCAGCTGTCATGCCATCTTCTGGGCCTAGATTGGATAGACCAGGTTCTGCCAGCCAGGCCAGACCATTCTTGGCCTCCTCACTAAAGAACACGCAGATACCTTCGGCTACATTTATGCCTACAGCCGCAGGCCTACGCTCGCAGCCTGATTCATGGCAGGGCATGTCACCGGCTCTGCAAGATATCATAATGAATGCCTACTTTCAGGGCATGGCGGCGGGGATGCAACAATACATCTAGCAACCTCGCCAAATTCAACCTAGGAATCTTTGGTCTGTACCGCCCCCTTCGGGTTTGGGGTTCTTAACGGAAGACCCAGTCTTGCTAGAAGATAGCGACAAAGAGTACGACTTGTCAGATGACGAGATGACCCCTGAACAGCCATCAGCTGCTGGCCTGTTCAAACCATCCTTATTCAGGATCCTGCTCCACAAGGTGAAACAGGTAGTGGACTTGCCAGGTTCCACCAAACCCTCGCAGCTACCAAGACAGCTAGATTGTCAACCACCTTGTTTAAAGAACCTCAACCTGAATCAGACCATATTCCAGGTTCAGAGATCTTCCTTGAGAGCGTAAAGCATCCGTGGCAGCACCCGGCGGCGGCCCAGGGACCGTCTACCATGGAGGAGGTTTTACACCTTTGATGAAGAGATCGAGACTTTGCTCCAGTTTCCACCGATTGATCAACCGGTGGTCACTCTTGTGTCTAATGCCTTAGTTCCCTTTGAAACGGGTGATAGTCTCAAGCCAGAGGACAGGAAGGTGGAGATTCTCCTGCGGAAGACACATCAGATGTCTAGTTGGGGGTTCCGGGCAGCGACTGCTGCTTCCTTTTTCAATAGGGCTTCCATGTTTCACTTGAAAACCATCACGGATCCACTGTTAGACCCCCTGCAATTTGCATACCGAGCAAATAGATCAACAGATGATGCTGTTAATATGGCTCTACACTACATCCTTCAACATCTTGAATCTCCAATGACCTATGCTAGGGTCCTCTTTGTGGACTTCAGTTCAGCATTCAATACCATCGTACCAGACATTCTCTTAACCAAACTAAATCAGCTAGCGGTACCTGAACACACTTGTAAGTGGATCACAAGCTTCCTAACAGACAGGAAGCAGCAGGTGAAGCTAGGAAAAATCACATCAGATACATGTACAATTAGCACAGGTGCCCCCCAAGGCTGTGTACTCTCACCACTTCTCTTCTCTCTATACACTAATGACTGCATCTCAAACGATCCATCTGTTAAACTACTGAAGTTTGCAGATGATACAACAGTGATTGGACTCATTCGAGACGATGATGAATCCACATACAGACGGGAAGTTGAACAACTATCCTTGTGGTGTGACCAGAACAATCTAGAACTGAACACACTCAAAACCGTAGAAATGGTGGTAGACTTTAAGAGAAACCCTTCCACCTCTCACAATACTAGGCAACACAGTATCAACAGTAGAGACCTTCAAATTTCTAGGTTCTATCATATGTCAAGACCTAAAATGGTCACCTAACATCAAAAACATCATCAAAAAAGCACAACAAAGAATGTTCTTTCTGCGCCAGCTCAGGAAGCTCAAACTGTCCAAGGAGCTGCTGATACAGTTCTACAGAGGAATCATTGAGTCTGTCATCTGCACCTCTATAACTGTCTGGTTTGCTGCAACCCAACAGGATCGACACAGACTTCAGAGGATAATCAGAACTGCAGAAAAAACAATTGCTGCCAACCTGCCTTCCATTGAGGACCTGTATACTGCACGAGTCAAAAAGAGGGTGGGGAAAATATTTACTGACCCCTCACATCCTGGACACAAACTGTTTCAATTCCTACCCTCAAAACGTCGCTACAGAGCACTGCACACCAAGACAACTAGACACAAGAACAGTTTTTTTCCGAACGCCATCACTCTACTAAACAAATAATTCCCTCAACACTGTCAGACTTTCTACTAAATCTGCACTTCTATTCTACTAGTTTTTCTCATCATTCCTTTCACCCATTTCCTTCCATGTTGACTGTATGACTGTAACTTGATGCTTATATCCTAAGATTTTTATTAATATTGCTTCTTCATTGCTTATTTGACCCCTATGACAATCATTAAGTGTTTTACCACATGATTCTTGACAAATGTATATTTTATTTTATGTACGTTGAGAGCATATGCACCAAGACAAATTCCTTGTGTGTCCAATCACACTTGGCCAATAAAAATTCTATTCTATTCTATTCTATAATGTGGATAGAAGAAATTTCCTGCATAGGGGATCATGCCTTCGGCCCGGCATCACATTCGGACTTTGCAGTGGTTCCTACTCCCTGCCCAGAAAGCCAAGGTGAATCATTCAAACAGAAAGACAGGTTCATCTGCATCGAGTGGTCAGAGACTCTCTAAACTGGTGGACATCCCAAGCGTTGCTTCGAGGATCTTCTTTTCATAACCATGACCACATCATTCTTACAATGGATGCCAGCCTGTTGGGTTGGGGTGCACACATCGGATCCCATGTGTCCCAGGGACTCTGGTCCACAGAGGATCTCATCCCTATCAATATCAATTTCCTCGAGCTCAGAGCAGTTTTCCTGGCACTTCAGCACTTCATATTATTAGTACAGGACAAGCACATGTTAGTCCTGACAGACAATGTCGTGACCAAGGCATACCTAAACCATCAAGGGGGCATGAGGTCGCGCCTGCTCATACAGGAGACTATGTCCCTTTTCGACTGGGCCAAAATCAACTTAGCATCTTTGACGGCAGAACACACTGCTGGGACCAGCAATATCCAAGCAGGCTGGTTGAGCAGGGCCACCCTAGATTCGACAGAATGGCGGTTGGATACAGAGCTGTTTCAAAAGATCATTCATCACTTCGGTATGCCACTGGTGGATCTATTTGCAACCCACCTAAACGCCCAGCTCCTGAGATTTTACACCCGCTTTCCAGCGCCGGGAGCGGAGAAGGTCAACGCCCTATTCTCCCATTGGCCACGTGGCCTACTATATGCCTTTCCACCAACAAACCTTATACAGAAAGTTGTCAACAAAATACTGGAGGAATGGGCAGAAGTATTACTGGTGGCACTTCATTGGCCACACCACCCATGGTTCTTGGACCTTGTAGCGCTATCGGTATCCCTCCCCATGGAGGATTCCAGACCAGGACATTTCTCTCAGCCAGGGGCTCATTTGTCAACCAGATCCCCAATAGCTCCAGTTAGCCGTCTGGCACTTGAAAGGAACAGATTAAGTGGCCATCAGCTGCCTGAAAGAGTCATCGCCACCATGCAAGCCCCCCGTCGTCCGTCTACATCCAGAATATACCAGATGACGTGGTCGGCCTTCTGTGATTTCTGCACCAACCGGCAGATTGATCCTGGAATAGCTTCAGTGATTCCAGTTCTGGTATTTTTACAGGCGGGACTCGAATGGGGTTTGGCTCCAAACACCCTAAAGAGGCAGGTGGCGGCCCTCTCAACTGTGGTTCGAGTAGCGGAGGGTCGATCGCTGTCACACCATCCATGGGTGAGAGACTTCCTTCAGGGGGCCTCTAACAAACATTCCCCGCTGGTCCATAGATTCCCAACATGGGACCTGTCACTCGTACTGAAGGCGCTCACAGGGCCCCCATTTGAGCCCCTGAGATCAATTCCCATTCTGCTCCTGTCCATCAGGACGGCCTTCCTCATGGCGATAACATTGGCTCGACGGGTTTCTAACCTATCGGCATTGTCAGTCCGCCCGGACCTTTGCGTTTTTCATCTGGACAGACTTGTCTTACGTTTGGATCCTTCCTTTGTTCCAAAAATTAATACTCTGTTTCATAGGAAACAAGAACTTGTGCTTCCCGATTTTTGTACCCACGGGAACCACCCTGCGGAGCTCAGGTGGCACAAGGTGGATGTCCGACGAGCGGTAAAGATCTACATTAAGAGGACTGAACCATTGAGGAAATCTGAAATGTTGTTCATCTCCTTTTCGCACCGGAAAATGGGATTCGGGGTGTCGCCACAGTCCATCAGTCGCTGGCTCCAGGATTGTATCAGTGAGGCTTACAAGGCGAGTGCCCAGTCACACACACACACCCAGGGATTACAGCCTATTCTACACAGAGTGTGACCACATCAGCGGCTTGGACAATGCAAGCGTCCATTGAGGATATCTGCTGAGCGGTGACTTGGTCCACCCCATGGACATTCATTCATTATTATAAACTGGACTCTTACGCCTCAGCGGAAGCATCATTTGGGAGACACGTATTACAAAGGGTGTGCTCCTCTCCAGCGACACTGATTCAGCCTTCTCCCACCCATGGAACTCGAACTTGGGTATATCCCATGTTTGACTCTCCTTCCAAGTGCTGTGGAGAAGAACCGTTGGACCTACCTGAACGGTCTTCTCGATGTACTGGAAGGAGAGTCCAAACCCACCTGGCATTATGTCTTATTCAGGGATGCCGGAGTTTGCTATTACTGAATATTCTAAGTTCTGTATTCAGTTTGAAATAAATTCTGGTTAATTTTATACTGTCTTCATTTTTTAAAACTGAGCTCATGGGGGCAGGCAAGGGTCAGTGCCTAGTTAATATGTTAATTTAAACTCAGTCTCTACCAATAGGACTAGAGAATTACCCATGTTGGACCCTCCTTCCAGTGCATCGAGAAGACCATTCGGGTAGGTCCAACAGTTCTTTCTTTTTTTCTTTTTTTCTTTCTTCCTTCCTTCCTTCCTTCCTTCCTTCCTTCTTTCCTTCTTTCTTTATTTTATGCCGCCCCTCTCCTTAGGCTCAGGGCGACTAACAACATGTTAGCAATGGCACTTTTTAACAGAGCCAGCATATTGCCCCCACAATCCGGGTCCTCAAATAAATATGAAAAAAGTAGAAAATTATTACCTAGAGGAATAATATGAGTTATATTTTAGGTATATGCGTGTTTCAGTGTACTCATAAATGAATTGAAATCATGTTTACCTTTTGCCTGGACCCTTCCATTAATTCTTGAATATGTTTTAGCACATCATTCAAATGTACACTTCATGATCCAAAAAAAAATGTTATGTCCCTTTGTGTTAGAGGCTTTCTAGTTCTATATCAGAAATATACCACAGCTAAGGCTATGGGTATCTGTACTATACAAAGTTTGTTGCCTGCCTTTTTTAATAACTATTTTTTTCCAAAAGAACATTTGTGTGACTTTGAATGTGGGGAAGGTTGTACAGTGGTACCTCGAGATACGAGTTTAATTCGTTCCGGACCTGGGCTCTTAAGTCGAGCAGCTCTTATCTCGAACGACTTTTCCCCATAGGAATTAATGTAAATAATTTTAATTGGTTCCAGCCCTCAAAAAACTCACAAAGTTAGTCTAAATTATGCAGAAAGACATGTTTTTAATGAAGAAATGTACATGTACATATAAATGAATAATGAAGTTTCTTTCACTTAACTTGTAAACTTTCTTAAACTTTTAAATTTACATATGTTCAACTTCTCTGCCACCCAATCCTGTAGGACAGAGGTCCCCAACCCTTTTTGCACCAGGGACCGGCTTTAAGCGATCAAGAGAGGAATGGGTGAATGAATGGACGGAGGGTGGGAAGGAAGGAAGGAAAGAGGGAAGGGACAGGAACAGAGGAAGGAAGCAAGGAAACTTATGAAAGGGGAGAGTAAGAGAGGAATGAGTGAAGGGAGGGAGGGAGGGAAGAAGGTGGGAAGGAGAAAGAAAAGAAGAAATAGAGGAAGGGAAGGTAAAAGAGAAAGAAAAAGAGCAAGAAAGAAAGAAAGAAAGAAAGAAAGAAAGAAAGAAAGAAAGAAAGGGGGAAGGGACAGGAACAGAGGAAGGAAGCAAGGAAACTTATGAAAGGGGAGAGTAAGAGAGGAATGAGTGAAAGGAGGGAGGGAGGGAAGAAGGTGGGAAGGAGAAAGAAAAGAAGAAATAGAGGAAGGGAAGGTAAAAGAGAGAAAGAAAAAGAGCAAGAAAGAAAGCTGCAAGCACCCCCCCGAGCCCCCTAGGCCGGCTGCAACCTTTTAAAATACGCGCGCCGCTTCGCAGCTGTCTCCTGAAGCCGAACGCGGAAGTTAGCGTTTGGCTTCAGGAGACAGCTCCTTGGCGCTTGTATCTCGAATTTGGGCTTGTAAGTAGAACAAAAATATCTCTCCCCTCCCAGCTCTTATCTCGAGTTGCTCTTAAGTAGAGCAGCTCTTATGTCGGGGTTCCACTGTATAATGTAAGAATAGTCACAAACTCTAGCAGCCTATCCCTAACCCAACCTGATACTTTCTGGGTACATCAGAACTATGAGAAATTCCTTTCTCCCACTTCACAAACACACATATACAGACACACATACATAGATACATGCAGAGAAAGAGAGGGAGGGGGAAAGTGAGAGAGAGATTGATTTGCATCATGTTTGGGAGCTTTCATTGCTTTTTGTGTCCTTTTTTGAACTTGTGTGGAGGAGATCAGACAGAAAGGTTTAGCACAGATGGATGTTATTACAGAGGGGTGGAAAAATCAAAGGCCTTGAATCTGCAGCTTGTGGTAGGTCTAAATCCAGGGGCGGATTCTTCCCTGTTTGGACCAGTTCGGGCAAACCTGTAACAACTTACTGGTGATGTCACAGTGACATCACTGAGCCGATTTGTTCGGTGCCAGGTCCAGGCGGGGCACCATCTTTTTGGTTTTTAAATTTTTTTCCTTTTGAGCATGCACAGAAGCCACGTTTCCAGCGCTGTGCACACAGTCACCATCCTGTTTTTGGCTTTTTTCTTTTTCTTTTTTGTTACTGTTCATGCGCACATAATGCACCCACACACCCATGCGGCATACCCACGTGGCGTGGGAGGAAGCGAATTGACAGCAAGGTTAAGTAGGGACCTACCGCTTTCTAAGTCGCTTTAGGGATATCAGTGAATTTGATGGACAGGAAGCTATCAAAGCAGATTCCCACCCACTCAGCAAGAAGTGGACATCATGCTTTGATTTGAAACTAAACCTACTGCATTCGATACGTGCGTCCGATGCTAAAAGGGCATTCTGTGTTTGGCACTCTGGCTATAACTTTGCTGTTGTTTCCACCCCTGACATGGCTCACAGACAGGGCCTCTGTTTGGTGCCAGTTTTCATAGGTACTGAAGAAGACAATGGCTACTATAAGCCTGGAGGGTATCTGTACCTTGTACATTTGCAAAAGCTTAATAAAGGTGTTTAGCAAAATGAGACCCCAAAGCTTTATGTGGCCCTCAAAATCCACGCCAGCTTCTTTCCCGTCAGGTTTGGTGGGATCTAGCCACGGAAAGCGGGGTTTGCGCACACCCATACCCTCCTGGAGTATTCCCACTTTTATCGCTCATCTCTCTGGGATTTGCGATGGCTCTGAAGGAGCCCCCCAAACAAAAAATTTCAGAATCAAGTGGAGCGGTGTCTCCCTTAACTCTGCTTCACCATGGCCCCGCCCCCGGAAGTCTCATTGTCTTGATTTGGCAGGTACTGTATTATCACTGCCTCACCCACTGCCATCCTGTCCTCCCAAAATACTTTGAAAATTTGACCCACTATGGTTTAACCAATCAATATATTAGTGAACTTCCCCAGTACAGTTTCTATTTCTTTCCTCAGCAGAATGAAAACAGGAACATTTTTATTTCAGTTTCCTGTTCTATGCTGCACAAAGATGACTGTTCTTGGATAAGGGAAACAAAAGTGAACTGCCCGTTAGGAAATGGGATACTTTCAGTGGGGAAGTTCAAAGATTTTTCCCTACTGGTTCTGTAGGTGTGGCTTGGTGGGGTGTCATGTGATTGAGTGGGCGTTGCCAACTTGATGTCACTCACGGCAAGGTGAAGCGGCACCACACTCACCAAGCCACGCCCACAGAAACAGCAGAAAAGTTCAGCCAAGTCTTATAGCACAGTGTTTCCAAACCTTGGCAACTTGAAGATATCTGGACTTCAACTCCCAGAATTCCCCAGCCAGGGATTCTGGGAGTTGAAGTCCAGATATCTTCAAGTTGGGAAACACTGTTCTAGCATTCAACCTGGCTGCTTCTCGCCTCCTCCTCATGTTTCCTCTGTGGGTATGAGCCCAAGAAGGAGGCAAGAAGCAGCCATGTTGAACACTACAGGAGAGAGAAGCTGAACTTTTCTCCTCCCTTCACAACAGAGCTGTTCAGAAGGCAGCTCCTGAGGCCACCTGTCCCTTTATGGTTCCCCTCCTCCCCCCATATTCGGCTGCCTTCTGAGCAGCTCCCCTGTGACGCGGTCCCTCCGGCTGCTGATATTCTCCTGGGCAGATCTGGCTGCAAGGACCAATGGCAGGCAATGATGCCTATGCAGCCAGCATGAGTGGAAACGGTGATGTTCATGGGACTGTTCTATTACCATCGCCACCATCGCCGTCCTGTTTGCGCCAACCATGTATGTGCACCCCATTGCCTGGCACTGCAAGGCCAGAGCCGGGGAATGGTGCATTTCCCAGTCAAGGTGGGCAGCGAGCAGGCAGCGGCTCTGGGGCAGATCTGGGGAATGATGCATTCCCCGACCTAGCTGGGGTGAGCGACGAGCTGGCAGCAGCTCCAGAGCCTCGGGGAATGATGCCTCTTGGTCCCTGGTCTACAATCCAAGGCAAAGAGTGAGGGGGCAGCATGCACTGCTTACCTTTGGTGAGTTGAGCGGGCGAGGCGACAGGTGAGGCAATTAGCTGGGCCGCATGGTGAGGGCAACATATATAGGTCAGGGTGGGGGCTGGGCAGGGCAACTGGCAAGTGGCCGGAAGGAGCGAGCGGCCGGATGTGGGCATGGCCAACCAGGGGTAGTTTCTACCCGTGCGGCAAACCAATTTAAATCACCCTCCCGGTTCACTCGAACCAGTCCGAACCGGTCAAATACCACCCCTGGATACTTTTCTTATTACAGTGGTACCTCGAGATACGAGTTTAATTCGTTCCGGACCTGGGCTCTTAAGTCGAGCAGCTCTTATCTCGAACGACTTTTCCCCATAGGAATTAATGTAAATAATTTTAATTGGTTCCAGCCCTCAAAAAACTCACAAAGTTAGTCTAAATTATGCAGAAAGACATGTTTTTAATGAAGAAATGTACATGTACATATAAATAAATAATGAAGTTTCTTTCACTTAACTTGTAAACTTTCTTAAACTTTTAAATTTACATATGTTCAACTTCTCTGCCACCCAATCCTGTAGGACAGAGGTCCCCAACCCTTTTTGCACCAGGGACCGGCTTTAAGCGATCAAGAGAGGAATGAGTGAATGAATGGACGGAGGGTGGGAAGGAAGGAAGGAAAGAGGGAAGGGACAGGAACAGAGGAAGGAAGCAAGGAAACTTATGAAAGGGGAGAGTAAGAGAGGAATGAGTGAAGGGAGGGAGGGAGGGAAGAAGGTGGGAAGGAGAAAGAAAAGAAGAAATAGAGGAAGGGAAGGTAAAAGAGAGAAAGAAAAAGAGAAAGAAAGAAAGAAAGAAAGAAAGAAAGAAAGAAAGAAAGGGGGAAGGGACAGGAACAGAGGAAGGAAGCAAGGAAACTTATGAAAGGGGAGAGTAAGAGAGGAATGAGTGAAGGGAGGGAGGAAGGGAGGGAAGAAGGTGGGAAGGAGAAAGAAAAGAAGAAATAGAGGAAGGGAAGGTAAAAGAGAGAAAGAAAAAGAGCAAGAAAGAAAGCTGCAAGCACCCCCCCGAGCCCCCCAGGCCGGCTGCAACCTTTTAAAACACGCGCGCCGCTTCACAGCTGTCTCCTGAAGCCGAACGCGGAAGTTAGCGTTTGGCTTCAGGAGACAGCTCCTTGGCGCTTGTATCTCGAATTTGGGCTTGTAAGTAGAACAAAAATATCTCTCCCCTCCCAGCTCTTATCTCGAGTTGCTCTTAAGTAGAGCAGCTCTTATGTCGGGGTTCCACTGTTTTAGTTTGGGGGCGGCAAAATTTTGTAACCATGGAAAGCTACATTTTGAGCAGAATTTGGAAAAATCCCGTTTGGAGGCATTCCTTTCTTTTTTCCAGAGACCTTGAGCAGAAGATGAAAAGGAAGAATGGGTCTTGGCAGATGGAAAGTACTAAAAACAAACAAGAATGTCTGTTAACAACAATATAAGAGGATATGGAATGAGTGATGAAATAAGACCGTTTATATTGCTTTTTCTAGTTTTTGCAAGAACTGTGATCCATCCATCCTTCCTTGCTTCCTTTTTACCTCCCTCCCTCCGTCACTTACACTTAAATTAGAAAATCTAGTATTACTCACACAAACACTAGAAATTGACTAGATTAAGATGAACAGTGCTTCATTTGCATAATGAAGATTAACAATTTGAGTAGGATGACACTTTTTCATCAATCAAACCAACCACCTGGTTCTTTTGCCTAATGATTATAATTATGACTGGAAATTCTGGGAATTCTATTCCCAATGCATCTGAAAAGCAGCAAATTAGGGAAGATATGTTATAAGGTTTGTATTTTAATCTATTTCCATCACCATCTTTTCCCAAGATCCAGCAATCCAAAAGAAACCTGGAGCATGGGCTATAGAGTTGCATGTCTGTTAAATAGCTGCAAGTTCTGAAGATACTAAAACAGAGAGTCCCTGGCAGGAATACTGTTGCCACGATGTAAAAAAATATGTTGAGACTCTAGAAAGAGTGCAGAGAAGAGCCACAAAGATGATTAGGGGACTGGAGGCTAAAACATATAAGGAACAGTTGCTGGAACTGGGTATGTGTAGCTTGATGAAAAGAAGGTTTAGGGGAGACACGATAGGAGTGAGTGTTCCAATATCTCAGGGGTTGTCACAAAGAAGAGGGAGTCAGACTATTCTCCAAAGCATCTGAAGGCAGAACAAGAAGCAGTGGGCGGAAACTAATCAAGGAAAGAAGCAATTTAGAGCCAAGGAGAAAATTCCTGACAGTTGGAACAATTAATCAATGGAACAACTTGCTTCCAGAAGTTGTGAATGCTTCAACAATGGAAGTTTTTAAGAAGAGATTGGATAACTATTTGTCTGAAGTAGTGTAGGGTTTCCTGCCTAAGCCCGGGGTTGGATTAGAAGACCTCCAAAGTCCCTTCCAACTCTGTTGTTCTGTTCTGTTCTATTCTATATTCTATACCGTACCATGCCATACCACACCATACTATACTATGCCGTTCTTTTGCATTTTTATGTGTAGGTAAACAGGCTCATGTGACCTTAGAATTAGTTATCTGTGCCAAGGATTAGGGATTCCTCTTGGTATCTTAGATAATGCATAGCATGACTTCGAGTGAGAGTTCAAGACAGTTGGCACATCTGAATGTTATCGATGGATCCATAGATTATTAAGTATTTTTATAGAAACCAGTCTGATAAGGAAGAGATATAAAAGTGTTAAATTGTGGGTTTATCTTGCTATGGAAACCCATATAATAGAGGAGAATAGGGCATCATGACAAGCTATCTAGCGAGGTAAAAGACAAAAAGCCTAATTCCATTAGAACCTGGAAGTCCAAGACAGTAATGGGTTTCACTTACCTTTGCTACTGGTTCAGAGATGTACATGTGCGCAAGTGCAGACGTTTCTGCACACAAGCAGATTGTCTGCAATGAAGTCTGGGCAGTTGGGCGACGCCTCCCACTGCCGCCACTTCCAATTTGCACGACCAAGACAAACCGGTAGCAACCCATCACTGGTCCAAGAGGTAGAAAGCATCTATTGAATGCAAATAGGTTCGAGGCTAGGTTTATTAACTAGCATGTTCTGGGGAGATCCTGCTTTGTAATATTAGTGCTGTCCTCCCAATCTGAGCTACCTTGCTCAGGGACCTGACAATTTGTCTTTATCTGACCTAGAGGAATCAACAGGAAAGGGGTACAGAAGCATAGGACAAAGACTGCCTCCTGTCTCTAGGAAGCAACTCTTCCTGTATGATAATCAAATAGCCATCATTTTTATCCTACTTGTGGATCACAATTTAGTATTTGTCAAGGGATAATTTGCATAATACTTTGGAATATTAAAGTATTTCCCTTTGCAGAAAGAATTTCAATCTTTGGTGTTTTTTCATTTACTGAAAAGACAAGCCAAGGGGGAATGTAATTGAGTTACGTGTAATTATGTGCAGCCTAATACTATATATTTCAACCTTCTGATAAGGGCTGAAAGGACAAGAAATCCATGGTGTCTTCTGATCTCTCAACCACAGCTAAGTGAATAAGCTACAGGACTGAGTGTTGCTCATTTTGACACAAGTTGTTCCTACCCAACTAAATTGCATTTAAATGGTATATATGGTATTGTGGTCTTGCCATGACATGTGAACTCAATATTACTTAGTCTTAATGCTAACCTGCGTTATTTCTGAAACAAGATGACAGAGTAGGAAACTGGTTAAATGTGAAGTTAGAATGGCTGTCCTATCTCTATTTGGCAGTAGAAGGAGAAAGGATGCAGGCTCCAAGGTTTCTTCAATTTGCTTAAACATTATTAAAACATTACAAGAATAATGTCTCCCCCAGCTCTCCTTCTAAATAAAATCAGGTGTAGAAGACCTTGGCCCTCTTAGAAGAGGCTTTTAAACCTGTAATTTTTATCACTCTTCTGCCTCTTTGCTGGATTCTTGCTCAATACTTAAGGAAGGAAAGGGAAGCTTATAAAATGGTATTTGTCAACCTTAACCATTTAAAGAGGTGTGAACTTCAACTGCCAGAATTTTCAGCAAGGCTGGCTGGAGAATTTTGGTGGCCAAAATCCAAACATCTTCAAGTGGCCAAGATTAAGATACATCGACATAGAAAGTAGGGTTGAAAGGGAGTGTAGTAGGAGGCAGAAAGCAACCAATGCCACACACACAGAGAGAGAGAGAGATCCTTTACCAAATACTGTACACACAACCGCAAATCATTTTGCTACAACCCATGAAGGCTGATAACAATGCTCCTGACCGTTGTAAAGGAAACTGTATTTCTCAAGATACCAAATGATGAGCATGATTAATGGACTCAACTTGTTTGTGTCTCAAAGCAGTACATCTAGAAATCCGTACAGACAGGAACGGGCAGAAGATGTACTTTGGCTTAGAGCATAGCCTTGGGGTTCGGCATCAATGGCCAAGCCTTGCCCCTTCAGTCTCCGAAAGCCACCATGGTGCTCTGTGTGAAAGCATCCCTCCCAAGCCCCTGTCAATTCTTCTTCCCGTCTTCCTTCCCACACCGGAATCTTGTTCAGTGTCTTTTCCAGTCTTGTGTCCTGCCTAGCTGTATGAAAGAATTTGTTTTCAGGCAAGATAACCTATTTAGAAGGGGCGTTGTGGAAATTCACTGGCGCTCAGAGGAGTTATTTTGGGGGGGTTGCACCAGCTGGTGCTAGGTGTGAGCATGTATATATAGCCTATGGGATATAGATAGACCAGGGCCCAGAACTGGGAAGCGTGTTCTTTTGGCTGGCAGGGAGGGGCCGGCTATAGCCCGGCTCCGCTGCTGACGCACACAGAACGTTCTGATCAGAGGCAGCTTGCACAGTTCCTATTCCCATGCGGTAGAGCCTGAAGACGAACCCTGTTAACAACCTGAGCTTTGCTTCCACCTTTTTTTGCACCGTGAAAGGAATTCGGGAGCTTTGGTGGCTGTTCCTCCCATCTTCGAAGTGGGTCTTCCTTCAGGAGCAGTGCAGAACCCACTTACTCAATTCTCTCCTCTTTTAGCTCTTTTGCTTCCAATGCTTGTTCAGGGTTTGGTTTGAAGGAAGGGTGATGCAGATTAGCAGGGAGTTCAGGGGGGGCAGGGTTGCAGCTTGCCCTGCTGCAGGCAAAACCCAAGGATGCTTCCAGGTGTCTGTCTTTGGGGAAATCAACTTCCCTTTGTAATGAGGGTATTGGTACTAATTAAGTCAACATTATGGAGTTGTGCTTGGTTTTCGTCCTGCATGTTACATTGGTTCTGGCAGGTAATAAGTCTTGGTTAAACGAAGCATAATTTAATATCGGATCACAGGGTGCACTTGATTATTCCTTCGCTTCAGTTAAAAGGCGCATATGCACGACACCAGCTTTACAAATCAATCTCCTACATCTTTACTACTTCCAAATGTGATTCTCCTGGCCCAGCCTTAGCAGGTATGCTTAGAAGAATACATACATACATACATACATACATACATACATACATACATACATACATACACTGTATATCAAAGAAATGCTTTTGGTCTGCTTTTTTAAAAAAAAGAACCGCTACTAGGTGTGCAGTCTTATTCACATGGTTGTGACCTGTACTGAGGTATTTTTCTGACTGCAGATGCACAATATTAAGCCAGCAGCAAGACTTCAGGGTTGATTCTTCTTAGACTTTCATCTTCTCTGGTTGATGGCGATTCTTTCTCTCTTCCTTCCCCCCTCCCACCACCATTGTCCCCATCCCACCTTTTCATCTTTTCTTGCTGGCTCTCTACAGCAAGTATATTTGTGCCTTCTTCTACATTTTTCATTGTTCCGGCTTTGGCTTTGCTTTCATAGGATCGTTTTTCTGTTCTACTGTTCTTTCCTGGAACATTCCTCTCTTTTTTTTTCATTCCGTTGCGCCCCCCCCCCCCCCCCCCCCCGTTCTGCCATCTATTTCTCTGTACTCTTATCCTCATGGTTATGTTTTTAAATCCTGGCCATTCCTGTTCCTTGCCTGCCTTCTTCATACACCTTTTAAATCACTACAGCAAATAATTAAGAGAAGCAAACTCTTTATTTCCTATCCAGTTGTTTCCTGCAATTATTGTTGTTGTTGTTGTTATTGTTATTGTTATTAGACTTGTATGCCGCCCCTCTCCGAGGACCCGGAGTGGCTCATAACATGCAATACAACAATATGTATACAAATCTAATAGTTAAAAACAGCAAACTAAAAATCCCATTATATAAAAAACAGTCAGTCTACTCAATCACATCCACACATAACATTTAACGATCAGAAAAGAAGGGGGCATGATGCCTTATAGCTACCCTATACATATGTACTTCCTCATCACCATCCAAATAACTTTTCCCAGCTGGGGATTATGAGATGTGTTTGTGAAACCAAGTTTTTTTAAAAAAAGCTGAGAGAGGGACTAGGCAGTACCAAAGGATTTGCCTTTATTCTCCTTTCTTGTGAACCCCGTGCAGTATTCTGACATCAGTACCGACCATGCAGAGTCATATTCACCTGCTCGAAGTCAGAACTCCGAAAGCAAATAATAAGAATGGAGGAAGCCAGTAAATTCGCCAAAGCGAGGTGATAGGTTTTAATGAATGCTGGGTTTTAACGCTGAGCAAATTGCGTGATGACGAGTTCATCAGAGTTTAGTCTCAGTGGTGCAGAATGTGAAGTGTTCTAATTGTGAAACGAGGCAACAAAAGGAAAGAGAGGTGAGTTTTTGAGGAGACCGAGGGTCCCCTGGCCCAAATGGGTTTAGCCGTTTGCAGAGGGAGGCTGGAGGGGCGAACCAAACAGATTTATGCTTCTGAGCGAAACGCTGTTCTATCTTTCCTGCCCAAGTCAAGGCTAGGAACCCAACGGGGGAAACAATTCAGAGCCCAGGTTGCTTGGAAATGTAATAGGTAGCCTGGGATATTTGCTGCAGTAACTTGCACTTGTTTTTACGCATGAAGAATCTTTTTTTGTGACTGCTGCTTGCTGTGAAAACACACTAAAGGGCAGCCTAGGAAATCTTTTCTTTTTCATGCTTATGGCAATCACGGCTCTGCGGCTCTGCTGCGTATCAGGTTCTCAGTCTCCCCTCCTCTCCCTGTCAGGCAACCTTCTGAATTATGCAGGTGTCCGATTCAGATGATAGGAAGAATGCTGGGCCAATACAGGTGGTCCTTGAGTTAACGACCACAGGGGAGCCCACATTTAGTTGTTGTTGTTGTTGCTAAGTGAGACATTTGTTAGACGGATTTTGCCCCCGTTTTACGACCTTCCTTGCCACAGTTGTCACGGGGCGGTTAAGTGAATCCGGCCATGCCATTGACTTTGCCTGTCGCAAAAGGTGATCACATGACCCCCTCCAAGACGCTGCAACTGTGTTAAATAGAAACATAGAAGATTGACGGCAGAAAAAGACCTCATGGTCCATCTAGTCTGCCCTTACACTATTTCCTGTATTTTATCCTAGGATGGATATATGCTTATCCCAGGCATGTTTAAATTCAGTTAATGTGGATTTACCAACCACCTCTGCTGGAAGTTGGTTCTGAGCATCTACTACTACTTCGGTAAAATAATACTTTATCACGTTGCTTCTGATCTTTTCCCCAACTAAATAGGAGTCCGATGACGAGGATCCGGATTTTGATCACAGAACCATGGGGCTTTTGTAACGGTTGTAAGTGCAAAAAACGGTCATAACTCACTCTCCCCTCCCCCATGCCGATGTAACTTTGCACTCTAGCTTTTGTCGCAATTGTCCCCTGATCCAGTAACACAGAAATGGGAGGAAGCTTGGCAAAAAGACTGGAGGACATCTCTCCCTCCCTCCCTCTCTCTCTCCCTTCTTCCCCCTGTCTCCCTCTCTCTCCCTCTCTCTCCCTCCCACTCTCTCTCCCTCCCTCCCTCTCTCTCTCCCTCCTTCTCACTCTCTCCCTCTCCCTCCCTCCCTCCCGCTTTCTCTCTCTCTCTCTTACTCACTCTCTCCCTCTCTCCCTCCCTCTATCTCTCCCTCCTTCCCCCTCTCTCCCTCTCTCTCTTCCTCCCTCTCTCCCTTTCTCCTTGGAGGGAGGAGTCGACAGTCAGGATGGGTTGTACTCGCTCGTTAGAGGCGTGTCCGAGTCATAGAAGTATAAAAAGGCTGGAACCGCCCACAGACCCAGTTTTTCTGACTCGCTTCTAACAGAGACACGTGGCAGCACAACCTATTTTGTCTGTGACTCCTTATAAATGATCTCATTAGGTTAGTAATTCCAATTTATTCAGTTTAAAATTGGTCCTGAGGAAGCAGTAGGGTGCGGTGACCTCTTGGTACAGCTCTATCTGCTGGGTGGTAGGGCCCCAGGCCTTCCACACACCCCTGGCTCCTTTTTTTGTCTCCTTCTGCCGTTAGGGCTGCCTTGGAGCCACTCGCAGGCAAGCCATAAGCCTGGTGAGGGCTTCTGACTGGTTACAGTCTGGCTCTCTTTGCCAACGTTGTCCCCTAGTCAGAACGTGCGAGACCTCAGAGAGACCACTTTCCCCTGGGGCTGGTTACAGTCTTAGTGGTGATTCATTTTATCTTGATTCCCTACCAGAGAGCTGGTTTCTGACTCCGTGCCAGATTTTCCAGGAAGCTTGGGAGAGAGTAAAAAAAGGCCGATAGCGGCCGATAGCTTGTGACGCAGCAGAAATTGTCTGTTTACTTAATTGCCGGCCTCAGCTATGAGGCGTTAATTGCTTTTCCTAGTAACTCAGGGAAATTTTTTCAAGCCCCTGGATCCTTTTTCGGGGTTTTTGTTTGTTTGTTTTTTGGATAAGTGAACCCTCTTAGAGAGGTTTTTTCCTTTCTCTCCCTCCCCCCCTTAATTATCAGCGGGCTCGAATTCATACAGTCCCAAGCAACTCCAGCTCTTTTGGCGCCATCTGCTGGCTTATTTCTATAACGGTCTCAGTACCTTCCCATATTCTGGAAAAGCTACTCAGACCAGGCTGTAAAGGAGGAGCAAATAGGGTCTAGGTTATTTTCTATATATTTAGATCTTCCTTACAAGGGATAGTTTCAACAATTTTTATTTATTCACCTTTGTTTTATTTGTCCCCTCACAGACCCCTGCAAGGGGACTTTGTCTTACTAACTTTTCCTCTATCTTTTATTCCCTTCTCCCTTTTTCTAGCTGTCTTGCCATGTCAGACCTAGCTAAAGCAGGAGGGAAAAGAACCAAAAAATCTGTCAGGCCTCTACAAGTGGATTCTGATCTTATTTCCCCTCAACCTTCGAAAGCAGAGAGGCGTAGGGATCTTACCCTTCAACGCCTCCATGAGAAAGCAGCTAGGACTCTTTCCCCTACTCCCAGAATTCCTAATCAGGCTCCAGCTACTATTACCCCTTCTGGGTCTGCTGGAACTTTGGCTGCCAGCGTTTGGGGCCCAGCTGGTTTGCCAAATCAAAATTTGACCCCAGACACTTCTGGACCCCCAGTTCCTCTTTCTCCTACGATTCTCATTGTACCTCCAGTTCAACCTGGCCCTTCCTCAGAGGTCTCTCAACAGATACCTCAGGTGACGCCTCCCCCAGAAGCCCACCCTTCCTCTTCAACAACCTTTGATGCAGCAGCTATTCAGAGGTGGATTGATTCAGCAATTCAACGCAGCATTGAACTTAAGCTTAGCACCTTACCCACTACCATTCCTTCTAGACCAGTACCTGCGCCACCAGTGGCCCCTCTTTCCCTTGCTGCCTCTACCCTCAGACCTACCCAAGATTCTTGGTCTGATTCCTCGGCTGAGGAGTCGGATTCTTCTGACAAGGAACCTCCAGAGGGGGGTCATGCCGGTCTGTCTGAGGACGAAGAAGCTTCTCCAGCATTGCCTATATCAGCAGCCTTATTCCCAGCAGAGTTATTTTCTACCATTTTGTTGAAGGCTCGTTCAACTGCGGGGCTCACAGCTCCGCCCACTCAAGTCCAACCTTCCGCTTCCCAAGTGGAGACCCTGTGGAATCCTTACATGGAGGAGCAAGACATAATACCGGCCCCGCCACTCTTCGTAGAGACTATTACTAAACAATGCCTAAATCCAGCGGCAGGTCCAGCTCCTTCTAATCTAGAGAAGAGATTTTTTAATGTACCTCCGGAGCTCGCCTCTTTCCTAGAGCCCCCCGCTATAGACTTCTCAGTTCTTGCCCTGCATTCTTCAGAGAACCTGCCGGGAAAGGAGGAGGATCTTCTAAAGGGAGAAGACCGTAAAATTGATCAGCTCCTGCAGAAGAGTCATCAATCCGCTGCTTGGGCAATCAAAGGAGCTACAACCTCTTCCTTTTTCGCCAGGTCCATGCTCATCTATATCAGACAGTTGCAGGAACAGATTCCGGCTTCTGACATTTCAGCCCAACAAAGCTTGAACAAGATGTTTGCCACCTGTCAACTACTTGCGGACACTACTCTTTATACATCACGGTTTGCAGCCAAAACCATGGCCTCCTCAATAGCGGCCAGGAGGATGACCTGGCTGAAGAAGTGGCAAGTGGATATTAAACACAAGTGGCGTTTTGCTACAGCAGAATACAAAGGTAAGAACCTTTTCGGTGATGTCCTGGAGCCCTTCCTCATCGATTCTAAGGACAAAAAGAAGATCCTACCCTCAAGCCAGAAGAAATCTTCTCAACGTCCATCTCCTTACTATCGTCGACCTTTTCGTCAGTCTGATCAATCTTTCTCCTACTACAGAGGCTCAGCTCAACAGAGCTACAAGCCTCACAATTTCCAGGACAAGAACTCTAGAGGCAGAGGAACCAAACGGCCTTTTCGCGGATCTGCAGGAAGCCGTCAGGGCCGAAGAGGTAGGTGGTGATACCCCCCACCCCGATCCCCTTTCAGTTCCCATCGGGGGTCGCCTTGCTAAGTTTGCCTCCCATTGGTCTGCTATTTCCTCAGATTCCTGGGTTCTCAATACAGTGGCAAGGGGTTTACATTTGGAGTTTCTTTCCCCTCCCCCCCCTTTCTTCATTGCCTGTTCTATTCCCAAAGATCCCTCTAAGAGGGCTCTAATGGACCAGGCCATACAGCACCTGTTAGACATTCGGGCCATTCAGCCCGTCCCCCCTGAATTTCAGGGCCAATGTTTTTATTCTATTCTCTTCCTTGCCCCCAAATCCTCGGGGGGCTGGAGACCTATTCTGGATTTGAAACACCTTAACCTGTATATAAAATATCACAAGTTTAAGATGCACTCTCTTAAAACTATCTTAGCCTACATCAGAAGGGGAGACTTCATGGCATCTCTGGACCTAACTGAAGCCTACTTACATATCCTCATAGCTAAGGAACACCGTAGGTTCCTTCGTTTCTCCTATGCCGGAAGGCATTTTCAGTACCGGGCTCTTCCCTTTGGTCTATCCTCAGCCCCCCGGGTTTTCACCAAGATGTTATCAGTTTTAGCTGCCCATCTTAGATCTATACCCATTCGTCTTCAATTCTATTTGGATGATGTCCTGGTATTAGCGAAGTCCTTTAGCCTAGCTCAGGACCACTTGAAGACCACTGTCGAGGTCCTTACAGCTCACGGTTTTTCTATTAATATTCAGAAAAGCCATCTCACCCCTGCTACCTCCATCCTTCATTTGGGTACAGTTATCAACTCCTCAGTGGGTCTAGTAAGTCTCTCCCCTGAACGGATAAGTAGCATTAGGGGGTTGGCGTCCCTAATCCAGGGCGACCCTTTCCCCACCCTCTCCTCCCTTTCTTCCTTGTTAGGGAAGATGGTTTCCTGTTTTTCCATTGTTCCCTGGGCTAGACTTCACTCTCGAGATCTCCAGTGGTTTTTACTTCCCTTCCAAAAGCTTGGACAGGCCCACTTGGCAAGACGAACCCATCTCCCTCCACAGGTCCAAAGTTCCCTGTCGTGGTGGAAGTCCGGAGCCATCGAGGACGGTACCCTGTTCCAATCCTCCCCCACCGTAACCATCACCACGGACGCCAGTCTGTCGGGATGGGGAGCTCATTGCGGCCAGCAGCAGGCTCAGGGCCTTTGGGACGCAAGCCAGTCTTCCTGCCCCATCAACTGGCTGGAGTTACACACAGTTTTCCTGGCCCTCAAGAGTTTCAGCCACCTGATTGCCGAACAGGACGTCCTCATCAGGACCGACAATATGGCCACCAAGGCGCATATCAACCGTCAAGGGGGCACCAGATCCAGGTCTCTGATGCTAGAGGCCAAGAAGATCGGCCTCTGGGCAGAGAGACACTTGTCCTCTCTCCAATCGGAACACATATCGGGGACAGACAACATACAGGCGGATGCCCTCAGCCGGGCAACAGTAAAGCAAACGGAGTGGAAATTAGATCCAAGAATTTTTCAGCAAATCTCAATGAGGTTCGGCAAACCATTAATAGATCTGTTTGCTTCCCCTCTCAACACCCAACTTCCCCGCTTCTTCTCCCGCTTCCCATCCCAGGGGGCGGAGAACTACGATGCCCTGCACTGTCCCTGGCCCAGGGGACTACTGTACGCCTTTCCTCCATTACCTATCCTCCCCCAAGTCATCCACAAGATATTGGAGGAGCAAGCGGAGGTAATATTGATAGCTCCCTTATGGCCCAGGCAACCCTGGTTTGCGGACTTAAAAATGTTGTCGGTGGTGGAGCCATGGCAAATACCAGTGAATCCTCAACTGCTCTCCCAGGGGTCCCTCCTACATCCGGACCCAGGCAGGTGCCGCTTGACCGCCTGGCTTTTGAGCGGAGCGTCCTGAGGAGTCAGGATTTTGACAACGATGTCATTGATTATATTCATAAGGCTCGCAAGCCTTCCACGGAGCGTATTTACTCCTCAACCTGGAAAACCTTTTGCTCCTGGTGTGAGTCCCAAGGATTGTCTCCAATTCGCATTCCCCTCTCAAAGGTCCTTAAATTTCTAAAACACGGCCTAGATAAGGGCCTCTCTCCGAATACCATTAAGCGGCAAACTGCAGCTCTTTCCTCCATCATCGCTTGTGACACCTGGATATCCCTTGCTCATGTTCCTTTGGTGTCCAGATTCCTCAGGGGCGTTTCCAACTCGCACCCCCCTGTGGTCCACCGTTTCCCCACTTGGGACCTCCCAAAGGTGTTGTATTCGTTAACAGAGCCTCCTTATGAGCCTCTACAAGAGGCTTCTCTACGATATCTCTCCTTCAAGGTATCCTTCCTAATTGCCATTACGACGGCCAGACGAATATCCGAGTTAGCAGCATTATCTGTCAGAGAGGACCTATGCCTTTTTCACCAAGACAAAGTAGTCCTCCGCCTTGACCCGTCCTTTCTCCCCAAAATCAATTCGATTTTCCACCGGAGTCAGGACATTATTCTACCAACCTTCTGCTCCCGACCTTCTCACCCTTCGGAACGCAGATGGCACACGCTTGACGTGAGGAGAGCTCTTCGTGTTTACTTGAAAAGAACACGGCCCATCAGGCAATCTGAGGCCCTGTTTATTTTTTTCTCCCCTCAAAGGATCGGCCTCAAAGCTTCTTCGTCCACCATTGGTCGATGGATCCGTGGGGCCATTGCCAAAGCCTATGACGTGGAGGGCGTCCAGAGGCCTCTAGGTATAACCGCGCACTCCACTAGGAGTGCGGCTTCCTCGGCGGCCTGGGCCACTCAATGCCCCCTGGAGGACTTATGCAAGGCGGCTACCTGGACCTCTCTCACTCCTTTTATCCGCCACTATAAGATCGATAAATTTGCCTCAGCACAGGCGGCCTTTGGGCGGAGGGTCCTACAACAAGTAGTGGAAGTTGCCCATCCCTCGGGACAATAACTTTGACATGTCCCATCCTGACTGTCGACTCCTCCCTCCAAGGAGAATGAGCGTTGACTCACCTGATACGCTCTTTCTCTTGGTAGAGGAGTCGACAGTCAGTTCCCTCCCCATATCTACCTTTTTTCTTCTTTCCTTGTTTTTTTCTCCTCTTCAATGTAGAGCTGAAGAAGTTTCCTGTATATAGTTCAGGGTTTTTTTTCTTGAATTAGTTGAATCTAGGAGTCTGAGTTGTGCTGCCACTCCGAGTCAATGTTTTCAGTTACGTCATCAAAACTGGGTCTGTGGGCGGTTCCAGCCTTTTTATACTTCTATGACTCGGACACGCCTCTAACGAGCGAGTACAACCCATCCTGACTGTCGACTCCTCTACCAAGAGAAAGAGCGTATCAGGTGAGTCAACGCTCATTCTCTAGCTCCCTCCCTCCCTCCCACCCTCCCTCTATCTCTCTCTCCCTCTCTCCATTTCTCTAGCTTCTTCCCTTTCTCTCCCTCCCTCTATCTCTTTCTCCCTCCCTCTATCTCCCTCCTTCCCCATCTATCTTCCTCCCTCTCTCTCCCTCCCCCCCTCCTTCTCTCTCCCTCTCTCCCCTTCCTTCCCCCTCTCCTTCCCTACCCTTCCCCATCTCTCCCTCCTTCCCTCTCCCTCCCTCTCTCTCTCTAGTACTTTTGAATCTCAGTGAGAAGGAAAGCTGGCTCCCATGTGTGTTCCAGGGAGGCACCCGATTGTGAGATGTAACTTATCTCTAATTGATGGGGGTCTCATTAGTGAGGCCCCTGGGGAGCCAGTAATGAGACACCACTACTGCAGTGAGCATCTCTGACTGCCTAGTAGTTGGGGGGTTGGGGAAACCACAGGGAACTGAGCTACCAGCTTTTAGAGAAGGTAGGTCAAGAAAGGAAAAAGATACAGACAAACCCATTCTGGGATGAGAGCTCTTCTGTTCTTCTGAATCAATTATCTGAAATCACAGGAGCCCACAGTTTCCTCACAGAACAAGTTACGTTTCCAACAGAACAGCTCAGGGGGGGGGGAGAGAGAAGGGAGGGAAACCTCCCGGTTTACAGAGGGCAGGCTGAGTCCGCGGGGGTCTGACCAGAACCTGCCGCTGGCAAGAGGGCTGCTGTGGCCCCTGCCCTTGCATGCCTTTGCCTTAAAACGCTCCAGCCCTTGGGCCCCTGGCGGAGCCTCGCTCCCCGTGCGCCGTGTCTCATTTTGCTTCCGCGTAGTTTCCTGCCTGTCTCCTGAGCGTCAGATAGCACGCTTCATCAGCCTTCGGTACATATTTAAGATGCAACTTGAGTGCTCGTAGGGGGCATCAAATATTGCTCTGAGTGGCTGGGGAGAAGAAGGGAGCAATCTGATCTTTTTAAGCCTGCCCTTTGGGGCTTCCTCCTGGCTGGCTTCTCTTTTCCTTTCCTTTTGAAGGCTGCGGCTGACGAGTGATGCTCCCCTCTCTACGTTCTTTCATTCTTAACAACCTTCATCCCCTGGAAGTGTTTTTCCCTGCCACTTGAATGCCTTCCTGCCACCGTTCCTGATTCAGCTGCTCATTGGTCTGGCACCTTCTTTATCTCTGGAATTACCGCAGTCCCATTTGTCTACCAGAGAGGTTCAGATGAAAGCTCGCAACCAGCCGTTAATATTTTGGCTTAATGAGCTGACGAGGCAGATCTACTGTCATTGCAGAATAATAATTAAAAGTTGCCTGTAGCCCAAGGTTTGGCATTGCTGTTCTTCCAAGAACATTGGAAGAGCGGACTCCCCGACGTCTTATGTCTCTTTCCAGCTCATTCAGGTGGTTAGAGCGGACGGGTTTTGCCTTGAGAAAGCACACATCCTTGAAAGACAGTGCAGCATGCATATTAACATATATTTATATTGTGCAAACGGATCAACCCAATGCAAAATGCTGATGCTCTAATAATGGCCTTCATCTATCTTCTACAATACCCAAAATGTTTCCCACAGTGCCCTCTGCTGGGAGTGGAGGGTTTATGCTTCTCTCCCACACACCCACCCCGCCACATACGATCTGGGTTATGTCTGGCTGTCTCTCCATCTTTCTCAATCCAGCACCCTGAAGTTGTGTTGGACTACAGCTTCTCTAATTTTTGTGGGCAAGGTATTTTGTGGGAGTTAAAATCAAATACATCTGAGGAAAAGAGACTAGGGCATTGATGGCAACCTTTTTTTCACTCAAGTGCCGAAAGAGCGTGCATGCACGCTATCGTGCATAACTGAGTGCCCATACCCATAATTCAATGTCTGGGGAGGGTGAAAACAGCTTCCCCTGCCCCCCTGGAAGCCCTCTGGAGGCTGGAAATGGCCTGTTTCCCAACTTCTGGTGGGTCCAGTAGGCTCGTGTTTTGTCCTCCCCAGGCTTCAAAGGCTTCCTGGGAGCTGGGGGAGGGTAAAAACACTCTCCCCAATCCCCCCTGGAGGCTCTCTGGAAGCCCAAAGCGCCCTCCCAGAGCCTCTGTGCGAGCCAAAAATCAGCTGGCCAGCACATGCATGCATGTTGGAGCTGAGCTAGGGCAACGGTTCGTGTGCCAGGAGATATGGCTCCACATGCCACCTGTGGCACCCATGCCATAGGTTCACCATCACTGCGCTAGGGTTTGCACTAGCCTTTCCTTGGAGGGAGAGAGTCCTGATTGCTTTGAGGGCAGGCTGAAGGATATAAAAGTAGCATGGTTTATATCAGTAGTGGGTTCTAAATCCCGTCACTACCAGTTTGTGCTCGTGAGCTTCCCACCACTACTGGTTCGCCAAACTGGTCCGAACTGGGAGCAACCCACTGCTGGTTTTACATCTATATTGTTAACTGAAGTTGAGTCCTGCTATTCTGAGGTTTCCCTTTAAGGTGAAAAGTATCCATAGAAACCAACAAGTAGCATTCAAGATTACAATAAAAACAGTTTAAGCATAAATTCACACACACCCTTCCCAAGTGGCAAGAAAAAGCTTAAGAGGCTTCAAGCAGGACAGCCCTTCAACACTCACGCTTAAGAAGCAACAATGGAGATGGGCTTGGACCTTCCTGCCTCTGAGCTTCCCAACTGCTTGATTAAAGAGAATGTCTTTTATGCTCAAAGTGGTTAAAAATAAAAGTTGAACTGATTTGTGAGTTAATTAGAAAATGTTTAAATATACTGTACCTTTTTTGGGGTGGGAAACCGAGTTTGGGGTGGGTGGGGGATGATCTTGAAGCAAATATTGAGAAATACTTTGTTATGAAGAAGCATTCCTTAAGTTCTGGGAAGGGAGAGAATAGTTGGCACCTCCCTGACTCTCTGGAATGTTATTATTATTATTATTTATTATTATTTATTAGATTTGTATGCCGCCCCTCTCCATAGAGGAAGGGGAGGAAAAGCGAAGACCAGTGCACATGTGCACGACAGGACCCGGAAGAACAGCTAGAGACGGCATGTGTGCCCACAGAGAGAGCTCTGCATGCCACCTCTGGCAGGTGTGCCATAGGTTCGCCATTATGACCCTATACTATTCCAGACAACTGTCCAGTTTCTTCTTAAAGAAACAGTGACAAAGTACCCACAACTTCTGAAGGCAAGCCATTCCACTGGTTAAGTTTTCTCACTATTAGGAATTTTCTCCTTCTATTATTATTATTATTGTTGTTGTTGTTGTTGTTGTTGTTTTGTTGTTGTTTATTATTATTATTGTTGTTGTTGTTATTATTATTATTATTATTATTATTATTATTATTATTATTATTATTATTATTATTTAGACCTATGCCCCCCTTCTCGAAGCAACTCATGCCAGCGTTGCTCCTAGGTTGCTTCTTGATTAGTTTGCCATCCATTGTTTCTTGCCTTTTGGTGCATTGGAAATTAGGTTGACACCCCCCCCCCCTTCTTAGTGGCAGCCCCTCAAATATTGGAACAGTGCTATCATGTCACCCCAATCATTTTTCACTTTTAAGTGCAACTTAAAAAATTAAGCTCAACTTCTTGTCTCTTGGGCCGACATGCCAGACATACGTAGAACAATATGTTATACGCCAGTAAGAGATTTTTGCCAGCTGCTTGGTATCTCTACTCATCTTGCTGGGGAACCGGAGCAGGTCGAGCTGGAGAATCCTCTGAGGAAAGCAATTTATCAAAGTTGGGTGGGTAATGAAGCTCTAGTGCAGAAGATGATTGTACTGCAGAAAGGGGATGTGTTAAAGTCGGAGCTAGAGGGAAAGGTAGAAGGTTGTTGAAAGGGAGCAGAAGCAGGTGGGGATCCTTTATGACATGAATCCCATTGTCTGTTTGTTGGTTGCCTGAGAAGAAGGGGAGACAGCAACAACTGGAAATAGACTCTTCTCTCATGACAAGCTTTTGAGCCACCTGCCAGTTTGACAAACCAGTTAATTCTTAGTAGACTGAATTAACTGTGGATTTGTGGATTTGTATACTCAAGAAGCGTTCTTTATTGTTGGGGCTGGAGAGATGAAAGGTGTTGAGAAGAAAAATGGGTAGAGTTGGCTTTGTTGTACCAGAATAGTATGATATCTGTTAATGTATGAGCAGGGTAATCCTTGTGCACACACAGAAACGTTTATATTGACATCAGTTGTGAATAAGTACTCAGCCACACACAGATACTAACTTGAATTAAAGTTTACTTTAAGAAATAACATGTTCAGATAAACAGTCTAAAGCAGTGGAGGTGAACCTATGGCATGGGTGCCACAGGCGGCACGCGGAGCCATATATGCTGGCACGGGAGCCTTTGCCCTAGCTCAGCTCCAACATGCATGTCTGTGCCAACCAGCTGATTTTTGGCTTGCACAGAGGCTCTGGGAGGGCGTTTTTGGCTTCCTGAGAGCTTTCAGGGGGATGCAGGAGGACGTTTTTACCCTCCTCTGGCTCCAGTGAAGCCTTCGGAGCCTGGGGAGGGCAAAACACGAGCCTACTGGGCCCACCAGAAGTTGGGAAACAGTCCATTCCCAGCTTCCAGAGGGCCTCCAGGGAGGGTAGGGGGAGCTATTTTCACCCTCCCCAGGCAATGAATTATGGGTATGGGCACTTGCGCTTGTGCTATAGCTCACGCCCAAACTCTTTCGACACCTGAGAAAAAAAAGGTTCGCCATCACTGGTCTAAAGTCATACACATAATAGTCAGAATCACAATCCAAATATTAGTATATTAGAAAGCAGTAACGGGGCCTGGCCTAGTTTCTTACCAGTTGTCTTTTTCATAATCAGTAAACAAAGATTTTAGCTGATATAAACAAACATTTTAGCTGATATACATAACTACAGTACAAAAAGATTGCAGAGCCAACTGAACAGTGAGTAGCCATTAACAGTGAGTAGCTTAGATAAAGAGAAACAGAGAGGGTGACTTAGAGAAATGAGCTATGAACTCCAGCTCCCTCTTGTGTCAGTCTGCAACACTTACAGTCAAAATATTGCCAACCCAACAGTTATGGACAGAGTTCTAACAATGTCCAAGACAGAAAAATGTAACGCATCCTCTCTCCCTCTCTCTGTTTGAAGTTGCTTAACCTCCTGCTTTTCCATTTGAAAGAGTGAAGGAAGCAGCAGGCCTTTGTAAACTAGGCCAGGCCCTGTTAACTGCTTTCTAATTCATGAAAGCAGATGGCTGGCTCTTTAGATTTTAGATTTATGTAATACATACCGTACATACAAATCGTGTGGCTCAGATTAGCCACTTGGGCATCTTATGTCAAGACTCTCTCTCTCTGGTTGGACTGATTAAGTTCAAGCAGGAAACTCAAGTGATCTGGAACAGTCCAAATATGGGATGGAAAATACTTGGACAGATGGAATCGGTGAAAATCCAACCATCCGATCTCGCTTCCACTTGTGATTTTTGATCTTTCTCTGGGTGGCCCTTCCCCAAATCCTGCAAACTGGAACAGACTAGAACTGTGCACGCAAAAAAAAGAGGAGATTGTGTCTTCATTCCCGCCAGCTAAGCAGCAGGTTGATGACTTCTTGACGAAGCACTAATTAAGGCAAGCAGCTTTGCGCTTCATCTCAGCACAGTGTAATTAATGCTGTGGCTTTGATTGGGTTCATACTCTTAACTTCGTCTGCTGATGGCATGTCAAAGATGCTATGGACAAAACAGCTGGGAGTGCTGCTAAAAAGCACGGCTAGAGCATGCTGCGTAAGAGAGAGAGAAAACAGTCCTTGGGAAGTGGTGGGGCTTGGGCGGGTGAGGATGAGTGCTACATGGTCTTTCTGTTCCTTTCAAGCAGAGGTCTTCAAACTTGGCAATTTTAAGACGTGTGGACTTCAACTCCCAGAATTCTCCAGCCAGTATAACTGGTTAGAGAATTCTGGGAGTTGAAGTCCACAAGCCTTAAACTTGCCAAGTTTGGGGACCCCTGCGTTTCAAGACTCTTTATATCATTTTGATCCGAGGGCATGAGCACACTTGGCTTCAGTCTAGTCAAGCTAAATTCTACATCCCGGGCAGTTTAGTTGAACCAAATTTCTTCAAGCCCTCATGGCGATGAAAGGTTTTCACTTTGAGGAATGGATTTCTTCACGTGACTTGCCAACTCCATTCTTTCTGGGAAATTCAAATGCAGCTTTTCTGCTACTCTATTTTTCCTTCTTCCAAAAAAACCTCACACGCGTTGTGTAATTTCTCCCTGTCTTAACCATAACAATAAAAACACTGATTCCCATTAAAGCACACAGCTTGAGAAAATGATGCAATAAGCACATTTGCATCAGTGGGAAATAAAGAACATTTCTGTAAGGCAATGCCTTTTTTTAAAAGAAACGTTCTATCTAGCTTATGCCTGTGTATTACCCAATATATATACAGTGGTACCTCATCTTACGAACGCCTCTTCTAACAAACTTTTCAAGATATGAACCCGGGGTTTTTTTGCCTCTTCTTCCGAACTATTTTCACCTTATGAACCCAAGCTGCTGCTGCTGGGATGAAGGGGTTTCTTTCCCCCCCTCTTTTTTTAAGAAAGAAAAGGGAGGGGTGGCTTGGAGGGGGAAAAGACTCCATTTAAATAACTAGGAGAACAAAATGCTTGCAAAGGAACTGAAACGGTGTCTTTTGAAGAAAGAAAAGGGAGGGGTGCCCCCCCTTGCCTTTCTTCCTTCCCACTCACCCTTTTAGCCTAGCCTTGCTTCTTCCACCCGCCCCCTTTAGCTGCTCCTCCCTGCCCTCTGTTCGCCTCCCTTCTAAAGTTTGGGATTTTCCTGAAGGATTTGCACACATTATTTGCTTTTACATTGATTCCTATGGGAAGCATTGTTTCATCTTACGAACTTTTCACCTTACGAACCTCCTCCTGGAACCAATTAAGTTCGTATCATGAGGTACCACTGTATATATATATCCTGTTTCTCTGTTCACCAAGGCAGATGAATACCTAGCAGTTCTTGTTGCTGTTTTCCCTGGAGTAGGATCAAAGGCCCTCTTGAATACAGCATCTACATAACCGCTTCCTGATGGCACTTCTTCATAATTCACTCAGAACGTCTTTCTGTTTTCCCCTATAGGAATAAGCATTGGGCTCGCCGGGAAGCTGAACGAAGAGTTAAGGAGCGAGCTGAAAAAGGGCTGCCCATCCTTTCCTCTTATTACTACGACCCTAGCAAGATTGTGTTGCCTCCTGAAGATGAAGAATGATCACTTTAATATTCACTTGTATGTTGAGAATAAACCTCTAAGATATATATCCTGGCTGTCATCATTCTGTATTTCTCTCTCTGTCTCTCTCTCTCTCTCTGTCCCTCCCTCCCCCCCACCTCTCTCTCGGGTTTGAGCGAAAGATATTTAGCTACTTGGACTTCTTACTGTATGGAGCAGGACAGACATGGTTCCCTGAGGGAGGGGGAGTTATTATTATTTTTTTTGCCAGTGCGTAGCTACTTTTAGTACTAGGTGTCAATATCCTACCTACAGTGCTTGGATAGGAACTACCCCAGCCTTCCAGGGTGAGAAAATAAATTGAGGCATAAGGCTGGCAGGTGCAGAATATTTCTAACAGATTCCAGACTTGAAAAAAGGATGTAAACACCAGAATGGAGAATTCTAGCTATACTTCCTTTAGGGAGGGGGGATACTGGACGGATTCTTGCCAGGCTTCTTCTTAAAGCTATTGAGAATCTAGTCGAATTTGGCTGCACCACCCCATCCCTGGCATAAATGTACCCTGAGCAGATGGCTCCGCCTGGTGCCTTGCAGTGGAGGGCTATATATATCTATATCTATATCACTGCCCATTTTTGCCGTAGCTCAACTCACTTCTTCTGCCTACAGTGCTTACCTCGTAGCCAACCAATCCAGCATGAACATATTACTGGCAACAAGCCTGGAATCTAGTTCTCCGAGGTTCTGGCATTGTACCTTTTCCATCATGTTGGAATTTGATAAATACTGCTTATTGGCCACACAAGGATGAAGGCATTGTGCACGGTTATTGGTACTGCCATCAGATTAATCCTTCTGGCAGGGCTATTAGGCCTTTAAGGAGCGTGTTAAGCAGAAATCCAACAGCCGTGCTGTTATATCACTTGCATTCTGTTGTTTCTGTTGGATTTTTTTTTGTCTGCTGCACATGTTTTCAGAAACACAAGAGCCTAGTTATGGAAGAAGAGGGGAAACGAAAAGCACAGCTCCTTTTAAGGCACAAGAGAGTAAGGGATTTCGGAGCCCTGTTTAATCATTTCCCTTGAAAATGTCCGTGTTGTATTTATGTTTTTAAAATCAAGGGTGCTCTCATTCCCACCTTACATTGCTCTCCCATCACTTGTATTTTTAAGGTTAACTTTGAATAAGGAACCCAGTGTTCATTTTGGGATGTACTGTTAATGCTGATGATACTTACAGTACAACTGCAAACTCCATCAACACACACACAAACAAACACCTCCCTGCTGCCCCTACATACTGGATGCTGGTACTCAAGGCTTCTTAAGGGATTACTCTGAAAAAAGTCTGGCTGTTCTGTGCACAGCTTTTGTGCACTGAGAACCAGGTAAAAGATCTTGTATCAAACCAGAATTTTTTCAAGATTCTGGCAGCCAATACAAAAGAGAGCCGGAGTGATTTAGGACTTAAAGGGATGGACGATACAGGAATGTTCAGGTTCTGGTTTATCCTCACCCATGGAACCTCACCGGCAGTTCAGGCCAGTCACTGTCTGCCCCACCCTTGTTGTTGTGAGGGAGAATAAGAGTATTGCACATGTTTCCTCCATTTCCTGACTGAAGGGTAGGATATAATTCCCATAAATAACATGTAGACAAAGAAGACACCTTTGAGGTGCAATTCTATTGCCCTTTTTGCCATTGCAGCCTTTGTGTTAGATTGTGTAGAGGGGAAATATCATTTTTGCCAGAATTTATGTTTTACCAACAAAGAAATAAAAGGAGACTAGTATAGATCTATTTCAGGCTATTTAGCTCTCATCAGCTAGCCACAACCTTCTGGGAGTCAATCCCGGACTATTTGCACTTTAGGTAGCTGTATTAACCTCTAAGCCATGGGCTCTCCTCGCTTTGTTGATTATACCAAAGACAAATTCCTTGTGTGTCCAATCACACTTGGCCAATAAAGAATTCTATTCTCTATTTTCTACCAGGGGAAAGATTAAATGTTTTTTTTATCAGGACAACCTGATCTACACAATTATGGGATGGAGCATCTATACTAGTCTCCCTTTATTTCTTTGTCGGTAAAACATAAATTCAACACGAATATTGTTTGTAGCAAAAGTGACTGCCTGCGAAGGCGGCTCCTGGATTGGGTCGGAAAGGTGAAAGTGGAAGCCGTATGCTCTGTCCCATAAACTGGGTAGACCAGGTTGCCCTGATTTTTAAAAAAACATTCATTTTTGCCAGAAATATGTGGCTGTATACTTTTGTCATCCTAGCTCGGACTTCCTTTAACACAAAGGTGTCAAACTGGTGGATGTGTCACACACAGGCCAAGCTCACTCCCCAACTCCATGAAGGGAAAAAATTTCACGATATATCATATGACGGCAATGTGACATGGTGAGTTTGACACCCATTGTTTAATGTAAAGGAAGAGAGAGATATTTTTGCTATGCACTTTCTACCCCCACCCACTATCATTTATTTTATTGAAGAGGTGAAAGAAAAAAAAACCCAGCCAGGCTTTTATGTCATTCACAAGATTGAAATACAGGTAGTCTTCAACTTAAATAACCTTTTATTTAGAATTATTCTAAATTGTGACAGCACTGAAAAAAATGACTTAAGATCTATCCTTCTACTTACAACTATTGAGTGTTTGTAATTAGCATTTATTACAACCCTTGCGTGTCCCAGGTTCATGTAATTGTTATTTGTGACCTTTCCCGGCTGGCTTCCAACAACAAAATCAATGGGAAAAGCCAGATTCCCATAACGACTGTGCAATTCATTTAACAGCTATGGCCAAAAGACTATAAAACCAGGCCCATTTCCGGCCTCCGGAGTACCTCCAGGTGAGTGGGGAAGGCCGTTTTCACCCTCCCCAGGCTCCTAGAAAGGCTCTGGAGCTTGGGGAAAGAGAAAAATAGGCCTTCTCCACCCACTCAGGAGGCTGAAGACAGGCTGTTTCCCGACTCCCAGGAGGCCCCAAAATCAGCTGGCCAGCAAGCCCACCGGACCTGAGCTTGCATGCCCACCGATATGGCTCCCAAGTGCACGTATGCCATAGGTTCACTATCACGGGTTTAGATGGGCAGGGTGTGCCATAACTTTTATTCCTCCCCTCTCACCCTATTGTAGAAAACTGAGGATATAATAGAGGGCTGGTTATATATTATCAGATAATGAGGACTCCAACTCCCATTATTTCCAACCAGTGGCCATGGTAACGAACTGAGGGATGTTACCATCAACTCCTATTTCTTCCCCTCCCTATTTCTGAATTTCGTGTGTATTCTGCTTAAACCTCTTTTTTAGAATGCAGACGAGGCCAATTCCAGACACTGGGGGCTGCTTCAGAAAAGAGTGTTGGAAATAAGGGGAAACAAAACATATTGGATAATCTTCCGCCAGCTGATTCTGGTAAACCTAGCCTCCTGCCAGCTGCTTTTCAAAAAGAAAGGAGAACAAACACCAACTTTTTGCCTCTTAGCCAGTCTTCAAGGATTTACAGCCGGTCTTCGACCTGCGACCACAACTGAGCCCCAAAATTCTGTGTTGTTAAGCGAGACATTTAATCAGGAAGCTTTGATCCCATTTTACGACCTTTCTTGCCACTGCCGTTAAGTGAACCGGTGCAGTTCTTAAGTTAGTAACATGGTGGTTCAGTGAATTTGGCTTCCCCAGGGCTTTTGCTTGTCAGAAGGTTGCAAAAGGCGATCGTATCCCAGGATGCCGTGGCCGTCACAAATCTGAGTCAGTTGCCAAGCGCCTTGAATTTGGATCGCTTGACCAAGGAGATGCTGCAACTGTGGCGAGTCTGAAACATGGTCCTCAGTCACATTTTTCAATGCCATTTGCAAAAATGCCATGGTCACTAAGTGAACTGTTGTAAACTATCTGTTAGTCGCAACCACACGTCCTGCTTTGACCGCTTTCTGACTGAGCAGGTTGTGTGACCACTTCTTGTGTAAACTGTGGGACCTGACTTACTTAAGCCTAGCTTAGTGATCTGTGTGAACGGGGCCCTCTGCTTATTCCTCTGTGCACCATGCTCGCAGCTTTCCTTGGGTGTTTTCTTCTGCCTAGCAGCCTGAGAGAGAGGCTTCCTCTGCAGATCATTCCATGCTTAGACTGGCCTCCCTTGAGTTGTGCCACTCAGGTTTAGAGCAGGAACAAGAAGCTGTTGGTCTGGTGGAGGGAGGAGAGAGAAACTGCATCTCAAAAAGCAGCTATGACTCACATGTATTCCTGCGCGAAACACACACACACACATGCTGCGGGCTTCACAAGCACGCAGCTGTGGGAGTGCAGCAGGCAATGTTTGGGACCTCATTGTCTTTGCCCCACCTCTTTGCTCTTTAAGTTGAGCACAAAGGGGTTTTCCCCCCACCTCTCTATTCCTGCCCTGCTGTGTGCTTCAATCCTCTTTTTCTCCCTTCTCAGCTGTGGCTAGTACCCAAGCATCCTAACTCGTCACCTTCTTAGCTTTTTCACCAGGTTTTGCTACACTCTCTCTGGGAATAGCAGCTCCTAATTCAGGCACAGCTGTTCCCATTCAGCAAATGGTGCTAATCTCCATTCACAGCCAAGGCAGAGCTGTGATACCATCTTGCCAACATTTTGAAGGTTTGTAGACGGCTGCACGGCTGGGCCTGCCCCAAACGGTGGCTGCGTTCTTTTCAATGTGTGGCAGACAGACATATGGAGGTTGTGAGTTAAATCTAGGGAGGGAGGGAGGGGGAAGAAAGAGAGATAAAAACTAACATGGTCTGGGGTTCACAGAAATGATGGTGCTCCCTGTTAGCATTATGCCTCGGTCGTGCCAGAGGGTTTCCCCAAGAAGTGAGAAGGCTTGAAACGCTTGCGGATGGTGTAAATTAAAATGAGAAAGTTTAAAGCCTATTTTTGAACAAATATCGGCAATCCTGGGAGATTGAATCAATGTACTGTATTCACTGTACCAGGATGTTCAACATTTTGAGCCAGTGGGCACATCATTTTAAGAATTTTCTGCAGATGCTATTGTTGCCATAAATAAGGGTGCTTGCCCATTAGAAAAATGAAACCCATCAACTCTTCCATCCACCATCTTAAATTGGAGAGAAGAAATCTCAGAACTTCCCAGTTTGCATAGTCAAAAAGTCAGCTATCCCAAAGAACTTGTGTTCCTCTAGCACCAGAATGGAAAAAATGCAGAATTGGTACTCTCAAAATTGTTTGGGCCATCTTCAGAATTCTTAGATGCATGACCATGCACAACATCTAATAGAACTGTGATTCCCATTGAGAGGGCAACAACAATCGAGGGCAACAACAATCGTCAGGCATGGGGGAATTGAAACATCTCCCCCTGGGCATGTTTAATTTATATATGGTATGCGTGTGTGTATGTCTGTTAGTATATGGGGTCTCTTAAATCTTTAAACATTTTAAAAACTGTTGGATTATTTATGATTTGTTGTTACATGTTGTGAGCCGCCCCGAGTCTTCGGAGAGGGGTGGCATACAAATCGAATAAATAATAATAATAATAATAATAATAATCAGTTCCTTCAAGTTATTTGGAGTGCCGTATCGACTCGATGCTGCAAAAAAACATGTGATCTGATAACCAAAACTTGAATAGTGAGCATTTGTTCCATCAACTGAACACGGCTATATCCAAGATCTTTGATTTTTGTATTTACATTGTATGTAAAGTTTTCATATGAAGCTATTTTCCCACCGGGAAGCAATTCCCACGTGTGATTCATAGATTCTTACATTTTGGGGTTTCTTAGGAATGGGATGCTTCCATTTATATGGAGTTCATGGCTCCCAGTGTTTCCAATCATAATTCACGTTTGTATAGTGGCATAGTCTTCGGAGAGGGGATGGCATACAAACACACAAACAAATGAGTGAGTGAATGAATGAATAAACAGTCAGCCTTAGGGAAGAGCTTGGAGGGCTCAAAAGAGGCTCATGGGACATGGATGCCCCATGAGCTCTCCTCTGGGATTCCAAGAAGCCTCCTCTGTAGCAGCAGCATCTGCCTTTCTTCAAGTTGCTGGCTTTATATGACATTGTCCCACAGCTGAGCTGACATACTTTGAGAAATCATGTATACTCCCTCAATGTCAAAAAGGAGAGAGAATGCAGAAAATAAAGAACAAAAACTAGCACTGATGATGTCACCTATTTTGGGTAATGAAACATCTCAAGAAAACCAAGCTCAGAGAGCACCAGGGACTCCTCATTTCAACATTGAGCTACAAATATTATCCTTTATTGGAGGCCCTCAATGAGAATTATGATTCCATAGCCATCAATCAAGTTGACCAGAAAAATTGCCTGCTTGTAGGTTTCTAATCAACTTTTTCAATTACAGCTCTGGTAGCTAGATGGAAACTTAGTCATTCTGACCTCTTTTCTTTAAATGGCTCGTTCTTTGAATCAGATCCCCGTGTTATTTTTGTTAATGTTCCAACCAAAATCTGGCAATTGCCAATTAAATTACTCTAATAATCTTGTTTTATAGGTATCCAAATGCCACGGAGTACGAGATACAGTTTAGGGAAGAAGCCTGCCCCAAACCCTGAAGTACTTTATCAGTCTGCTACATCTCAGCGAAGGAAATGCATTGTACAGTGATCCCTCGAGTTTCGCGATCTCGATCTTCGCGAAACGCTATATCGCGATTTTTCAGAAAATATTAATTAAAAAATACTCCACTCTTCTCTCTCTCTCTTTCTTCCTCTCTCTCACTCTCTTCCTTCCTTTCTCGTCTCTTTCTTTCTTTCCTTCTCTCTCTTTCTCTATCTCTCCCCCTCTTGCTCTCCCTCTTTTTCTCACTTTCCCTCTCTCGTGCACCGAGCGGCGGGCAGGCGGGCAGGCAGGCGGCGGACAAGCGGCGGGCGGACCGATCTTCGGCTCCTCGCTGCTGCGGCGCTGCCGAGCAGATCAGCTGCTGGGCGGCGGAAGGAACCTTCCCTGGGCCAGGTGCGGAAGTAAAAACACCATCGGCCATGAAAAAAAGGGCGCGCATGCGCAGATGGTGTTTTTACTTCCGCACCACTATATTGCGAAAAATCGAGTATCGCGAGGGGTCCTGGAACGTAACCCTCGCGATACTCGAGGGATCACTGTAGATGTTTTGGATCACAATTCCCCTCATACTCCATTCAACATGGCCAACAGAATTTGACTTGATGTTGCACAGATCTGGTATAATCCTACAAATGGGGCCATTTTTCAACTTACTCTTGGCTAAATTTATATACAATGTTACCTCTACCTAAGAACGCCTCTACTTACGAACTTTTCTAGATAAGAACCGGGTGTTCAAGATTTTTTTGCTTCTTCTCAAGAACCATTTTCCACTTACAAACCCAACCCTGCAAAATTGTACCTGGAAAAGGCAGGGAGAAGCCTCCGTGGGGCCTCTCTAGGAATCTCCTGGGAGGAAACAGGGCCGGAAAAGATGGGGAGAAGCTTCCATGGAATCTCCTAGGAGGAAACAGGGCTCTACCCTCCCTGTGGTTTCCACAATGGCACACATTATTTGCTTTTACATTGATTCCTATGGGAAGAATTGCTTCTTACAAACTTTTCTACTTAAGAACCTGGTCACGGAACGAATTAAGTTCGTAAGTACAGTTTACTTGGCTTTGTAACTTTGAATCACTACATCCCCTAGAGTTTACACCATAAATCAGGATTAATCAGGTGGTGGCATTGATAGGGCCATGTCTGAACTTGGAATTTGAGGCAGAGTTGGACCAGGATGCTACTTGATAGAAGACTGAGTTGGAAAGTTAAAAAGCTCTCAGAAAAGATTTGAACCACATGCTGTTGAGGATGCATACGCTTATGCTTCTATGGTCACACCCTATATGTGCTAATGTGTGGAATTTATGGGGTTTAGCCACGGTAGAGAATCAAAAGGGGGGGGGTTGAGAACATTCAAATTGCAGAAGAAGCCATGCCAAATATTAATCAGATGAAGAACATTTAGCAATTTTCATCTTCTGCTAGCGATGAGCAGGTCTTCCTTTTCTCAATGGGCAGAGAAATGTTCCTATTGTTCAGGTGTGAGAGAGAACAGTGCAACTTCTCCATTCTTTCTGCCTCTTTCAGCTGCAGTCAATTCAAAACCTTTACCACATGATGTGACTGGATTTACAAAGCGATGGGTCTTATTAACTGGAATGCCCTGTTGATCAGGGAAAAAAAGAATCACTTTTGAAGCACGCGAGCGCACAAAGAGAAAGAAAGGGAGGGAGAGACTGTCTTCCTGCCTTCAACTGGTGCTTAAGCTTCAGAAATCAGCTCTGGCTTTTCCTAATGCTGTATAGAGATGAGCGTCAGTCCCTAATGGCTGCAAAGCTGTACAGCTTGCATGGACAGACGAGGGAGAGGTTTGAAGTTTAAGGTGTGCGTCTATTTCTACCTGTCTGCGGTGAGTGAAGACAGGTACATCTCAGTCATCTATCCCCATTTTGTTTAGAAACAAATAGGAGGACATAGAGCAGTGATGGTGAACCTTTTTTCCTCAGGTGCCCAAAGAGCATGCGTGCGCATTATCATGCATGTATGAGTGCCCACAGCCATAATTCAATGCCTGGGGAGGGAGAAAACAGTTTCCCCTGCCCTTGGAGGCCCTCTGGAAACCGGAAACGGCCTGTTTCGCAACTTCTGGTGGGCCCAGTAGGCTCGTGTTTCGCCCTCCCCAGCCTTCCCTGGAGTTAGGGGAGGGTAAAAACGCCCTCCACCATCCACCCAGAGGCTCTCTGGAAGCCAAAACTGCCCTCCCTGAGCCTCCATGCGAGCCAAAAATCAGATGGCCGGCACACACATGGACATTGGAGCTGAGCTAGGGCAACAGCTTGTGTGCCAGCATATATGGTTTCATGTGCCACCTGTGGCACTTGTGCCATAGGTTCGCCATCACTGACATAGAGATAGAAAGAAAACCAAACCTTGGAGGGGGGGGGGCTTTAAAGCAAGTGACCTGATCCTTTTGAGGGGGGCTTACCGCTAATGGTGTCCCAAACACCTCCCCCCTCCCCCACACACCAGGGATCTCTGCTCTCATTAGCATTCAGCTCACCCTGGCCACTACACAGAGCACGCTGCTCCTTCACTTTGGGAAGAAACTGGTTGTATCTGCAGAAGAACATTCCGAGTTGCACTTGCTCTCCCCATTTATGCAACGGGTGAGATAGGAGCACCTGACACAATCGTGATAATGGGAGACTTCAGGAGAAAGGTGTATTATTCAGCTCCCTATATATGTGCCCTGAACTCTATCTCCAAATATTCAGCTATTGGAGGGGGGGGGGGCAAATATGGCCTGTTCTTGTTTACACAATGCCACGTGGGAGTAAAGGCTTGGATGAACACAGCTAGGATGCATACGAATGCTTATGCGCAGTTAGTTGATGGCAGCAGCCGACACTGTGGATGCCAGATAGTGTGTGTTTTAGAAACCTGTTTTTCTCCTGATTTCTTTCTCTTTTTTTCCCTTTCCCTTATGCCCCCTTTTTTCCTCAACTTTTAACCAGGGTCTGGTCCAGCCATTCCTGTATTTCACTCCACATCGACCATCCTTGGTGATCCAAATTTTTTTTTTAATATCGTTCCATTCTATTCGTGGCTGTATCTGACTCTCTCCCCCCCCCCGCCCGCCCCTTTTCTGGTTCCTGTGAAGAGGAGCTGGCTGAATAAACCACGAATGTCTGGTCTTTTTTAGCTGGACCGTCCCTGATGGGTCAACCCCCCTCCCCTCGTTGAGAGCATGTCCGCAATCTAAAAACTCGTCCCGCTCCACCCGGAGTAGACCCAGGAAGTGAACCCAACTCAGGGAGCCTATAGAAAACGAATGCACTTAAAATGCATTTGTACCTGCGCACCCCACGCCATATAGCAGCGCCTCCTAATCTGTGGAAAAGCTGCTTGTGTTTCCCGCGCCGCGCGGGGATTAAACCCTGGATGGGCCTCAACTCTTGGGAATCGGCCCTGAAAAGGCGTCGTCGAAAGAAGGCCGAAGCCCAGAAGGAGGGCATTTGAAACTTTTTATTTCATTTATTTATTTGTTTTGTCTAATACGTAATGGAGGTAAGTGAAGATATAATAGTATTTATATACATGACACCAGTAAAGATATAAGATTGGAAAAACATTAGAAATAATAATATCCACATACATGATACTAGTAAAAATGTTTTTTAAAAAATATAAAGAAACAATAAGACGGGACGGAAGGCACGCTGGTGCACAATAATAATAATACTTTATTAGATTTGTATGCTGCCCCTCTCCGAGGACTCGGAACATTTATGCACGCCCCTTACTGATTTGCCCGTAGTTGGGCTCTTCTGAAGTAATAGGCAAAATGTACCCCAAATCCGCCGGAGGGGGGGGGGCAACAGGCCGCCGCGCGCGCGGGTGTTAACGCGTGCGCGCCAAACCCGCGCCCCGTTTCTGAGGGAAACCCACGCGGCCGCCCCACCCCCACACCTCGACTTCTAAAAAAAAAAAACCTTTCCCCTCCCCCATCGATGAGAACCGTTATTGCCTATCGATTACCGCCCCAGCCCAGCCCCTACACACACACTCAACCGCGGGCAAGGAGCAAAGTGGCACCCATGCTGCCTCTTCTTCCCACACGCGCAAACTCCTCAGAGCCGAGACGGCGTGAGAGGGGAAAGCCGAGCGAAAATAAGCGCGCGCGCCGCGCAGGTGAGGTTCTCCGGGGAAGTGCGTCTCTCCAGGCAGCCGGGAGTGGGAAAGCCAGCCCTTGCCTCGGGGAGGGGGACGGGACACACGCTTGCCCGCCGTAGCCAGGGTCTGCCTCTAACACGCCTCTTCCAATCCCCTCCCTGAGTCCCCCAGCCCCAGCTCTCCTTCTCCGCGTGGCTCTGGGTCTCTCTCATCGCTCCGTTCCCCCCCCTCCTCCCAGCTGCCGCTCCCTCCCGCTCCTGCCTTCCGCGACTTGGGCTTTCTGCCAGCGCGGGCAGCGCTCAGACTCTCTTGCCAGGGAAGCGCAGAGGCGGGCAACTCTTCGTGCCCATGGCTGAGCCATCCCGAACGGCCGAGCCTCTGCCCCGCGGCGAGCACTAACGGTAGCCGCAGCCCGCCAAGCCCCAGGTGGGGGAAGGAACGCCCAGCTCCACCCCAGGTAGGACGGTGGGGGGGAACCAAAGCGGGGGAGGAGGCGGCTGGGATCTTTGGGCCCAGGCTGGGGTAGTGGGATTCACAATTGGATGGGCAGGAGGGAGATGAGGGGAGGGGGGATAAGACAGGGGTGGGGTGGGGTACCAGAGCATCCAAGAAAGAAATGGGTGTGGGTGCTCGCCTTGAAGAGGGAGGATGGCGTGTGTTGCTTGATGGGCAACGGTGGTGAGTGTAATTATTTTTTTGACACTGGGTGGTCAAAAAGTTTAGGAGCATCTTTTATGACAAGGGACCGGAGTAGGACCCCGTTTAGGGAAAACTGGGATGACCAAGAGCGGCTGTGAGTATGCTATTCCTGCGTGTGTATGTAATAAGAGGGCATTAAATAAAAGAGGCCGGGAGCACTCTTCCACAGAAAGGAAATTTACTTTGCACGCACACAACACACACACAGGCGGTGATACTTCCGTTTGGGCATTAGATGCACTCAGAGGCTAAAGGGTTTGGAAGAAGCTTGTGTGTGGATATCCATCTGGTTTGCCAAAGCAGGGACTCTGTAAACCGACCGTTTCTGCACATATTCACAGGACTGGTGTTATGTGGACCATATGCATATTTTTAAGCGTACCCGTAAGATCATGAGTGTGAAAGGCATCCATTTATTCATGGATGTCTGCAACAGTGCGTTTGGTATGTGCTCACTCGTGCGTAATAGGCTCCTGTTAGGTTGCCCTGCGATCAGTTGGTGTCTTTGGACCTTGAGGTGTGTGCTTTAGTGATTTGTGCTATAGGGGCAACTTCCTTGAGATTCAGGCCGCACATCAAATCGCTTACTTTCTTTTCGCTGCCAATTGTCAAATGACCCTCTCTGGAAGAGATTGTCCCTACAGAGGTCTCTGCAGAGCCACTGTCACAAGAATGAATTGTGGCTTCACCCACAGGGTTGGGACTTTGTGGGGATATGGGCAATGGATTTGGCATTTAAGAATAGCTAATCCTCATGACTGTGGAAAATACTCCTTTGGGAGACCCTTAATTGATCTCATTAACACTCCTTCTATTCATCTTATCAAGAATCCCCTTTCTCCACCTTTCTCTGTGGCCCATGACTTTCTTTTGAGTTGTATTTCCCACCTTCTCCTCCCCCTTGTATTTGTTTACAATTTGATTGACTCAGGAGAGTCTTTGATACTCAGTTGGTACTCAGCTGATTTGCTTTGTGCCTAAATAACATCCGATTGATTCATTCAAAAAGCATTTTGTGCCTGTGTATATATCACACAATCTACAAACTGGAGCTGGCAGAATACGAGGTTTGAGGATGCCAGAGACTAAAAGGTCTCATTTCAAAAATTCCCTATGGACTGAAATCTCTGTTGGGATTAAAGAGAAAACTTTCCTTGTAATCCCAGTGATGAAGTATGCTGCAAAGTTATCAAAATAATATAAGAAAATGCCTTGTTGACAATGTGTCAGCAATGACGTTCAAACTCTGGGCGTTTATGCAAGTATCTGAGCGAAAAAGGTCTGCCCTGTTTACATGTGCTGCATAATTAGAAGTTATAAATTTACGGACTAAAATAATACAGCTTCATAAAGGGGCTGAAGTAAAAGGGGGTCTCTGGAATAGATAAGATTTCCTTGCTTTCTTTTAAAATGAACGCATGTACTATTTCCCATGAGAGCAAAAGATTTAATTCAATTGGCAACCAATTCAGAGCAGGAAAATAAACAGCATTGGCTATCATTATTAATGCATGGCATTTGCTTGCCATGGTTCCAGCCTCCACAGGAGATCTCTCCATGGTTATGGAAACTGCCGCCAGAAACAACATACCACCGAATCCCAGGAGCTGGGAAAACACCAGTGTGAAGACGCTTTTTCTCATGTCCTTCTTATAGCTTTCCCAGAATCAGCTGAGTAGAGGACAGGTTGCTTGGGCTAGCTGGAATGGGATGTAGCAGTGCTTTCATTACTGTAGAACGTGCTTTGTATTCAAGCCCTGTTCTTAGTTCCAGCATGAGCCTTTTAAGAAAGTGTTAATCTCAGCCAAGTAAAAAACCACCTTCTTATGGGCTTACAGTTTTGCAATCTGGAGAGGAGGGGGTGTTCTTTGGTGAGATTGAAACTGGTGGCCTTCACTATGTCTGCAAGGATTGGACCAACCCCTGCAGATCACTTCCTTGAAATTAAGGGTAGTCAAAAGAGGTGCCACTCATTTGGACAGGAACAAACCATCAGCCTATCTCCCAGCTCTGTTTGATCTTGGGCAAGACCCTGGTCCTACGTATAGTGGGTTGTGTTTGTTCTCTCTCTTTCTCTTGAAGAGAGCGCAATAGACGTAGACTTGGAGTTTAGTAAGTAAGCTGTGAGCTCATTAACACTCATACCAGTTTGAGCTATGTTGTCATACTAAGTGAAAATGCATTCCGTTTTACCTCCTTTCTCTTCTCCCACCGCTTCCCAACCTTCTATATATCTTGTTTCCTCTTCAGTGGGGATGAAAAGTGTGTTTTGGGAGGGATTGCATTATCCCCACCAGGTTAAATATTTTCCTAGTTGCATCCACATCTGTTCAGCTGAAACAAAGAGACATGTTTTATTCAAGGTTCAGCAAGCAGAACCAGAGGCCTGTGGTCAGAAAAAAAATAGAAGGGATGATGGGAAGGTACAATGTTCAGGTTCACATAGTCAAGAGGTGGTTCGTTTGGTTTTGATATAGTGTGTGGTCTGTAGGCTCCAGTTTATGGTTTAAAGAGTTACCATAATTAAAGCCAAGCAACTGTAGCTTATGACATAACACTACGTAGGAGGACAACAGTACAAATTGTAGCTGTGATAACTTCCACGGTGGTTCTCCCACTTCCCATCTTCACCCCATCCCAGTTTGGCCTCCTAATTAGCCAGAGGGCTACTGGGATTCTCCCTGTCCAAAGGACCAACCTCTTTTATCTGCTGGGATGAGCTAGGAAATGTTTTGCCTTCACAAATTCCTGCTCAGCAGTAACTTGCACATTTCGTATGCTGTGTTTGAATTTGCCCTTATGACAATCTTGTCCGGCTTGGGCGGGAAAAGAAATGAAAGGCTGGGTGTTAACTGCCCTGGTAGAACTGTGTTCGCACTTCAGCAGTGAGTACATTTCTTTTTCAGCGGAAAGGTCAATTGCAAGGCTGTTGTCTGGGGTCCAAAATATGCATCCTGCATAGCTTGGCTGGATTCTGGTGTGAGATAAATAAATGTGAGAATAAATAAAAAGCACAGTATGTAGAAACTCTTCCTTACAGGGAGAGATTTTTGGATTGTGGGCCAGAATTGGGAGAGAGGGTGAGTGAGGGAGAGTTATTCGACTCAGCCTTGGTGTGTGGATTGATCAAATAGTTCTGTTTCTTAAAATACTGGGAGTGTTTATCTGTTCTCACATATGTGAACAGGGTATCACCTAGCCCACACCCAAGCATCCTTTTTTTTAGCTACTGCCAGGAAATGCTTTTCAACATATTCACACCTCTTGATGCCAAATAGGGGTAAAATAATAAAGATAGAGACATTTGAATGTACAGTATGTGTGAAATAGGGAACTGGATGATGTGCAAGGGCATCCATAGACTCAGAAAAGCTGCAGATGCAAAAAAAAAATTGACTTGCATCAAAGGTTGCTACCACCCTGTATCACTTGGGGATTGTAGAATCCTTCCTGCGTTTAGTTCATTTCTGGGACAGCTTTTCTCCTATCCCAATATTTCCTTTGAATGCAGATGAGTTTAGCCAGCAGCACCTTCCATACCTATTCAAGCCAGCTCCCATGGTTTTTACTTGTTGCCTTTCACATAATTTACCACGAATACCAATACTTGCTACTGGGGTTAACATGGTTAACAGGATGACCAAATAAAGAACAGGAAGGAAGCATTTCCAGGATTTTCATGGGATTCGCTTCTCTGCTGGACAGAAATCAGAAGGGTTATTTGAAAATAACATAAAATCAGTTATAATAAGCAAGATGATAGTGGTTGTTAGCAGCAGTAGACATTAAAAATCACTTTGGAAAGTAAACAGCGCTTTATACCGTATATATAATCTTGGCAATTCTTATATGATTTTCCTGAAAGAAGAATAATTTTTGAAATATGAAACAACAATACCTTGTTGTACTGTGTTTCCCTGAAGTTTGAAATAGAGCTTGCCAGTTCTGATTGTGAGATGAGCAGGGTATTTTATTACCCAAGGGGGGGGGGGATCTCTTTTCCCTAGGTGTAACGGTGGAACAAATGAAAACCAGGGACTCATGTGCTATAGCAGGGGTCCCCAAACTTTAAGACTTGTGGACTTTAACTCCCAGAATTCCTTAGCCTTTTAAGAGTTGAAGTCCACAAGTCTTAAAGTTGCAAAGTTTGAAGACCTCTGTGCTATAGGAATGGAAACCTTTGCAAACTTAAGTTTTAGACATCACAAAAATAATTGTTTGCTTTCTAAGATATGATGATTTGTAAAATGATCTTATGGCAAAGGAAGGACTTGAAACACAAAGTTGTCTAGCTGTAATTGCGGGTAACAAACAGAGAAAAGAATGTGAAAGTGAGCTGCAGAAAAAGGAAAGACTTCTGAGAAAAGAGTTTTGACTCTTAACTTGCCCATATGCAGGGGGTTTTTCTAATTCCAGTGTTTGCTGGGCTTCTCTGCTTAAAAACTATGTTAATATAAGAGTTTGAGGTAAATTCCTTTTATTGTCTCCTTGGATTTTGTACAGAAGGGTATGATATTAGTTCAAGCACTTTATTTCTTTGGTCTTATGCCTAAAAAGTCCTGAATGTTTAGGATACAACTTCTCATGATCTTATAATGTAGGCTAAAAGGAAATAATCTGAAACCACTACTCCATTCCACACAGTATTTAGATTGGGCAAAGATATGAGTGCCAAATCAAAGGATTGCAGTATGAATTAAGGATTATTTGATTTGATCCTTTCTTATTTTTCTTCCAACTAACTGCAGCCTTCGAAAACTTGGTGTGCTCCAGATTAGTTGGATTATTTATTTCCCATATATCCCCACTAGCAGAAATGCTGATGCGGGATGGCATCAATTCAAACCCAACACATCAAGGTGAAGTTAACTGCTGTAATGCCATGATTTCACTGAAAAGATTATCTTTTGAGAAAAATATGCATTGCTGGGAATCACATGCTGAAATATTTTTCACCATCTTTACATAAACATCCATACCTATACCATAGTATCAAAACATACATAATTATACATTTCTGTCCAAAATGCCATAAACAGATATCCTAAATTTGCACCTTTTGTACTTTTACCGCCCGTCTGTTTTCCTTCTATATTTCATACTTCTCCTCTCTCTCTATCTCTCTCTCTTCCCTCTGCCTTTCTACTTCCTCTCTCCTCTTCCATTCTACTTCCTTTTCCTCCCTCTTATCCTTCCCTGAGTGCCTCTAATCTATTTTATAGTTAACAGATGAGCAGTTCAAACCCTAACTTCATACCAACATCAGTGCTACTCTTAAACATATTTCTTTTTCCTTATCCATATTTATTATATATTTATAATATATATCTACTATTATTCTAATGCTTACCTCCTATTTTTGTTGCCTGGGTCTACCACCTTATCTTCCAGACATATTCATTATCTCTTATATCTCTTAATTTTAGGCCATACTCCTCTCTTACCTCAATTTATATCTTTACTAATCATTTTTTAAATTCTGTCATTTCTAAATGCCCTAAATTTCTGATCTCTTTTCCCGTATCATATCTTCCCAATATACAATAATAAAGAAAAAGAAAAGAACCCCCAATTATCTAAAATCTTTACAGCAAAAAATCCAATTTATCAATTATACACTGCTCAAAAAAAATAAAGGGAACACTTAAACAACACAATATAACTCCAAGTAAATCAAACTTCTGTGAAATCAAACTGTCCACTTAGGAAGCAACACTGATTAACAATCAATTTCACATGCTGTTGTGCACATTCAACTTTGTACAGAACAAAGTATTCAATGAGAATATTTCATTCATTCAGATCTAGGACGTGTTATTTGAGTGTTCCCTTTATTTTTTTTTGAGCAGTATATAATCTTACATAAGGACCTTTAAAAATGATAGATCTACAGCTCTTATAAGATTCCAACAATTTCAGTAATTATCTAAATCCTTTTCCACATTAAATCAATTTTATAAGTTATACAAATTTTTGTAAAAGCAAATCTTATAAAGAAAAATAGTAATTATTCAAATTTTATAACCGTCTAACAATTGACCTACTAAAGTGTAATTTATTTCCCTTCTTTATTCTTTTTCCCTTTCATCATCAAAATTTAATTCAAGCCATCAGGTTCAAATCTAATATAGAATTATTAGCATAAAAAACATTTTAGCAAGATAATTATGCTGATTAATTATACACATTTATATACAGCTAATGATATTGACATCATTAAATGTAAATAAAAATTCTAAAAAAGATTAAGTATATAATCTTATATGAAGACCTTTAAAAATAATACTTATACAGCTCTTATAACATTCTAACAATTTCAGTAATTATCAAAATCCTTTTCAACATTAAATCAATTTTATAAATTATCACAAATCTTATATAAAAACAAATCTTATAAAGAAAATTACCGGTAGCAATTACAGTATTCAAATTTTATAATCTTCCAACAATTGACCTACTATAGTTTATTTCCCTTCTTTATTCTTTTTTCCTTTTCATTATCAAAATTTAATTCAAACCATCATGTACCAATCTAATATAAAATTATTAACCTATAGAAAAAATATTTTAACAAGATAATTATGCTAATTAATTGTACACATATATGCAACTAATAATGTAGACACGATTAAATGTAAAATAATAATTCTATTTTTCCTCTTTCTATTGACCTTCCCCTTGTCATGTATTCTTTTTTAATCTCTCAAAAATCCCACTTTTTATAGGTTTCCCCTTCCAACCTCTTCTCTTAACTTTTTATTTTTCATTCTTTTATTTTTATGTGAATGACTTCTTTTTTTCCAAATTCCTTTCCTTATTTTTAAGTCTCTTATTTATATAAGTCTACCCTCAATTCCCCCTTTATTTTTTTACTTGCTTCTTCTGATCCCAATACTCCCCTTATTACTGTAAATCCCAGTGTAATCATTAATTTGTTTTTTTTATTTTCAGTCCATTTTCATCTGTTTAATCACCTTGATCTTCATTTTCTTCATTTTTCTTTTCCACCATTGTAAATTCTAAGTGTTCTTTAGGATCCAGCTTCATTTCTGTTTTCTTTCCACCTCTGATTTCCAAAAAGTAAGTTTATGTCTTTATGAATGCATTTTAACATCCCTGTCAATTCTTCACAGATACATACCATCATGTCAAGTTCACAGTTCACAAAGTTAATCTCTTTGTATTTCAGTCCAATCCAATTCAAAGTCCTCTTATCATCTATCACCAAAACAGTGCACCATCAAACACAATAGTACAACACACACTGCTTTCAAGTCCTTTTAAGCTCCTAGTTATCTTCTTACAAATAAGGTCAGTCTCCAGGTGTTAGCAAATTCAAACTTTCCACAATTCGCTGTAGTCTTTTCTTTTAACCAGCATTGCCGATTTCCCAATATTGTATAACAAAACAAGTCTCTTACAAAAGACTCCAAAGTATTTTAAATCCACTTAGCACTTATAAAATATTTTCTTCAAATTCTTTATTCTTTTTCAGTCTCTTTAACTTCCACCAAGTCCAATTATAAAGACATCATCAAATTTGGGCTTTTAAACTTGTTCCTTTAATTCTCTCTATGTTATTTCCAATTGCTGGATAGCCACTCACTCCATATTAAACTCTCTTTTATCTCCTTTTGAATTTTAAATTTCTTTCTTTTGTCATTGTCCAAGCATTCATCCAGCTTCAGCACTTCTTTACTTCTCTCCAGCACAAACATTTAGATCTTATCACTCGGGCAATCTACAATCTCTCCATTTCAATCAGTTCAATCCTGGCAACCCCAGCTAATGGCGGCTGAGCTATCTTCCACAGCTGCTGGCCAAGAGTCTGGTGCAAGCTCCCTGGGGGGGATTGCAAGTCTGTCCATCTGTGTCCCCCCCCCCCCCCGACCCCAGACCACCAACTGGTCTCTTCTTCAACACCCCTCCAGGACATATCTGACCTGGTTCCAATCTGGTTCCAGGTCTCCAAACAGTTGGAATTCGGGGTCCCTGTGGAGCACAAAAGATACCTGTAATGCTGGGACGTTGGCCAGCCCCCCCCCCCCCCGATCTTTGAGAGCCAAAGTAGGAGTTTGAACCATTTTTATCCTCAAAGACTATCAGATGTCAAGGCAACCAGACTTACAAGGACCACTTTTTAAAATTAGGTGGGTTTTTAAAAACACTAGGTCAGCAAGATCGGTTTCTCCAAAAGGAGGGCAAGGAAAATAAATATTATTTAGTACTGTAAGCAGTCTAGAAGTGGGAGTGAATATGTGGCTGTCTGACCCCTGTCAGGTATCAGATCTCTGAAATTCTTGAACGATACATCATTGTACTTCAAATAAACAGCTTTGCGTTACTTCCTTCATGCTTCACCAAAAATAGCTACTCTTTTTAATAATCAGAATAAAGCTATCTTGGCTCAATGGACAAATGTTGGTGGGGGAGCTCATGATGTTGTAGGTAAGTGTAAGGAGAAAGTTGAGTATCATAAGGGTAGAAAGGATAGACTGTATTGCCTTGGTTTAATTTATGCTGCCAAATTTTATGTATTTTTTTCATGGGTGTTCAGTCATGTTCAGCAGCCGCTGTTTTCGTGTGACATTGGTGAAGACCATCTTTGTTGGCAGTGATTTCAACTGCCCTAGAATATCTCTGGTGGTTATAATTTAGTAAGGCTAGGACCACCTGCTAGGCATATCTGCTAGGTGTTTTGTCAGGTTTTAGTATCACTCCACAATGTGTTTTTGAACAATGGCAAACCACTCCAGCATCTGACAAGGATTGCATCCAAATACGATAAACCGAACAAATAACAGTCTTTCTGGAGAATTCTCAGAATGTAGCAAACTGTGAGGGTTCTAGGTGTACTTTTGAGTAAGAGACGGTTTAGGCAAGCCATTCCATCTGCAGTGCATCATTTGTGATTCTGCAAAATGAGCAGGGCATTCCCACCGCTGGGGATGGTGGCCTACTTGCCAAGAGGTGCATGAGACAGCTGAGTGTGGCTGTTTAAGGCTTCAGGTCTTTGCAACTGGAACGCCCTACTATGCATGTACTACCAGGCACAATTTGGTGGTGTGCCTGGTAGGTGAAGATTATACAGATATATATCTTGCACAATTATTATTATTATTATTATTATTATTATTATTATTATTATTATTATTATTAATTGGATTTGTATGCCGCCCCTCTCCGCAGACTCAGGGCGGCCATGTGTGGAGCACAACTGTGCACAGGCCAATAGCCCTGGATATGAGTCCTTTTTGACTGTGTCATACATCATCCTTATTAAGTTACCTGCTGATAACTCAACCAGATGACAACAGAAGAGGCTTGATGTAGAACTCCCAAGGCTTACAGTCACGTTGTGGTGTGCTTGTGTGTATTTCCTGTCTCTGTCACGGTATGTGTGTGTTGCAGGCAGTGTTCCCTCTAATTTTTTTGGGGGGTGGGCGGAAAAGTATAGTGTCTGAGTGGCAGTCCCTTCGGGACTGGGCGGCACAGAAATAATAAACAAACAAACAAACAAACAAACAAAAAACCCACCCTGTTTTGCCTCAGAGAATTTCAAAATAAAATACTGTACTGTGTGTCTATAACAGTGAGCTCATAATAGGGCAACTCTATCAATATCAAAATGCCACTTAAATAGTTGAGCTAGTTTCAAACTAGATTTTGATTTTCTTTCTCTCTTCCTTACTCCCATTCTTTTTCTTTTCCTTCCTCTCTTTTTTCTATCTGTTTCTCTCTCTTCCTCTCTCTCTCCTTCCCTCTCACTCTTTCCCTCTCGGCTTCTGGGCAGGTTTGGAAAACTCTGAGTTGATGATGACTTTTAAGTGAGCGATTGCTCACTGCTCAGCTTAGAGGGAACTATGGTTGCAGGGTGTCGCTGGGCTCCCCATGCATTGTGGCCCATTAAGTTGCCTGACAGTGTTGCTAGCGAGTTGCTGGGTTGCCATGGAAACTCCCAGCTTTCTTAGGGGTTAAAACACCAATAATAGGGTTAGAACTTTCCCCAGGCATTCTCTGTCAGCAGCAGGTTTGGAAACTATAAGTTGAGACTGGTGGCAGAAGGAGGCCTCTCCAGACCAGCCTGAAGGACTGTTGCCTTGAGGCAAGATAACAGAAGGCCAGACCACCAATTTGGCAATGGAATCTATCCCAGCTACTATGGGATATTTTGTGCACATCTAAGAAGTTAGCTGCACCCATGGATTGCACCCCTGGCTTCCTGTGTGATGTGGATCTTTCCACCAAAAGCCACTTTGATCTCCTTGCTGCCTTGATCTTTTCCCAACATTATTCTCCAAATCAATCCTGGCATCTTCTCAGGCTCTTTCAAGTGATTTTACCTTCTCTTGCTTGTAAAGCGACAAAGTAGCTTGTCCTCTACATACCTACTTGCCAGGGCACACTTTTTCATCCAGAGAAACCACAAGTGGAGTAGCACCACAGCAATTATGAGCCAACTATCTGGCAGTGTGGAGATGGCATCTCCTTGTGGATGCCACAGGATTCCACATATTTTTATATATAAGAAGAATACTGTCATTGTGGCACTGGGACAATTGCAACCAGCTTTCTTCTAAAGATGGACAAAAATAGCAGAAATGGATTTCCACCAGAAAGCAGTAAGAGAACACTGTGCCAGATTTCTAGCAGAATGAAGGCGATGGTCAAATGTTACTAATCTCAGTGTAATCTTTTAAACCATCCCTAGTCCTTAAATTTCTAATTCTCCGGATTTCTGCCCCAGGTTTCTGAGATTTCCCACAGCGGAATACAGTGAAAATGATTGGGTGCCCCTCAAACTTCACACCGAAATACCTCCTGAATTCTGGCCAAATTCTTGTTTTCCCCAATCTTTTTTCTAGTTTCCGGAGATATTTCAGCACTGGACATTGAAATGAACAAGTGACAATATACTGTCGTAGGGGGATGCATAATAGAGATTCAAGACTGTCATCTAAAGGCAGCCTCCCCATTTTCCCTCTCACTGGCATTTGAAAGCTGGAGATACATTATGTTCTGGAGATCTTCTCTACCTAAGAAACTGCTTGTAGCTTCCCATCCTTTACAGAGGGCTGCTATCCTCATCCTTTTTTAAAAAAATCTCCACTTCTGCCTTCTCACTCAGCTGTTATTATTAGTAGGAAGTATCATCATAGCATGCGTCTTCTTTGGAGTCTCTAGGGAAAGCTGCAGAGAGAATTTTACTTATTTTTCTTTCCAATTAAAGGAAAAAGAGAAGAAGATAAATAAATCATTCATTTTAAAAATATTTTTTAAAATGAATGAGTTACAGTATAGGGGTGGTCTTTCCCCCCTAGAAGCCCTTTTGGGGCTAAATTCCTCTTGTTGAACAGCTGGAATGAGGGCAGAGGTTCTGTTGAAATGGAATTAACAAGAAAGGGAAATTTGCATCCATTCCATGAATTTCTCTTTTAAATTTGTTTTGTCTTTATTTGACTTTTGTTGGGTAGCGTAAATTGCCTAGAAAAATAATATACCATACTAAATTTCAATGCCAGATCAATTTTATTTCCATTTCATTCTATTTTATGTGGTATCTTTCCTACATGTTCTGCCAATCGAGCCCTTTCAGAGAGCTTGTGTCACATGTATTATTAATACCTTGGCAAAAATTCGTGAAAAAGAACAACAAAGTGATAAACCACAAGAATCTGTGTGGCAAAAGCAGAAGGCAACTAATTAGGATATTTCAACAGCCCAACACCGACAGAAGAATCTCATTTTTACTCTGTTTCTCAAGAAACAATGGAAATGATTTTGCATAGTTTCTCCTGGTTAGGGAAAGAGCAATCTTAGTCAACCCTTTGTTTTTAGATAAAGATAAATAATTCCACGGGGTGAACTCAATTGTTGATAGTTTTCAGGGACTTGAAATCACTTCTGTTTATTGAGAATAGTCCTTATTTCTTGTTCCTGTAAATAAATGCTTTCAATTTTTTTTATTAGTATGAAAAGCAAAAAAATCAAGAGTTTTATTTCTTGCTTGGGATCGTTAGACGTTCAATATTCTATATATCAGAGTTAGAGCAGCCAGTGGTTCTCTAAAATAAGATGATTCCAACTTCCATTTTCCTAGATCATGATGACTGGAGAAGCTGGAACGATATCTAAAGAGACTCAGATTCTTCTCTCCTGTATCTACGCATTCATCTAAGAATAAATCCACTAAACCCAGTGGGGATTCTAAAGAGATATCTAAAGGATTTTGCTCTGCACAAAGCTGGATGTCTTTAATTTGTAAAAAGGCAGTTGCTGAAGTACATTCGGAATGGGTTGCCAATAAAATATGACCTTATTTTGTAGCATATATTTCATAGTACAGATAACAGATTGGAAAAGCTAGTTTTGTGTAGTGGTTAAGGCAACAGGGCTAGAAGCTGGGGGACCACCCTGGTTGGTCTTATCTTAGGTACAAAAACAACTGGGTGACTTTGAGCCAGTCATTCCCTCTCAGCCCTAAGAAGAAAGCAAAGGAAAATCACTTCCAAAATATTGCCAAGAAAACTGCAGGGACTAATCTGGGCAGGAGTCAGCAATGATTCAAAGGCACACAGGCACAAAACTCCCCTTAACAATTCCAAATTGGAAAAAGATAAACATTGCAGAGAGGGCTAAATTAAAGGCACAGTAGAGCTCTTGGCAATGTGTTAACTATGAGTTGTTGTTATGCACAGCAAAATGCTCAGGCACCAGTTCTTGGAATAAAAGATGGGAATGTGGCAACTGTAAATCTATTTCCCGTTCCAAGCAGAAATATGCAATCCAACATCCAGAAATCCAACATTGCAGTCATTTTTGTGAATGGTTTTGGCAGAACTTTTCATTGCAAATTTAAGATAAATACAACAGAGGAATCTACAAGGTACTTTCTGATTCTATAATCTCCAAAACAGGGGAATTTGCTTAAATTGTGTGTGTGTGTGAGTGTGCGTGTATGTTTGTTTCTCAGGAATAATGGAATAACAGAGTTGAAAGGGACTTCTGAAGTCTTCTAGTCCAGTCACCTGCTCAGGCAGGAAAATTGAGGATGCCAAAATCTGAGTGGAGGACCTGGGAAAGGTGTCAGAAAAACAGCATAACACTTAGAAGGGACGTTGGAGATAGGGGTGGGTGGGGACCCAATACCATTTCAGAGAAATGACTATCCAATCTTTACTTTCATCCCATGATCGAGCACCCAGAACATCTGTAGACCAGTAGTTCCACTGGTTAATTGTTCTCACTGTCATGAAGTTTCTCCTTAGTTTTAGGTTTCCATCTATTGCTTCTTGTTTTGCCTTCTCCTTCTTTAGAAAATATATTGCCCTCTCTTCTTTGTGGCAGCCTCTCAAAAGCCTGTTTTGTGACCTGCCTATCACACTCTTGGGCAAGGCATGTGAGCCATTTCCTCCTTTCAGTGTTCTATGAAAGTACATCTATAGTATGTAGATGAAGATAATAAAGTCGAAACAAGGTGAACAACATTATTAGATATGTTGAGGCCGGGCATGGCAAGGAGTGGCTGGGAGGGAAGGCACCAGGTAAGGTGTCCCTTGACACATCACTCACCCAGTCACATGACCACCCAGCCACGCCTACCATCCAGTCACGATCACCAAGCCATGTCCACACAGTCACATGACCACCTAACCATGCCCACAGAACCGGTAGTAATTTTTTGAACCCCACCAGTGTAATTGATTTTGTCATACTCACAAAGATCCTCCAACACAAGTCTTCTCCAAAACAAATCCCAAAGCATTCAATGAAACCTATTCTCCGTACTGAAGGAGCGGGTCCAGCAGTCACATGGGTTGCTCATGTCCAATCCGGTGGAACTGAGCCTAGTGTTAAAAAAGCTTGCCGGATCCGCCCCTTCCCCAGAATTCGCTCAGTTCGCATATCCTGCGGTTGTATTGTGATAGCTCGTTCAACATTCTAACACCTTCCCTTCGATCTTTTCCTTCAAAAGTAGTAAGAATTGTTTATCCTTATTTATTTACTTGCACTAATAGCGCCAGCCGTTTGTGGCTCGGCTTTTTTCCTTGGGAGAAGTTGCGGTTTCGTTTTCCCCCGGCTGTCTTGCCGTTTACGATCCCCGCTGCCGCTTGTGGATTCTTTTAATCCTTTGGCCTGGAGGTCTTGGTGCAAGTATTGATTCATTATTGTATTATTGTTAAAGGGCTTAAGAAATACCTCCTGCGGAGTGAGACGCTTGTTTCTAGTCTCCTGGACTTAGTCGATCGCTTCCCCTTTAAGAATTCTATTACGGAGCGATTTTTCGGCGCGAAGGCCTTCGCGCCCTTTTTAAATTTAGGTCTCTCGTGTTGGCCTCCTGCCAGCCGCGTAGGCCTCAGTCCACCGCGTGGATCCCGGAGTGGGCTTTGGGACGCTCAGGCTTAATTCTCCACCGGCTAAGCCTCCAACCAGAGTGCCTTGGTTACTTTAATTAAAGTTTAGGGAGGCTGGCCACGCTGTATTTGGGGGCACGAACTCTGGGTTTGCCCAGATTGTCCTCAAGTCTCAGCAGCTCCGAGGCCTCGGAGCAGGATCCATTCCTCTTGGGAAGGCTTTGAAATTCTTCTCCCTAATTATTCAGTTATTTGGCTCAGCCTGGTCTTCTGTTAATTGTCAGACTATGGCTACTTTTCCCAAGAGAGGCACAACTAAAGGTCCCAGAGAGGCCAGGCCTACAGGCGATGAGATTACCAGTATCCCCCAGGCCTCGACCTCCTCTTCTTCAGGGGCCCGCCCCTCGACCAAGGTCACCAGGGCTGAGAAGAGAAGGGACCTAGCCCTACAAAGAATCCATGACAAATCAGCAAAGCGTTTGAAAGTACAGGCCAAGTACTCAGTAGTCAAGACCCCCCAGAGGCTTCTAGTCTGCCTCCTTCTGGGGTCCCTGTGTTATCTCTGGATGAGCCAAACCTAGACAGACCCCAACCTAACCTATGGGGAATAGGTCCAGAGGAACCAGATCTTATTGAAGATTCCCCCCAGCCAGGATCCTCCCAGGCCCTCAGGGATTCTTCTGCCATTCCTGCTGATATTTCTAGTTTACCTCCTGAATTCCAATCTATTTTTTCTGTGTTGTCCAAGGCCATTGATGCTAAATTCTCTACCATCAATGAGCTTCCCTTACCTCCTCCACCTCCTCGTCCCTCCCGCCCCTTGGGTTCTTCCCCAGCGGTTAGAGCTCCTATTCAGGATGATTCAGATTCCTCTCAGGACGAATATGAGGATATGGAGGAGGATGAGGATCCCTTTCAAGGCCTCTCAGATGATGAGGAATCCCAAATAAAGGTTCCTTCTCCAATTACTATTTTTCCTTCTCAATTGTTCAAATCTCTCCTCCTCAAAGCTAGAATTTCTACGGGATTGGCGGCCCAGGAGAAACAGGCCTCCACATCCACTGATCCCCCGGAGGAGAATTTACCTTACTTCACAGAGGAACAGGAGGATAACGAGGTAATTCCTATGCCTAAATTGTTTAAAGATGCCTTACTTAAGCAGTGGGATTTCCCAGCCTCTGGGCTTAATCCCTCAACCAAGGACAGAAAATTGTACAAACTTTCCTCTTCCTATGAGGAGCTCCTATCCTTTCCTAAACCGGATGAACCTGTCAAAATCCTTCACTCGGCGGCTGCTGTGCCAGGCGAAGCAGAGGAAGTCCTCCGCCCAGAGGACAAGCGGATTGAACAAATGCTCAAAAGATGATTCACCGCAGATTCCTGGGCCATTAAAAGTTCTGCAGCGGCTTCCTTTTTCTCCAGAGCCATGCTTCTGTGGCTTCGCCAACTTCAACAGCATATTCCTCCCGATGACTTGAGAGGTCAACAAGACTTCAACAAGGTCTTTGCAGCTGCTCAGTACGTGGCTGATGCCACTTTACAATCTACTAGATTTTCTGCTAAGTCTATTGCAGCTTCTACAACGGCAAGAAGACTCCTATGGATTCGCCCTTGGCAAGCGGGAGTACGCCAGAAGTGGCAGTTATCCCTGGGACCCTTAAAGCGCGACCTTCTTTTCGGTGATCTTCTGGATCCACTCCTCACGGAAACCACGGACAAGAAGAAAGTTTTGGGTCCAACCACCAAAAAGGCTACCAAAACGCAGTCCTTTCGTCGCCCAGGGCGTCAGCAAGATCAAGCGGCTTCCTATCAGAGATCTCCAGGTCAGTATTCCCCCCGCTTTCGTTCCCAAGGTAGGAACTCCAGGGGCAGAGGTTTTCGCTTCCAAAGGGGAGCGTCCTCTAACAGGGCTTCAAAGAAACCTAGATGGTAATTTTTCCTCAATTCCCATAGGTGGTCGCCTAGCCCATTTCGCCTCTAATTGGCGTCTCACCTCCAAGGACCCCTGGGTCATTGACACTGTTCAAACAGGCCTTCTTTTAGAATTTATTTCTCCCCCCCCCGAAACGTTTTATTTCCTGCCCTTCTCCCAGGTCCTCCTCAGATTGTAACCGTATGGAGGAGGCCATTTCCCACTTATTGTCCATCAGAGCCATTCAACCGGTTCCTTCCGGTCAGAAGGGTCTAGGTTTTTATTCCATCCTATTTATGGTTCCAAAATCCTCCGGAGGTTGGAGAGCTATTTTGGATTTAAAGAAGCTGAACCTATTCATCAAATATAGGAAGTTTAAGATGCACTCCTTATCATCTATTTTGGCCGCCATCCACACGGGAGATTTCATGGTCTCTTTAGACCTCACTGAGGCCTACCTCCACATTCCTATAGCCAAATGCCACAGAAAATTTTTACGTTTCTCCTTTCAAGGCAGGCATTTCCAGTATAGGGCGATGCCATTTGGCCTTTCCTCGGCCCCTCGGGTTTTTACAAAGCTCTTGGGGTCCCTGGCGGCCTATATCCGGGCGTCTCCCATTCACATTTTATGTTATCTTGATGATATTTTGATTCATGGGAACTCCCTAGAGAAAGTGAAAACAGACCTTTCTGTCACCATGTCAGTCCTTCAGGACCATGGATTTTCCATCAACTTTGATAAAAGTCATCACCAACCTTCCACATCCATCTTACACCTGGGATCCATTATTAATTCAGAATCCTCCCAGGTCTTTCTCTCTCCCGAGAGAAAATTCAGTATAGGGGAGTTAATTTCTTGCATTTTATCTAAACCTTCAGTATCCATAGTATCCCTGTCTTCCCTTTTGGGGAAGATGGTGTCATGCATAGGCATCATTCCCTGGGCTCGCCTTCATGCTAGGGAACTACAGTGGCTCCTATTACCCTTTCAGAGATCGGGGCACAGCAACTCAAATCGTCGCATTGTCATCCCACCAATTGTTCGCAGATCCTTCAAGTGGTGGAAGTCTCCGGCCATGGACAAAGGATCCCCGTTCAGGTGCCCGGATCAATTTGTCATCACCACAGATGCCAGTCTATCGGGATGGGGCGCCCACGCCCAGGGGATGATAGCCCAGGGCACGTGGTCCCCGGAGGAAGCTTCCAAGCCAATCAATTGGCTAGAGTTAAGAGCCGTTTCCCTGGCTCTGAAGCATTTCTCTCCTCGCATTCCCAACCGGCACGTTCTCATTCTCACCGACAACATTGCCACAAAAAGCCATATCTGCAGACAGGGGGGCACGAGATCCAAGGCCCTCATGAGGGAGGCCCTCAAGTTAGGCCTTTGGGCGGAAAAACATCTTCGGTCGCTCCTAGCCGACCACATCTCGGGGAGCCTCAACGTCCAGGCGGATTGGCTATCTCGAGCAACGATAGACCCAGGAGAGTGGAACCTCCATCAAGACCTGTTCCATCAAATCAGCCTCAGATTCGGCCTACCAATTCTGGATCTCTTCGCGACCAATGCGAACGCCCAACTCCCTCGCTTCTTTTCCAGATTTCCATCCCCGGGAGCGGAAGCAATCAATGCCCTCCGGAGCCCATGGCCTCCAGGCCTACTTTACGCATTCCCTCCAATTCCAATTCTCCCGGATGTGATTCACAAGGTCCTCACCGAGAGGGCCCGAGTAATCTTAATCGCCCCTCATTGGCCCCGCCGGCCCTGGTTCGCGGATCTCCAACAGTTGTCCGTCCAGGACCCTTGGCGACTCCCCGTTTCGGGGGATATGCTGCGGCAGGGGGCCTCATTCCATCCAGACCCGGAGTGGTTCCACCTCACCGCCTGGCTGTTATCAGGAGAGACTTAGAACTGCGTGGTCACGACCCCGATACAGTGGAGGTCATTTTAAAGGCCAGAAGGGGTTCGACCAATCGAATCTACGACCACACGTGGTCCAAGTTTCACCAGTGGTGTCTACAGGAAGGCCTTTCTCCCCTGTGCATTCCCATACACAGAATCATTTCCTTCCTTATGCAAGGTTTCCATAAAGGACTTTCCACCAGCACCCTCCGGCGTCATCTGGCGGCCATTTCCTCTGTCCTAGGGGGCCCCCGCAGACAGCCTCTCCGATCCTTCCCAGAAGTTCAGGAATTCCTCAAGGGCATAGCCAACCTTAGACCTTCCAAGGTCCACAGGTATCCATCCTGGGATTTGCCACGGGTTCTCCACTCCCTCACGCAGGCACCATACGAACCCCTAAAATCGGCGTCCCTCAGATACCTATCCTTTAAAGTAGCATTTCTGGTGGCTATTACCTCTGCCCGACGCATTTCGGAGCTGGCTGCCCTCTCAATCAGGCAGGACCTTTGTCAATTTCATCAGGACAAGGTAGTCTTGCGACTGGACCCCACCTTCTTACCCAAGGTCAGTTCCATGTTCCACAGAACTCAGGATATTGTCCTACCTTCCTTCTACCTCCAACGAGACCATCCCTTGGCAATTAGATGGCACACCCTGGATCTCATTAGAGCGCTGAGAATCTATATCCAACGCACAGGACCCTTTTGGAGGTCAGAAGCACTTTTTATAGCCTATCACCCCAGAGTCATGGGTGCCAAAGTGTCTTCAACAGTAATAGGCCGTTGGATCAGAGGGACTATATCTAAGGCCTATGAGTCGGCCTCCCTCTCAGTTCCAAGGAACATCACAGCGCATTCCACCAGGAGCGCAGCCACCTCGGCCGCTTGGGCGACTCAAGCCCCGTTGGAGGAGGTCTGCAAAGCAGCCACTTGGGCCTCGCCAAATTCCTTCATCAGGCACTACAAGATTGATTCTTACGCTTCAGCGGACGCTGCCTTCGGCAGAAGGGTACTCCAATCCGTTATCTCTCACGATAGCAATCTAATCCCACCCTAGGGACCATCTATTGGGTATGTCCCATGTGACTGCTGGACCCGCTCCTTCAGTACGGAGAATAGGCGTTGATTGCTTACCTGAACGCCTCTTCTCGTACGGTGAGCGGGTACAGCAGTCACTTCCCGCCCTTGTATGTGTCTTCTTTACCTTCCTATAACCTTCTTCCTCTAACAATGAGAGTTGAACACTACAGAGCTTCACAGCTGAGCCTAGTCTATGGATTCGCGAATTCTGGGGAAGGGGCGGATCCGGCAAGCTTTTTTAACACTAGGCTCAGTTCCACCGGATTGGACATGAGCAACCCATGTGACTGCTGTACCCGCTCACCGTACGAGAAGAGGCGTTCAGGTAAGCAATCAACGCCTATTTTCTGAAGAACTAAGAAGCCGAGGTGGCACAGCAGGTAGAGTGCTGTACTGCAGGCCACTGAAGCTGACTGTAGATCTGAAGATCAGCGGTTCAAATCTCATCACCGGCTCAAGGTTGACTCAGCCTTCCATCCTTCCGAGGTGGGTAAAATGAGGACCCAGCTTGTGGGGGCAATATGCTGGCTCTGTTAAAAAGTGCTATTGCTAACATGTTGTAAGCCGCCCTGAGTCTAAAAAGAAGGGTGGCATAAAAATTGAATAAATAAAATAAATAAACTATATAGCCTCAACAATTTTCCCTGGAAGCAAAAGGGAATTTGGTCAAACTTAGAACTGTAAAATAACCAGAGGGAATCTGATTAATTTTATTAAAAATCCAAGTTTCTCTTCTTTAACTTTACCCTAAACTGTTTATTTTATAGCTTGATTATTGTGTGTGTTTACTTCTTCTTTTTTCCTGTCAACATGCTGATTGCAAGCATAGCTCTAAGCTGTTTATATACTATTCCCAGGTTGTAAAATTAATGATGTGGCATGTGCAGCCTACAATAATGTATTACTGCAATTCTGTTGAAATTGAAAGCTTTTGCTTCAAGAACATATTGAGAAAACTACTACCAAATAAATCACTTTCCACCCCAAATCCTAAACATTTTATAATGTAGGCATTGATTAACTATAATCTGCTCACTGCTATAGATTAGGGCTGGAGAAGAAATGACTGATTAGGGCTGAAGAGCAACATCAAAACGATGAGATCTTCTGCCAAGGACAGCTCTGAAACAAAAAAGGGGCTTGGATTATCTTTGAGTCTTGGAACAGCAATTGAATTTGGAGAAATTAGGAGCTATGTTTGCAAGCGCACAAAATTGGTGTGCTGTAAATTGCTTTAATTTCCCATGCTGTTTTTTCTCCTGCACCTATTTTCTGTCCCATGGGGGCTTCTGGACTCCGTGTCCCCTTTCTGCCTCAGCTTTCCAACCATACCGAGTCTTTCAGTCTTCCCCTTCTCTGCTTTTCTTTCAACTTTTTGTTGGTATGGTTCTGTTGGAAGAAATGTTCATGTGGGTTCAATTCCAAGTAGGGAGTAAGACACTGGAAACATGGTGGCCATTTTGAAAGATGGTTTTCTGTTGGGCTTTGAACTGGAGCTTGTATTCTGATTGGTTGTCAGACACCCATGGGCAGTGTTCCCTCTAATTTTTGGGGTGGGTGGGTGGAAAAGTATAGTGTCTGAGCGGCAGTCCCTTTGGGACTGGGCGGCACAAAATAAATAAATAAACAAACAAACAAACAAATAAATAAATAAAAAACCCACCCGGTTTTGCCTCAGAGAATTTCAAAAGGAAATACTGTACTGTGTGTCTACTCTATAACAGTGAGCTCATAATAGGGCAACTCTATCAATATCAAAATGCCACTTAATTAGTTGAGCTAGTTTCAAACTAGATTTTGATTTTCTTTCTCTCTTCCTTACTCCCATTCTTTTTCTTTCTCTTTTCCTTCCTCTCTTTTTTCTATCTGTTTCTCTCTCTTCCTCTCTCTCTCCTTCCCTCTCTCTCCTTCCCTCTCGGCTTCTGGGCAGGTTTGGAAAACTCTGAGTTGATGATGATTTTTAAGTGAGCCATGGCTCACTGCTCAGCTTAGAGGGAACTATGCCCATGGGGCCATGCAGGGATAACTTTGTAAATTGTCTTTTGAGTCCCAAGCTTGGTTAAATTTTGCTGGGTGATGATGCAATGAAAGGGCTTTTGGTAATTCCTATTATGGCTCTGCCTGAAGGAGGTAGATCTTTGTTATGTAGAGTAGACTGGCCCAGGCCTTAATGGCCTATTGATGAAGGTTGGGGGCATGGGGGGGGATGAGTTTCTGCTTCCCTTTTAGGGGAAATGTTCTGCCCTTTTCTTAGTACTATATCATAAAATATCTCATTTTCCTAGGACAGTGTTTCCCAACCTTGGCAACTTGAAGATATCTGGACTTCAACTCCCAGAATTCCCCAGCCAGCAAATGCTGGCTGGGGAATTCTGGGAGTTGAAGTCCAGATATCTTCAAGTTGCCAAGGTTGGGAAACACTGTCCTAGGAGATAGGTGGGTGCTTAGTTTCTACAGCTTCCTCCCAATACTATAACCATCTCAGGCATGGGGTTTTTAAAACTTCATTGTCCCCTTCATTGTATTTTAAGATCCATTTCATTCTACTGAATTTTTAATATAAATAAGTTATTTATACATGTATGGTACTTCCTGAAAAATAATCCATATACAAAATTTAATCTAATTTGCTAATTGGATTACATTCTATCATAGACTTGCTCCACATCCACATTTCCTAACTTAAAGGATAAGGTTTTTTTCTCCCATTCATAAGACTAATTTTTCATTTCGACCTATAATTTATATTCTGCTAATTACTGTTGTTGATACCTAATATTAACTAATGATGATCTGTGCGTGAAGATATCCAAATATGTACAACAAATGTTATTTTGAAAATGTGTACTCAGTAGAGTCGATTCTATGATGCTTGGCAATTTATTGCCTGTTTATTTTTTACATCACCATTTACCTCACTTTCGGTTCTTTCTTCCCTTTTAAAATACAAAAGGAATAAAAATAAGTGTGTGCTCCTTTGGCCATAATCTGCACTGCCTTCCAGTGACTTATAGATAGTTCAAATCAGTTCATGATTGCATTCAGTCTTTCCTACTGTTACACAAAGTGAAGCTGTAGGAAGATGATGTAATGATATGTGAGAAAGACCTTGAGAAAGGTGTGTGTGTGTGTGGGAGGGAGAGTAGAGATGCTACCTAGGGAACAGTCAGATAAGAGAGGGCCTAGCCTGCAACCACATAATGGGCAGAAAAAGAGGCACAAAGGGGCCTCCCTAATTAGTCGGGTTGTAAAGGAGAGGTGGGAGATTTGTAAGATTCGAAAATAAATTAGAATTCACTTACCGATTTTAGTTTTCTGTCTGGTCTACCTGGGAAAGCTGATAGATGTCTCCCTCCATTTACCTACTAGTCAAAAGAGGAATTCCGTTTTCTGAGCTGCAAAAAATCCAAGCGAGCCATAGATGGACATAAAACGATACAGAATATTCTTGCTGTTTTCCGCCATGGATGTACCAGTGGTTCTCTTGATTCCTGCAGCCCAGTCTTGGAATGCCTGGGCAAAAATGGGATTGGGTAATTTTAACACAGCATGTTATAGGAATCCAACCACTGCTGATTGTGTGATCCACCTCAACACATTACGAAGTAATATAGTTTATTCTTTGATATTCTGTTGATATAAATACTTCATAGCACTCGTGTTTTATTAACCTAGCCTTAGGGCTCAATGTCTTGTGTGATGTTTTCTGAATGTTCAGGATGCTCCTGTCTGCTAGAGTCAACATTACAGGATTCAGGATGAGTTGACTGGGGATGAACTTGCTTAAGAGGGTCCCATGCACAGCCAGTTGGGAAGAGCCTTTCTTCCTAGTTAATAAATAGGAAAAAAACAGTCAACGTAGGCCTTACATGTATGCATGCAAGCTTTTCTCAGTCCGTAAGATGCAAGGGCTCCTGCATTGCAGCATGTCTGTAATTGGCAGTAGGTTGACGCTCTGTGGGAAGGCCTGTTCAAGGAGCGCATTTAGACTCTTGAATGCCATCCCGAGGGAGGCCTGGGCCACTTCCTCATAAGCAATCACCTTCCAAAGATGGAGAATTAAGGGAGCCTTCAGTACATAAACAAATCCCAGTGAATGGTCAGGTCCCACAGAGTTGGTCTTCTCCAGGTCCTGTCAAATAGACTGCACTGGTTACAGATTGGTCTCCAGATGCAATTTAAGGTGTTGATTATTCCCTGTAAAGCCTTACATGGCATCCGACCAGACTATTTAAGGGACCGTCTTCTGCCACGAAACTCCCAGCAACTAACGAGAGCCAACAAGGTTGGTCTTCTCCAGATCCCATCAGCCAGACAATGCCGATTGACAGGGCCATGTGGGAGGGCCTTCTCTGTGGTGGCTCCAGCTCTATGGAACCAACTGCCCCCAGAGACTCGTACTGCCCCCACCCTTCTGGCCTTCTGAAAAGCTATGAAAACAAGGCTCTGCCAGCAAGCTTGGGGGACATAAAACAACTACTTGGCCCCAGAGAGATGAATGTTATTGAATGAATGTTTGGGGGTTTTGTTGGTTTATATTTCTTGTGTTACTTAATGCTATATATTTTATTGTTTTATATTACCTATGACTGTACACCGCCCAAAGTCCAGTAGGAGTTGGGCAGCTTAGAAGTTAAATAAATTAAATGAAATTAAATATTTAGTATTTTAAATACTTGGCTTTTCCCTACTATTTCTGGTCTTCTGGATTGATTTTGGTGGGGGCTGATATTATGAACCAGGTACTACTCTATCAGATATACAATAATGTCTTCAGCAGGGAATGACTAAATATGACATCGATGCCATCTGCCCTTTTGTCTGGCCATCCATTTTTCCCCCCTTAGTCCTCTTCCCTCAAAGCCTTGCAAATTTTGCCACTCAACCTGGCTTTTGCCTTCCCCCTGCTTTAGTGTTTCGTCCAGTTCTTCCTTTTCAGTCCAACATGCTTCCTATTGCCATACCTTTCCCATTTTGTTGCTTTCTGTCATTTAGTTTCCTGGCCCTCAACCTTCTTCTCTAAGCTGTACTCTTTCTTTTTTGTAGTTCATCTTCCTATCCTATTTTATTTGCTGGGGTCAGACATCATGTCAGCTCTAATGAGGTTTGCTTAGGTTTGGTTCGTTATCATTATCATCACTATCACAATCCAGGCACTGTGGCTTAAAGAACTGAATATATATATGTGAAAATAAGATTATTGATGGTTTTTCTCAGCATTTTGTCCTTAGGCCTTTTTTCTTTGGCAAATCTTGCCCATGAGTTTCTTTCTCCATCACTGCCTATTCTAGTTCTTCTTTTTATTGAGTTACCTGTCCTTTGGGTTCCTGTATCTTAATTTCCTTGTTCGAGGTGCTCTTTTGTCATTTATCATCTGAACTCTCTGTCTTTCTGCAGGTTTTTCTTTATTTTTCCTTCCTTCCTTCCTTCCTTCCTTCCTTCCTTCCTTCCTTCCTTCCTTCCTTCCTTCCTTCCTTCCTTCCTGGTGTTTTTGTTTCAATAACAATAACATTTCACTTTCCACTTAGAAATGTTATTGTTTGTGAGCGTTCAGTTGGTAATAATTTCCCCCTCTTCAGTTAAAATACATACTTTTAAATCTTCCATGACACTATAGGCCAGACCTGGGCAAGGGCCGCATCTAGCCACGGAGGTCGGAGTTTGCTCCAGTGCGAGGATAAAAGAGCTCACCGCGTCTGCCGGGACTCCTCCGGTTCCTGCTTTCCTGATGAATCATGAGGAAAGCAGGAACCGGAGGAGTCCCGGCAGACGCAGTGAGCTCTTTCATCCTCGCACTGGAGCGGACCCCGACCTCCTATTGAGAGCGACCGAGCACAGAAGCCATGCAAACACTCCAGTGCAGTAACTGTGGTGCATCATGTTGCCGTAAAGCAAACAATTAGGGGTCTGTGTATTTAGGTCAGGCCAGTGTCTGGGTCTTTACAGTATTGGGTAGAACTGAGTTAATTATATTAGTCCGGCCCTCTAAAACCATCCCAATTTCTCATGCAGCCCCATGGCAAAATTAATTGCCCACCCCTGCTATAGGCCATCAGCAATGGATAGGACCTTGGAGACTGATAGACAGTGGTCAAAATCTAACATTGGCAATGAATGTTCCCATAGAAAGGAATTTTCTACTCTACTTTCCTTTTCTCGGACACTAGATTTCATATAATGGACAGCTTTAATTCTACTTTATATAATAAGTTTTATCTCATGAGAAAATACAGATTTATATCTTTTTAGGCACTTCAACCTCAGGAACCGCTCAGAAGTGAGTGATATTAAACTTAATAATTTCCTTCTTTTCAGGTTGTCTATTTAAGAAAAAGGAGCAAAAACTCCAGAGGTCTACATGCCCAGGATCCACTGGCTTCTAAAAAAACAAACCTGCTAAAAATCTTCCTAATTCCAGATTACTGCATCTTGCAACTTTTTTTTCCTTGCACCAATGAATATAATAATAATAATAATAATAATAATATTATTATTATTATTATTATTATTATTATTATTATTATTAGATTTGAATGTCGCCCCTCTCTGCAGAATCGCACTGGATAAGATATTTAGCAAGTTGGTTGTCAAAAGGATAGATTTAAAAAGTCAAAAAGAAATAAAGGCCAAAGAGAAATTGAGTGAAAATTCAAATCCAAACCATCCATAAAAGAAAATTGCAGTACTGTATTTTACTTCTGGGCTCCATGCAGCTGCCTCCAGATATTAGCTTCAGCTCTTTAAGTGTGGAGCCAGAAAATCTATGGATCTGTTGCTGAGATTCATGATTATGAGTCACCCAAAATTGGCTGCATGAATATGGCCCCAGCACTCAATTTTTCTTTGTGCAAGGAAGACCAAGTCTGTTATTGCTCTGTTTGAACAAGAAGGGCCATCTGTGTCTAATGATGGCCCTTGGGGTGCCGAGATATCTAGAATTCATTGTGGAGCTAGATTTGGAGAACGGGTATTTTGACCATCCCTTGAGTTGAAAAGGCATTGGAAATTTCACATGAGTCTCACAGAGCATCACGATACTGAGGAAATGCTTTTCAAAGGGCCCTAGTAGCACTATTACAGCATATTTCACATTACAAGCAAACTTAAATTGATTTATATAGTAGTTCTCAGATCTTTACCCAACAGAGACCGCATTTGCAGGATAAACTGGCACAAGCCCAACTACCATAAATATAAGGCGATTAATAGCTAACTATGGTTACAGTTAAGAAGCCAACACGCATCCCCACCTCCCAATTACCAAAAACCAGGAGTGGGGTCTGGATCCTTTTGCTGCTGCTGGCCGAGCATGTGCGCATGCCTGCAACAATAAAAAATTAGCTTCTATGCATGCGCAGAAGCAAAATCCAAGATGGCGGCAGAATCTGGCTCTGTGACATCATCACCGAGTAACAGTTTTAAAGAACCGGTTGGAACCAGTAGGAACACCCCTCTGCCAGAGACCATAACGTCTTCATATCCTGCCTTTTCTTTTCCCCTGGAAAAACACCAATTTGTAAAGAATTGGTTGCCAGAAAATTACTGCCCCAAAATTACCCAGTGGCAGAGGAAAGTCCAACGGCCCCCAACTTTTCTGGCTCTGCAGACCGATAGTGGCAGGGAGAAGGGGATGGTTTTGCATGCATGCCCTGCACTTGCGCAAATGTAGCTTTGCGCACTTGCTCATTGCTTATGTGACCCAGTTCCCAATGGGCCACAGACTAATACAATTCCATGGACCGGGGACTGGGGAGGGACCCCTGCTCTAGTCCATCCCAATATTGTAACCACTAGGTCAGTGATGGTGAACCTTTTTCCCCTTGGGTGCCGAAAGAGCGTGCACATGTGCTATCGTGCAGGCATGAGTGCCCCCACCTATAATTCAATACCTCTGGAGGATTGGAAACAGCCTGTTTCCCAACTTCTGGTGGGCCCAGTAGGCTCATGTTTCACCCTCTCTAGGCTCCAAAGACTTCCCTGGAGCCAGGGAGGGTAAAAATACCCTCCCCTATCCCCCTGGAGGCTCTCTGGAAGCCAAAAATGCCTTCCTTGAGCCTCTGTGCAAGCCAAAAATCAGGTGGCTGGCACACACATGCACGTTGGAACTGAGCTAGGGCAACGGCTCCTGTGCCAGCAGATATGGCTCCGCGTGCCACCTGTGGCACCCGTGCCATAGGTTCACCATCACTGCACTAGGTCATGCCTGTGCAAATTGGAGCTAATCATACACCATCCATTTTCTTCTTTTTGCAGGGATAGTATCAGGTTGGGGGTTGCTACCGGTGCACTCTCTGCAACTGTTGCGGGTGCACAGGTATCCGGCGCATGCATGTGCTCCTGCCAGTGCAAGATTTGGTTTCTGTGCATGTGCAATAAGCAAACTCGCATGAGGATGCTCCTGGGCACGAGATTTCACCGATTTTTGGCTATTTCTTTACTTCCATGCATGCACAGAAGCAACAAAAAAAAATGCCGAAAATCAGCAAAATCTCACACGCAAGGGCGTCTTCGTGTGAGATTTCCCTTGTTGCACATGCGCTGAAGCCAAATCTCACACAGGTTTGCACGTTAGGAGCACAGAGATGAGTGCACATCTCTATTTCTACTACCGGAACCCCAGCCGGACCGGGTGCAACCCGCTACTGGATAGTATCCCAGTAATCATTTGACGAACAAGAGAAAGCTCATGTACAGCCCTTACACAGGATACAGGGAATATTTAATGCTTCCCACATCATCTTCCTCTTTCCTCATAAGGTAGCCCTTCAAAACTGCAAAGGATAAGAAAAAGAAATATGGAATATAGAACAGATGTTCTTGCTATGCCTGACCTAAATTTCTTAAAGGACTAATAGTTACTCACCATTTGCCTTGGAACATGCTACACATTACACCATGGGTTCTGTTTGACTAAGACAAATTTATTACAACGACTCTACCTCTCAAGATGTATATTTCCATCAAAAGCATTACATCGGCACCATGTGGTATAACAAGTGATCATTCAGAGCAAAACGTAGGGATAAGAAATTAGGAACTAGCAAGCAACGTTCCCATTTTAAATGACTAGGTTTCTGAGCCAGTTGCAATCTCATATACTGCATACAGACCCTGAATGCCGCCTTGTGATCTTTGGAGACACATCAGACATAACTGCATTCAATAAATGAAAGGAAGGAACATCATAATAGCTAGATGATGCTACAGCCTACTGTTAGCCCTAAAATAGATTTGGACTTTGATGTGACGCAACACACACATACTTATATGCCAAGTCTTAAAATCAGTTGGAGTTTTTGGAACTGCCTGACAGGATTATGAAGGAGGTGAAAAACTGCAAAGATAGCCTGTGACATTATAATCAAAATAGAATATTGTCTAAAAATCCACATCATTATGCTTACTTTAATCTTTCAAATGTTGCAAAACTTGGTTCTTCCCCTTTTAGGAACTCATTCTGTTACAAAAGGAGGATTGTTTGCATATGTAGAAGTTCATATGCAAAAATATCATATGCCTCTAGTAACCAGCATTCATTAACAGCATTCATATGGCTACAGATGAAGTCATAACAAAATGCCAAAGAAAGATTATGAACAGTGTTGTCCAACCTATCTGGAGAGCAGCAGGTTGGGGAAAAATATTTAAATCCCATCAAAGTCATTGGAACACAGTCATAATTTCCTTTAGTTAATTGAATTTTACCTCTTAAACAAAATATTAAGTGCACTTGGCCTGCTATAAACTGAGATGCTCAATAAACTTTGAGATGAACAATTTTCTACTCATGAAATCAATGTGACCTCAGGTCATAGTATAGGCTCCACCTTATATGGGAGATGGGTGGCATAAAAGTGGAATAAATAAGTAAACACACCATCATGCTTTCCTCCTTGGTGATGTGACCTAAGATCTTTTATTGTCTGTTTGGCCACAGGAAAAATGGAGGACGTTTAGAGAATTGGAGAATGTGTTGAAAGTGTGTTTTGCTGTGAATGGAGAGAGAGAGAGAGAGACAGAACTTAAGGCTTTATCTCATCTGTAGAAGATTTCTCATTCGCTATGTGTGAAGTATGAAGGTCATGCTAATGAAGCATGAAGGGAATTCTGACAGGGAAAAAAGGTCATAAATGCATAGACGCTTTCAAACAATGACATAACCTGATCCCCTCTCTCCACTGAAAGGCAGTGCCTCCTATTAAGAGCTAGTTTGGAGTACACATGACGCTTCCATGAGAGGATAGAAATAGGGGATTTGATGATAAAAGTTGGGAGGTATTCTGCAAAGAGAAAAATGAAGCTGTTAGTTCAGAACGAAACATGCCCAATAATTGCTTGGAATCTAGCAATTTTATTTATTTATTTTATTTATTTATTTTGTCCAATACACATTGAAGAGAATAGACAAGTGGTTATATATATAAAGAAAAGGATAGAAGAAAAGATATAAAAATAGGGGAGAAGATATATGAAAGGAAGAAAAGATATAGGAGAGACTATAGGACAGGGAAGGAAGGCACACTAGTGCACTTATGTACGCCCCTTACTGACCTCTTAGGAACCTGGAGAGGTCAATCATGGAGAGTCTAAGGGAAAAATGTTGGTGGTACTAAAAGGCTGTACTAAAAGCTGCATTGCTAGCTACCGCTTGCTTGAATATCTTCTTTTAAAGCTGGCTGGTTAAGGTTCTACGGTGAACGCCAATCTCCATCTCTGACTTGTAACTTGTAGGGAACTCAGGACAACCAGGCTCAGAAAAGTTACACCGAGACTCATAGTCAGTCCTTATGTCTCCCTCACACCCAGGATGCCGTTTGGCTGCATCGGACTGCGGGATGAAAAGAATTATAACAGCCTTTCTGACATCACCGACAAGTATGAGATTGGACAGCTGCTACGAGCGTAAGTAGGGACCCTGTCTGAAGCTACTTCCAGTTTGCTGGAGTCCTGCAGTCCACCTTAGAAAGCAATGGATTTGCAACCAGGGTCCTAATGATTTGAGAGATGCATTATTAAGGAAGCCTCTTTATTTATTTATTTATTTATTTATTTATATTTATTTATTTTGTCCAATACACAATGAGGGTTTTAGTGGGTATATATCTATATACAAATAGTAAAATACATGATGAAGGTTATAGAGGAGATTCTCATAGTAAAATATATCTAAGAAAGAATAGAAAAGAAGGTATAGTAATAGAACATATCAATGAAAGAATAGAAGAAGAGATATAGGAATAGAAGAAAGGTATAGGAGATATAGGAGAGCAATAGGACAGGGGACGGAAGGCACTCTAGTACACTTGTACTCGCCCCTTACTGATCGCTTATGAATCTGGATAGGTCAACCGTAAATAATCTAAGAGTAAATAACACTGCCACACCCAACACGCTGCCTTTGGTGTCTTCCCAAAGTCAGCCTATTATGAAATAGGCATGTGGATTTCAATTTGCAAAACAGGTGCACTACTTTCTCTGCTGCTACCAGGTACATTCAAGGTTCTGGGTCTTGTATCTCCTGGTTGTGGATCGATGACCTCCTTTCCACTGTGGATTAATAGCCCCTCTGTCTTTGCTCATCTCGATCTTTGCTCTGTAGTTCCTGAAATGCTGTCTTTGATGCTCAGTGGATATGGAGATTCGTCTCAGCCTGTACCTGGTCAGCCAATTTGCTACGAGCAGCAGGAGGAAGGAACAGCAACATAGGTCCTGTGAAATAAGCTTATCTGGTTGCAGCTGCCTTACTGGCTGCTGAGAAGGATGAGCAATAGCGAGTAGATGCCTTCCCATTCTGACTGCCAAATAGACAGTCTTCTAGGCCATATGGTATTTATAGCACAACTCAATTTCAAACTTTTTCAACATAAAGATTATGGCACTTGGTGAATAACAGAGGGATAGTATTGATGCATACAACAGTATTGCTAATATCAGAGCACCAAAAATAATAATCATGTTAATAGTGGAAGAGCTAAAAGGATTAGAAAACTATTCTAACAGGACAATCCTCTATGCTCTCTACCGTGTTTCCCTAAAACTACTACCTACCCCGAAAGTAAGTTGTAGCCTGTTTTTACACGCGCACCCAATATAAACCCTCTCCTCCTCCCCTCCCAAAATAAGCCATAATTAAGACTCCGTCCACTCCAGGGTACACAGGTAAAAATTAAACTAGGGTTAGGGTGAAGCTGCCCTTCTACTTACCTTTGGACAGTTGCAGCCTGGTGCTACACATTCTGACACCTGCCTTGTGGTCCATTTTTTCTGCGGCCGTCAAGGCCTTCCTGAAGGCCTCTCCAGCACGCAACTGAGGTGAGTCAGTGGACATCCACCCAGGAAATAAGATAGGGTCTTATTTTTAGGGAAACACGGTATTATGGCCCACACCCTTTGAAATAACATTAAGGGCCAGAAAGGCCTTTAGATCTGTTTTCAGTTTCCAGTTAATATTGTTATTAGCTGGTGGAGACCCTGTGGCATTTATTTATTTAGTTGGTTGGTTGGTTGGTTGGTTTATTTATTAGTTTATTTATTGATTTTTTTGGATTTATTGATTGATTGATTTGGATTATTTTATTTATTTATTTGGATTTATTTGGATTTATTTATTTATTTGGATTTATATGCTACCCCTCTCCGAGGACTGTTTTTATCGTTGGCCATGCAAGTAGTTCTTATCCTATGTCTATTTAGATGGGTTTAACTGTTTTAAAGGGTGACACTTCTGAGCTCCATTATGGCTATAGTCAAGAACTACTTATAACTAAAAATTACAACTGCACTCCAATATTTTCCATTACTTGATGCTGGGATAAACAACAGGGATTGGACATCTCTTTCCATTTTGGCTCTACAGTATACCAATATTTGGCTGGTAACTATAGAAAACAGAACATCAAGTTAGCCAATAAAAAAACAACAACCAAAGATTCTTTCTGATCGCTGTTCCACAGGAAGGAATTTTGTGAGATCTGTGTGGCCCGTGAACGACAAACAGACAGGTTGTACATTTGCAAGAAATTTCTCAAGAAAGATGGACGCAAAGTGCGAAGAGCAGCCAAGAATGAAATCTTCATCCTAAAAATGTAGGTTCCTGGTGTGTATATGTGTGTGCCCATGTACAAGAACTGATGTTACCCTTCTGCAACCTTGTGTAGAAAAAGGGATTTCAATAAGAGCCGCCATCTGTACCACTCTAAATAAAGATACCCCCCTTTTTTGTAACAACTACCAAATGGATTACTGTAGATATGCCACACCTGGGCTGCATATATCCAAATAGCCACTAGATGGCCATGCTTTGTTATCATTCTAGGGCAGGGCTGAAGGCCGGAGGGCCGGATGTGTCACGTGCTGGCCACGCCTACGCCTGGTTTAGCGAAGGGGGGGAAACTCCCAATATGTCATGTGACACCGCCTTGACGACGTGAGCTTGACACCCCTGATCTAGGGGTTGTTCAGATTTCTGCACCTTCAGGGTGTCTATAATGAGTTAATGGACACTCTAGCTAAGTTGTAGCCTATATGTTCAGTTATGGCAACAGATGTACAGGGAAAGAACTTGAGCGCACTGGTGTAATGAGAAAGGGAACAGAGAGAGACCAAAATATTGGGGAAAATTAAAACAACAGAGAGCAGCAAACATGCTGAGGTATTAAGGAGCCATCTGCTTCTTTGTTTTCCTGGCAGGCTTCTGTGCCCTTTAACAACTGTACCACCAGATAGGAAATTGTTCACTACAGCTTTCCCACCTCACTATTTTTGAAGAGTGGGAAAATATTCTCTTAATGAGAACTGTGTTTATGGGAAAAACACGATCAACATACGATCAGATAAGAGCTGTGCAAGATAGCCAAACTTTAGATCAGGCAGGGTTGGATGAGAATCCTCTGATCAGCTGGCTATGGATAACCGCTAAAGCATCCATTACCAGCCTTACTTGAAAACATTGCGGTGCTGATCTTTCCCACTGGAAAGTGGGTCAATGCTGGCCAGGAGGGGATGGCCGAATAGTTTCTCTTTTCAGATTATTTAGTGGCATGGGACAACCCCCCCCCCTCCTGTGTACTTTTACTCATTTACATCCCACATTTTGTGCACTGCACCAAGCTGATGTAAATGTGGTTCCAAGGGAATCGTCTAGAGCAGTGACGGCGAACCTATGACACAGGTGACACAGGTGGCACGCGGAGCCATATCTGCTGGCACACGAGCCGTTGCCCTAGCTCAACTCCAATATGCATGTGTGTGCTGGCCAGCTGATTTTTGGCTCGCACAGGGGCTCTGGGAGTGCATTTTTGGCTTCCAGAGAGCTTCTGGAGGGGTGGGGGAAGCCTTTGAGTCTGGGGAGGGCGAAACACGAGCCTACTGGGCCCACCAGAAGTTGGGAAACAGGTCTTTCCCAGCCTTCAGAAGGCCTCCAGGGGGTCGGGGAAATTGTTTTCGCCCTCCCCAGGCATTGAATTATGGGTGTGGGCACTTGTGCATGCATGATAGTGCGTGTGCACATTCTTTCGGCACCTGAGAAAAAAAAGGTTCGCCATCATTGTTCTAGAGAATTACTGAGCCAGATTCAGCTTAAGACGCTATCCTGGGATCACTACAGCAAATCTCTGGCTATCAAAATGATAAAAGAACTGGGCTTAAGTTGTGGAGAAACTTGCACAAGGGGAGGAGGCATCTTCCAGTCAATCAAAGCTCGATATATATTTGCAGCAGTAGAGTAACCATGAAAACTACCCGTTTCCCAGTTATGTATTTTTCCCTGCAGCCAACAGAGCCCTAGAAGCAGTGCCAAAAAATCCCTCCCCCCAAAAAAACAAAATGGCAACCACACACACAGTGCCGGAAACTTGGCTTCCGCACATGTGCAGAAAAAAAAACCTTGGAAAAAATTTCTCAAAAAAATCTTTTTAAAAAATTCCATCCCCCCCCCTCCCCCCCCCCAAAAAAAAGATGGTGGTGCCCACAGACCAACACTGACTGAACCGGTTCTGTAACATCATCGTGACATCAGCAGCGGTTTGCTAGCGATTCGGGGGAACTGGTTCGAACCGGGAGCAACCCACCTCTTATCTGCACAGCCATGTGATCAGCTTTTTTCAAACTTCTGGCAAACAAAATGAATGGGGGAAGCCAGTTGAGCCTGAGTCCTTCGGGATTGGGCAGCAATTAATAAATAGATTCACTTAACAGCTGGGTTACTAACTTATCCACGGCAGTGATTCACTTAACAACTGTGGCAAAGAAAGTCATAAAATGGGGCAGAGCCCACTTAATAATCCTCTTACTTAACAACAGAAATTTGGGGCTCAATTGTGGTTGTAAGTCAAGGACTACCTGTAATAGAGGAGGACCAGAAAACAGCATTTGTGACAAACATAGCAGTGCCAGCAACTTCAAGGAGGACGACTCCCAAAGGTGCTTTTTCTCTTCCTTGGTTCCCCCCCTCCACTTTGAAAATGTTTTGCTTCTCATATTTTCATAGGAAAAAAATAAGAAAATCCAGTTACCTTTTGGTGGTTGGAAGGGGGGAGCCACCTTTGAGGCCACCATGACCTGGTTCGGGGGTAGGCAAAGTTGCTTGTTCTATGACATGTGGATTTCAACTTCCAGAATTCCTGAGCTATCATGATTGGCTCAGGAATTCTGGGAGTTGAAGTCCACAAGTCACAGAAGAGCCAACTTTGCCTACCCCTGAGATTGAGAATCTTCGTAGACATCTGGAAAGGGCATGAAAGCTGGAGAAGTATAACACAGCCTGAAGTAGGAACTAGATAGAGAGGATATGGAAAGCAAAGGCCAAAGGGGTGGCAGGGACGCTTAGGGTGGTGACTCCTAAGATGGAAGAGGAGTTTCAATAGATCCCTGGAACAATATCAGTCCTCTCTGCTCAGAAGAGTGCTGTGCTAGAACAGTTAAGATACTCTGAAGCAGGGGGTCTCCAACCTTGGCAGCTGTAAGACTTGTGGGCAGTGTTCCCTCTAATTTTTTGGGGGGGTGGGCGGAAAAGTATAGTGTCTGAGCAGCAGTCCCTTTGGGACTGGGCGACACAGAAATAATAAATAAACAAACAAACAAACAAAAAACCCACCCTGTTTTGCCTCAGAGAATTTCAAAATAAAATACTGTACTGTGTGTCTATAACAGTGAGCTCATAATAGGACAACTCTATCAATATCAAAATGCCACTTAAATAGTTGAGCTAGTTTCACACTAGATTTTGATTTTCTTTCTCTCTTCCTTACTCCCATTCTTTTTCTTTCTCTTTTCCTTCCTCTCTTTTTTCTATCTGTTTCTCTCTCTTCCTCTCTTCCTCTCTCTCTCCTTCCCTCTCACTCTTTCCCTCTCGGCTTCTGGTCAGGTTTGGAAAATTCTGAGTTGATGATGATTTTTAAGTGAGCGATTGCTCACTGCTCAGCTTAGAGGGAACTATGCTTGTGGGCTTCAATGGTTTGCTGCTGAGGAATTCTGGGAGCTGAAGTCCACAAGTCTTAAAAGTTGCCAAGGTTGGAGACCTCCTTCTCTGAAGGCTTGCTACGGTTTTTTTCTTTTTTGTTGCTCTTAAAGGTTTAATAGATTTTAATGACAGTCTTAACAATAGCAAGATTATTAGCTGCCAAATTATTTGGGAAATATTCCTGTTCCTGTTCTTTTTTAATAGCACATAAACAACTGAGACACGATTACTGTCCGTTCCATTCCATTCCTTAACAATGCTACTTACTGTTCTCCTCCAATTGCAAAATATTGGGACAGTAGGCAACAACAAAAAAAGTCCAATAAAATCACAAATCAGATGCCAAAGATAAATGTCCTCAGATGAGGGAGACTGTGTGTCTAAGATTAACTTGCTTTCAGAATGTTAAAAAGGTAGTATTTCTAGGGGTAAAAAAGAAAAGAAAATCCAGGCCAATTTTTTGCTTTAAATTCATCTCGAGTGCTTTGAGTCCAATAGCTATTATGTAAGCAAGCCAAAAAGTAAAGCAATAACAAGGAAGAACAAGGTTCACATCCTCAGAGAAAGAATTAATATTCCCTTCCCCATCCCCATCGTTCATTGTAGCTAATGCTGCTTTTTCTTTTTTTAAAAAATGCACCTTTTATTTCCTGATCTGCTGGCATCACAAGAACTGTTTTAAGTTTCTTTACTGTTTAAAGGCCAGGCATGAATTATTGAGATAGCCCTAGGGCAGGTTGAGATTTCTGCTGACTTGGTCTCTGTAGAAATGAACTCTGGGGGGCAAACAACAGAGCCAGGCAGTAGGGAAACAGGCAACGCAAGAAAGATCTCCAAAGGAAAAGAGATGGAAGATATCACAGGCCAGGTAAGTCAGTGACAGGCAGAATAATTATGACTATAGGGCTAAGAGGAAGGGGGAGAAACTGAGGTCTCTCTGCATTATTTTTTCCAGGGTCAATCACCCCAATATCTTACAACTGATTGACACATTTGAAACGAGGAAAGAATTCTACATTATCCAAGAACTGTAAGTTTGACTGGGAAGTGATGATAGGGATAGATAGATAGATAGATAGATAGATAGATAGATAGATAGATAGATAGATAGATGATAGATAGATAGATAGATAGATAGATAGATAGATAGATAGATAGATAGATAGATAGATTAGATGGATAGATGATATCAAGATATGCAAAAACAATACAGAACATTAATATTAATGTATTGAAGATATATTCTCCCCCCCAGGCTGAAACACCAGCTTTATTGTATTTATGCCGTTCCAAGGAAATCAAAATAACATATGCAGTTTTCATATTCCTTCATTTTTTTCATCACAATAATCCTATTAGATAGTTTAATCAGGACAGAAGTTATTGGCCCAAAGAAACCAGATATTTGGCTGCCTGCAATTTGCCAGTTCAAATCTCACCAGCCTCAAGGTTGACTCAACCTTCCATCCTTCCGATGGGTAAAATGGGGACCCAAGATTGTTGGAGGCAATAGGCTGACTCTCTAAACCGCTTAGAGAAGGCTGTAAAAGCACTGTAAAACAGTATATAAATCTAAGTGCTATTGCTATTATTACCAAACCATAGCTTTTAATGCAACCGGAAATAATAATTCTACACATGAAGGAGAACTCATATAAATAATTGAACTTGAATTACATTTTAATGACATGAAAGGGAGTTTTAAAATTGCAGCTGCCCACTTCTTTTGCCCTGGCTGCAGCCACAAATTTCCGGACTGCAGCCTTTCACATGTCAAAGGAGTCATCTTTGGGATGGAGAAGGTTGCCACCAAACTAAAATCAAGCTATACTTTAGCATGACAGATAAACTGAACCAATTAATTGTTGTTTGTAATCATGCTTTATGGTTTATATAAATGCAGCCAAATATTTTTTTAATAGATGATGATAGTTAAGCAAGCCTTGGCTTAGTGCAGGGATGTCACACTCATGGCTTGCAGGCCTGATGCATCACGCGCTGGCCACGGCCACCCCCATTTTAGCGAAGGGGGAAAAGCAGCAATGAAAGCTACTTACCTTCCCTCTTTGCTTTGCCCGCGCTACCGTCGTACGTGTTTTTACCCTTTGCATGTCCACAGAAGGCTTTGGGCACATGCAGAGGGTTATAAAAAAGAAAATGGCGATGTCCAGGTAGGAGGGTGGAGCCTCGCACAGCCACTGCTACCAGTTCTCCAAACCACTGGCGGCCGCCACTACCGGTACGGCCAAACCAGTAGCATTTCACCCCTAGAGAAAAGTCACGATACGTCCTGTGATGACAATGTGACGATGTGTGTTTGACGCCCCTGGCTTGGTGGATGAATAGGCCCCCAGTCCAAGTATGATTCACCCCGCCTTCAGATTGCTCGTTTAGCATTCTGAACAGACACACTTTGCATATGCCAGGCTCTACCCTGGCATATGGTATGCGCTGTGCCTTTGCCTATTACTGAAGCCTAGCATAGCTTTACTGAAGGAATCCAGATGACCAGTAGATGGCATAGTTCCTTCTAAGCTGAGCAGTGAGCAATCACTCACTTAAAAATCATCATCAACTCAGAGTTTTCCAAACCTGCCCAGAAGTCGAGAGGGAAAGAGTGAGAGGGAAGGAGAGAGAGAGGAAGAGAGGAAGAGAGAGAAACAGATAGAAAAAAGAGAGGAAGGAAAAGAGAAAAAAAGAATGGGAGTAAGGAAGAGAGAAAGAAAATCAAAATCTAGTTTGAAACTAGCTCAACTATTTAAGTGGCATTTTGATATTGATAGAGTTGCCCTATTATGAGCTCACTGTTATAGATACAGTATAGTATTTTATTTTGAAATTCTCTGAGGCAAAACAGGGTGGGTTTTTTATTTGTTTGTTTGTTTGTTTGTTTGTTTATTTATTTATTATTTCTGTGCCACCCAGTCCTGAAGGGACTGCCGCTCAGACACTATACTTTTCCGCCCACCCACCCCAAAAATTAGAGGGAACACTGGTAGATGGTAGCCAAGGTTGAGCCTTTTCCGCATCTTTTTGTGTGCCACCGAGTGGCCATCTGGGGTCTACTCCATTCCACTTCTCAAGCTGGCTGTGGTGTCTCCCCACAGGGCTACTGGCGGAGACGTTTTTGACTGGATCCTAGACCAGGGCTACTACACAGAGAAGGATGCCAGCAATGTTGTGCGGCAAGTGCTGGAGGCATTAGCTTATTTACATAATCTGCACATTGTTCACCGCAATCTAAAGGTAAAAGAACAGCACGCAATGCTAAAAACCGAATTTTTCAGAGCGACTATCCCCCTCTAGTGGTTTTACGTGGGATAGCTGCACTTTTAGCATTGGAAAGACATGGGCTGATATTGTCATGAATGGGGCGGGAGGAGGGGGAGCGATGCTCCCTGTTGTAATGGAGAGTGCAAGGAAGATTGGTAACTTGGAGCTTTTTCTTTTAGCTGGAGAATCTTATGTACTACAACCAGAATAACCGCTCAAAAGTGGTTCTGCGGGATTTTTACCTCTCACGCTTTGAGAATGGTGCCATCACAGAACCATGTGGGACACCTGAATATTTAGGTATGTATTTGACTTTGGACAAGGAAGAAATGTCTCAAATGTGGGGTACTTTCTCTCTGCTACATTGCAATCACTGGGCTGGTGAAAAGTAGAAGCTTCACACAGCTGCAAACTGTCGTGGAAAAAAGGAACTGCGCAGGCAAAAATTCAACAAGTGGAGTTGTTCTCTCCATAAGGCAGAAAAGCTCAACTCTTAAATTTCTCCTTTTTGTGCATTCTCCTGGGAAATGCGAAAATAGCAAACCTAGCATCTACCTCTTGCTGCGCGGGATAGATCTCGCTTGCATTTTCTATAGTTGTGTTTGATCCATTTGTCTGCCCTCCCAGCTCCTGAAGTGGTTGCTCGGCAACGCTATGGACGTCCTGTTGACTGCTGGGCTGTTGGAGTTATCATGTTTATTCTGTGAGTTCCATTAGTGAGTGTGTATGTGAGACGGGGGAGGGACGGAGGGAGGGAGGGAGAAAGAGGGAACATGTATGTGCTTGCATGACAAAATGTACAGAAAAAGGGACAGCTTCATGTCTTTGCAGTTGCTTTGCTATGACTATCAGATCTAGGCAAACAGCTGCAATGATATGGAAAACATGAATTCTTTGTTGCCATCTAATGGCTACCTGGATTTCTGTAGCCTAGATATGCTATGCTAGGTGGGCACAATAACTCTCCTGATAGGATAGGATAGAATTCTTTATTGGCCAAGTGTGATTGGACACACAAGGAATTTATCTTGGTGCATATGCTCTCAGTGTACATAAAGGAAAATATAGATTTGTCAAGAATCATGAGGTACAACACTTAATGGTTGTCATAGAGGTCAAATAAGCAATCAATATTAATAAAAATCTTAGGATACAAGCAACAAGTTACAGTCATACAGTCCTAAGTGGGAGGAAAAGAATGATAGGAATGATGAGAGAAAAACTAGTAGAAATAGAAGTGCAGACTTAGTAAAAAGTTTGACAGTATTGAGGGAATTATTTGTTTAGCAGAGTGATGGCGTTCGCGAAAAAACTGTTCTTGTGTCTATTTGTCTTGGTGTGCAGTGCTCTGTAGCAACGTTTTGAGGGTAGGAGTTGAAACAGTTTATGTCCAGGATGCGAGGGGTCAGTGAAGATTTTTACAGCCCTCTTTTTGACTTGTGCTGTGTACAGGTCCTCAGTGGAAGGCAGGTTGGCAGCAATTGTTTTTTCTGATTGAGCCCATTTGAAGCACATGAGTGAGGTGGCAGCCAGCAGGTCACCAGGCTAGAGGAGGCTGCTTTGTAAACATTTTGCAGCCACTTCAGCAACCAAGCACACACACACACACAGCCCCCCACATATCCTTTGCAGGGATTGGGAGAAGGATTTCATCCATACCGCTTCCCCACCCTCCTCCTGATATTCATTTTAGAAGGATTAGGGGGAAAGTTCAGTATTTAAATTCTGAACACCTTTTATTTTTTTATTTTTTGCACTGTAGTAGGATACCAAAAGTTGTGTTTCAGGATTCATTCTTGTCTTGCAATAAGATTCTAAACTACCCAAACTGTGTGAGTCTTCTGCCAAACCCAGCTTAGACCTGAATTAATATTAAGGGACTGCAGAACTTTGATTTACTGCCAAGCCTGGGTGTGAAGTCTAAGAGTCATGTTGGGACAAGTTGAAAAAATTACAAGAAGTTGACCAGCATATTTGACAAATAAGCATAAACGCTAAGTAAGAAAACAACTTTGTAGTTTTCCTGACTTCTTCTTCCCTCCCTTAACAAAACAGGTTGTCTGGGAACCCCCCCTTCTATGACGACACAGATGATGAAAATACTGACAGTCACAACCGCCGAATCTTCCGCAAAATTTTGGCTGGGGAGTATGATTTTGACTCTCCATACTGGGATGATATTTCCGTCAGTGGTAAGCACCACCCAGTCTCGTTAGCTTTTCTCCCATAGACATGGAATTGCTCTTATGTGCCACACTAGGCCAGGAGGAAGTGGGACTATTCAAAGCTGTGATTCCCCGTGCATTAATCTGTTCTACTTTCTTATTATGGTTCCTCTTCATTTCCTGCAATGTGGTTCCAAAACCTAATCCGCAGAGTGATCGCCTGACTCTACTAAACATGGTCTGATTCCCTGTCTTTTCTCTTCTATTTTCTTGCAGCTAAAAAGTTGGTGTCAAGACTAATGGAGGTAGAACAGGACCAACGAATCACAGCCCAGGAAGCCTTGGGACATATCTGGTAAGTGGACCTCTTTCAGACAGGAACAAATGCATCCCTTGTACCCAGATGTACATATGCCTGACCTAAAATAGCTTACATGTTACAGGAGCAGCATCAACTACCTAGTGATGTTTCCCACATGTTTCACAGGTAAAGTTATCAATACTAACAGGACAAGAATAAGCATTTCTAAAGATACGACCATTTTAATTCCCAACTCATTCCCTCTGTTCTTCTCCCATCCACCACTCCCGTGCCACAATACTTAAAATCTGCAAGTTTTGCAATGGAAATACTAAATTTAAATATCTGGTTTGCCAAGAAGTCATTTTTGAGGCTGGTAATTATATCTGCATTATTCTGTTTTTCAAAATTATTGCAATGATAAATTAAATGTGTAGAGCACAAGCACTCCCCTGAATGATGTGGAGAAGGAACTTGTGAAATAAAACTCTGTTTTCTACTTTTATTCCTAATCCCTTGAAGCATACATCTATGCCCATATTGGCCTGTTGTCTCTATAGTTCATAGCAGTGGTGGGATTCAATTATTTTTATTACCAGTTCTGTGGGCATGGCTTGGTGGGTGTGGCCGGGGAAGGTTACTGCAAAATCCCCATTTCCTCCCGATAAGCTGGGATTCGGGGGGCAGAGAATAGATGGAGGCAAGGCCAGTCAGAGGTGGTATTTGTTGTATATACTCCTGGTCAGTTGGAGGATGGCGAAGAGTTTGCAGACTCTGATACAGATAGTGTTTATGAATTAGTGGCAGGTCCTGGGTTACAGGTGTCAGAACAGGTGGGAGGACAGCCACAGGATGTTGCTATGAGTCCAGACTCCAGTGCAGAAGAGGCAGATAGTAGATGGTTAAATCCGCATTTCAGGAGGGTGAAGAGGTGCAGGGAACAAGTGTTAGGGTAGAGATATTAAGGGGAGGAACGGGTGAATTACTGAAGTGATTTATTCGTCACGTCCAGGTGCCAGCGGGGAAGAAGGGCGGAGTTTTCAATGTTGTAAATCCATCATGGACGTATGCAGATATTTATTCTCTGTTATTTAACAGCTGTTTGTACTGCTTTGAACTACGCTGCCTAGACATCAATCTTAAGATAAGGGAGGAGGTCTGGAGGAATGCGTTTGTGTGTTCTAATCGTTAAGAAAGGAGAGGAGAGGATTGGACTGCCTGTAATGCATTTTGAATACATAAGAGAGAAGAAATAAAAATGGAGTTTTTGTTTATAAAATCCTGCATTCAGTAAGCGTTATTTCCAATTTAACTAAAGTTCTAACCAGAATCCAGAACAGTATTTACCTTCAAACTACTCAAAATTTTCACTACTGGTTCTCCAGAACTGGTCAGAACCTGATGAAACCCATCTCTGGTTGTTATTATTATTATTATTAAATGTATATGCCGCCCCTCTCCGAAGACTCAGGGCAGCTCACAACCTATAAAAAACAGTATACATCAAGATAAAAATAACTTAAAATTAAGAATTACATTTTAAAAAGAAACTAAAAAGCCTATTAACATGCACACATCCCATTCAGCAAGCTTACTATATATTCATTGGCCAGGGGGTAGAGTCTAATAACCCCAAGCTTGGTGGCATCAGTGAGTCTTTAAACTCTTACGGAAGGCGGGGAGGGTTGATAGGAATGCAAATAAAAGCAGCCAGCTCCTAAGGCTGGTCGTATTTAACATATGGAAATGAGCAACACTAGCAAATGTTTACTGTATATATATTTAATAAAAAGCATTACAAATTGTTACCATAGAGCAGAGGTGTCACTCAAGGCCCCGGGGACCGGATCAGGCTGGTGGGGTGCTTAGATCTGGCCCTTGGGGCCACCCTGAAAACAGCAAAGGATCGGCCTGCAGGCAGCTCTCCCGAACTCTGTTCTCTGGCAAAGGATACCAGAAGCCGTTGCAGTCAAAAACAGAGCTCGGGAGCCTGTTTTCGCTGGCAGAGCGCTTGAGCCACCACACTGATATGAGTAGAGTTGATCTTAGCTCCCTCCTAATGGCATTAAATAAGATGATATCTGTATGGATAAATAAAACCTTGGATAAAAGAATCTTGATACAGGAATGGAGAACAAACTTTTCTAAGGAAGTGCACAAAAGCTAAGATTGCTCTACATAAAATATATTCCATATATTTAGGAACACCTTTTATAAACGTGAGCTCCTTTAGGATAGAAGAGTTACCTTTAAAAAAAGAGACAATTTGTCAAACTAGATACAGAGCTCTTGAACTGTTCCTAGATTTTGAAAATCTGCTTAAATTTTCGGTTTGATTTGGATAATTTGTCACCCTCACACTGTGTGTGTGTTAAGCCATAATTCTGCATTCTTTGTTCTCAGGATATCTGGAAACATTGCTTCTGAAAAGAACCTCAAGGAAGGGGTCTGTGCACAGATTGAGAAAAACTTTGCCAAGGCCAAATGGAGGGTGAGTCATTGGAATAGATCAATTGTACATACCCCGGTTTACAAAATTTACATTGATAAAATTGGAGCAAATCCAGAGGACTGGAAACTTCAAGGGAGTAGATACAAATTAGATAGGAGGAAGACCTTCTAAACAGTAACAGCTGTCAATAAATGGAAGAGGTTACCCTAGGGAGTGATTTCTTTCTCTTTACTAGCGATTTTTAAACACAGGCTGGATAGTAATCTAACAGAGATAGTGAAGGGAAGGCAGGCTGGATTTGATGGCCTTCCAACTCTATGATCTATAGCAAAGGGAAAATATGGCAAGTAACCAGAAAATAATGTATTTTAATAAATAGGTAGGGAAAAAATGTCTTCAGTGGCGATGGGGCAGAAGGACCAATTCCTCCAGACGGGCTGCTGAGGAAGAATTTTGATCTTTCAAACAAGTCGTGCAAAGCTTATAGCAGTGTTTCCCAACCTTGGCACCTTGAAGATATCTGGACTTCAACTCCCAGAATTCCCCAGCCAGCATTCGCTGGCTGGGGAATTCTGGGAGTTGTCCAAATATCTTCAAGGTGCCAAGGTTGGGAAACACTGGCTTATAGGACATGTAAATACAATCGTGTTTTTCACTGTTCTCTCCTATGAATCTTTAGAATCCAATGTTTTAAGGAAACCGCTCATTCAAATATATTGCTGCTGTTGTAAGGCTGCAAAAAGTGGAGAGAAGGAAACCATGTTTCTGCTTCCCAACATTTCACAGCAGTTGTGAGCTATGCCAGTTCTTCATTCAGGAGCCAGTATCATTTGGCACTTGAAGGGTAGCCGTTCCGGTGCTCATTCCATGCCATTTCTTGACGTTGCTTTTCTTATTGCAGAAAGCCATCCGAGTCACTACATTCATGCAACGTCTCCGGGCCACAGATGTCGGGGGCCGCCTCCCTGTTACTCCTCGTACCTCCATGAGCGTGGCTCACGAGGTCACCATTGAAGCTCCCAGACTGGCTGAACATTTGGAGACTCCATGTTCACTAGAGGAGCCGGAGAGCAAGACAGAAGTAGCTGCTGAGCAGAGAGAATGATTGCTCTTCCTGCCTTGATGTTTTCTCTGCTGGATCAACGCACTCTGCTCTTCAAAGGGGAGGGTTCTGTGGGATAGCAGCATGGGGGGAGCTACACAGTGGTATTACCCATTTCCTCTATTCCTGCCTATTGGTCAGGAACTACTTGTTTTGATGGACAGGCAACTGGACATCAGGACCAATCAACCACATTAAGCTACATATTGTATATAGGAAATAAAGCCTGAGGACCAGAGACACCATTAGCTAGACGATTTTCAGCTGTCATCTAACGCAGTAGACACCTCATACCTTTTATGGGAGCATAGGCCTGCTTTTGAAGCCTTTCCCAGTAGCCGGTACAAGCCATGGCCCTTTTCCTCCAGCTTTACTTGTCCCCCATGCAATGAACCCTTATGCCTTTGCTAAGTGACAGTATCTCTCAGGTCCAAAGACCAAGGTCCCACAATATTTGCATCCCTGCCTCTGTGGTTTCACAGGGGCTTAGAAGACAGCACAGTTTGATTCACAGTTGCTTCCCTCAGGGTGGAAAGCCAAAAAAAAAAAAGGGGGGGGGGAGGAATCTTCACCTCCTACTTGTAGATACTCTTAGGAACTAAGATCGCCTGCACTGCTGACAAAAATGTATCCAAAGAGAATGGAAAAGAGGGCAATGCCCAGCTAGCAAAGCAAGAGTCAGAAGACAGTCAATTCCACAAGCCAGAGGTCAATTTTCCAGCTTCCCCCCCTCCCCCCTTTCCATTCTGCAGTGCTGGTCTCACATGTAATTGTTAGCCAAAGCAGAGACAGCTTGGAAAGGCAGCAATGATGAATTGTTACTTGGTTAAGTCGAATCTCAACCTCAGCTGGACTGTGGAAGGAGGGGATGGAGTAAGTGGGATGCATGTCCAGGCCAGCTGCATGTTTTATGAAGATGTTATTTTAATACATAAAATCCTAGCTGCCCTCTCCTGGTGCTGTCTTTCCCTCCCCTGGGGCAGCTCTGGGAAAGAAAATAAAACAGGGTCTTTCTCTGATTATTGTCTTTTTTAAAAATGTGTTTCTTGGGGATAAGTTTATCATCCAGGTACCTCAAAAAGACCCAAGCAGATTTGGGGAGAGGAGTAAGAATCTATTTTTAATTTTCCTGCTTTGAAAAATAAAAGGTGTTATCAGAACACACTTATTCAGGCTACTTATAAAGATCTAGCGGTTGCAGTTGTGCACCCTGCTAAACCTGAGCGTTAGACTTGATTAGTCTGGTTGGCTAATTTAGTCCAATGTATATAGCCTAGAAAATGGGTTAAACTAGATTAATTTAGTGGCCAAGTTTAAAGTGTTGGGTTATTGCAGCTTAAATGTACTGCAGTGCTTAGACCTCTTTCAAACTATGACTTATCAGTCATCCTATGTTAAAGCTATCTTTCAATTCCCAGTAAAAAAAATATCTTGAAACTGAAGCATGGTGAACCTCAGAATAATCAAATGTTTTTGACTGTTCCATTCTAAAATGAAGATCACATTAAATTTTTAAAAAAATATCTTTGCCATCATATGCAACTTACTGACCTCCAGAGATGTTGAACCACAGTCCAAAATTTCTGTTTAACACATAGGAGGAAAACTGGGTTTGCCTTTCAATTGAGAAGTGGAATTTTTGCAAAATATACAATACATATTATAAACTCTTTTAAAACAGTGAATCCTTTTGAATGCAAATGGAATATGAAATACTGTTAGGTATCAATCAAGATGACCTTGAGATAGCTCAGTTCTCATCAGAACCAGCAACTTCTTACCCAGGACAATATATCTGACAGGTGCCCATCTTTCATACCTCTCCAAATCAAAGCAAAAGATGTGTCAGAATAGTTTGGATACTTTGGAAGCATTTCCCGGTTCTCAAATGGCAGAGATAAAGCTATTGTGTATGCTTTGGAATAAATCTACATTAAAAAGCAGAGCCTTGACACCATACAAGTTTCTAGTCATTTCTGGTTCCGATTAAGTTCTATTTTCCCTGCCCCATCATATGCCTCTGTGTGAAATGGGAATTTACCTGAAGAAAACGTGTGGACCAAACGATGCCACTCGTTGAATACTAAAGTGATGATTCCAAGTGAATACAATAGAACAGGTTATGGTTATTCAATGGATAACATTCTATGAGTTCAGAAGCATCCTCTATTTTCCTAAGGCCCTGAAAGGAGGATTAATTAGATTTCTGTGCCGCCCTTCTTACAGCGATTCAGGATATGTTATTTATTTATTTATTAAATTTGTATGCCGCCCCTCTCCGTAGACTCCCATCATCTAATTCAAATGAATCTGCCAAACTCATCAATATTCTTATCCTCTGTCCAGTGCTCCTTCATTTAAACGCTTCTCAGGTAGATGTCTTTCTGTATTTGATCTCATTCGGTTCTCCTCGCTTCACCCCGCTAATCGATCCGCCTCCGCTTCAAGTCCTTTCGAACGGCGATCATTCCTCCGATCTGCCCCCAATTCACGCGACTGCAGCAGCCACGTGCTCGCCTACCCATCCATTCCAGCCGATGAATAAACTACATCGCCCAAGCAGCCTTGCGCTCGCTGAGCTCCACCATTCCGAACGTGGCGGTAGGAGGGGGGGGAGCTGAGAATCGCTGCTTTGATTCCTCTTCTTTCAATCCAGCAATTCTTTTCCAAAAAAAAAAAAAAAGAGGATCTCCTCAGGGAGAAAAAAAGCATTTCGTTTGACTACTGGACAGGAACTACTTCGATGGCTGACAAGATAGAGGAGGCTGAGGGACCTTTCTCCCCCTCTACCCCTGAATGGGCTGAGCCGACTTCTTCTTCATTAGCAGGCGGCGGCGAGGGCCTGCAGGCGTCTATAGCGGCGGGAGCAGAAGCCGGAGTTGGAACTCAGGCGGTCCACAGTGGGGGGGTAAGAGCCGAACCCGGGGGGAGGGGAGCATGAAGAAGAGGGCAGGGAGAGGGCAGAGAGGGCAAAAAGCAAGGGCCGGCCTTCTCCTCTGATGCGCGGGGGAACCGGTTAAAGCAGCAATGGTGATAAAAAGGATGGGCGGAAAGGGTGAGAGGGAACGGGGGGGGGGGGCGCTGGCGGAGGCGGCGCGTTGAAGCACAAGGTCATTTTGCTGATGCGAGGGGGGGGGCATCAAGGTCTCTGCAAAAGGGATGGCCGGGGAAGAAAAGTTCACACAGCCTGTCATGCACTTTGCAGGGTGTGTGTTTGTGTGTGCATGTAGTTCACTTCCCCACCCACCAGGATTTCCCAACTGGGCATATACATTTTTTCTTTCTTTCTTACGGTGGGATCGAGCAATATGGATGGCATTTTGTTTTTTTCTCCCAGCTCCGCCATCCTGTGCTCCGTTGATGGGGACTTTGGGTCCTGTCCGTTGGCTGATAGATAATCAATAGACATCTATCTATCTAACTGTCTCTCTATCTCTATCTATCTATCTATCTATCTATCTATCTATCTATCTATCTATCTATCTATCTCCATCTATCTATCATCTATCTATCTATCTATCTATCTTTATCTATCTATCTATCTATCTATCTATCTATCTATCTATCTATCTATCTATCTATCTATCTATCTATACACACACACACAATACGTGCATAAGATAAGGAGAAGGTATAGTCACTCCCCTTTATCCAGGACAATCCACAACATTGCATATTCTTTATATGAGCCGCATCAGTGGGCAGGGCACCTTGCGATCTCCTATAAGCCAAAGTAAAAAGGGGGAAATCTCTCAAAAGTGTGAGAGTATGTACGTTGGCTGGGTTTCATTACTGTTTTTAATATTTTTATGTATTGTTCACATTCGTTGGAAGCTGCCCAGAGTCCTTTGGCATACAAGAACAATCAATCCAATCAATTAATTTATCAATAAATAAATAAATAAAAACTCCCCAGAGACAACCTACGGTAAATTTGGATGTGGAGGGGGGGGGGGGGCGCGAAACAGCCTCAGCAAAACAATCTGCCCTGTGATCAGTAGGATCTCTTTCTTTATTCAGCTTTACATTCCTGGCACATTGGCCTGTTTAACAGAATACTGCCTTTAAATAGGATTGCTTAATCTGTGCTGGGTATTTTTATTTTCAATCTTTTTTCTGCGTTCTGCTCATGGAGCAACACCCCCCCCCCCCCCCCAAAAAAAACCCCCCAAAAAACCTGCCATCCTCTACCAGCATCTTGGATCTCAGGCGCTCTTTTCTTTGTGTATTTGGAAGGAGACAAAGGGTTGTAATCAGTTCTGTTGCAAGGCTTGTCAGGAAGGGAATGTGAATTTAAATGAGGCAGGCTAAGTGGGCTGCAGAAAATTGGACAACCGGTAGATGACAGAAAAGAATTAGAGTTACTGCCATCCAGTTGCCTGGAGGTTTGCAACAGAAATTTTCTTTATCAATAAGTAATGATAACTAGAGTAAATTTTTGGCAAATTTAAACCAGGCACCAACAAAAAGATCTACTTTTAGGTAATTAGGTGACTTGCAATAGATTTGCAAGCGGTTAATTTTTAATTATAATACCTCGATTTAAATTATGATGAAATAGTGACACACTTGGAAGGTATTTTTGTGCTCAGGATTATAAGTTTTATTCAGTTACTCTTAACCCAGACTCCAGTTGGTGCATCTCCAAAGTTTTACTAAGAAAACAAAATAAATCCCATAAACCTGAAGACTGACAATCTTGTTTAACTCTGGGAGTAAGAGTGTCTTTCTGGTGTGGACCATAAAGAGTTGGATCAATATAAAACTACTCTGATATTTTTCTCTCTCTTTTAATTAGACTACCTAGGTTGCCAGTTGGAGTTCTGTATGTGGAGGGGAAATAATTTTAGACAGCCATATGCCTACTAAGATTAAGCATCTATACTTCTGAATGCGTGGCTCCAAACAAAAGTTTATATTCAGGATCAAAACTTAGCTTGCAATTCTTGTTCACATATTTCTTACACTGTGGCAGCCATTGAACCAATTTTTTAACAGTTGTTTTAAAAAGCCTATAAATATCCTATTCCCTGCATATTTACAAAGGAATTTGTATAGATATCTGTGCTCAGTACTTGATGTATGCTGGTTTATTGAATCAATTCATGAAAAATAATGAAGGCAAGTGTCTTGATTTAGCGCCTCCTTTTTCAGACATGCCTTAGACTCTGCTGAAGCATTGACCTTGAACAAATTTTCTGGAATTAGGAATTGGACGGTTAGATCAGTGTTTCCCAACCTTGGCAATTTGAAGGTATTTGGACTTCAACTCCCAGAATTCCTCAGCCAGCAAATGCTGGCTGGGGAATTCTGGGAGTTGAAGTCCAGATATCTTTAAGTTGTCAAGGTTGGGAAACACTGGGTTAGATGATCAAAAATGGCTTTCACAGTCATAGCTTTTATTTAGACATTGCTGTCCATTCCCACCTGTGGGAGAAAAGTGTTTGCCTGCCTGCTGGTTTCTGACTTGTATAAGATTCTTTTTTAAGACAGAACCAGGAGGGAAATCTGATATTAAGAGCTTCTAAGTCTCTTGCTAGGGAATGGTGTGAAGTCACATTAGTACAATAGGTTTAAACACAAGGCTGCACAGTGAATACGACACTGCTTGCCGCTTTGCCTGATGTGCTGTCCTTGACTCATATCTGTAACAGGCTGCCATGGTTTATAAACAATGAATTTGGTTGGCTTATAGCTAAGCATATCTCCTGCACTCAAGATACATGTGTTTGGCTGAATGTGTTATCGTGTATAAACGATACTGTTAATAGTAGTTTTAAAAAAACCCTTTGCAAACGCAATCTCAGTAGAGTTTGCAAAAACCCTGTTAACAAAGAAAAGCATCTGAGGTCTCATCTGAATTTCAAAAAAAATATCTTGATTTTATCAACTAAATTTTATAGTTGATTAATAAAGTCTTCAATCTTCCTCAGAATATATTGATTCGTTAATGCTCTAAACCTAACAGAACTATGGAGTAAATATGTATTGTTCAGAAAAACTATACAGTATTGTGTTATTGTCTTTCTGTGAAGTCATAAAATTGTTTGAATAAGTACCCCAAAATGTAGAATTCGTTCAGTCTTTTTATGCATTTTACCTATTTCTTATAACTGATCCATCTGACCTGGTTAACATGGAGCAGAATAATTTAGTTAATAATAGCCACCTATTAATAAGCTGTTAAAATACTTCAGAATACAGTTTGTGCTTTAAGTCAGAAGGGATTCAGAATGCCTCTCCATGTTGTTACCAAAGTTGTATTTTTATGTGATCCATAAATAAAATTATTAAATAGTGGGTAGAAATAATCTTTTCTACTAGAAAAGATTACTCTAGAGTTATTTTAAATACTATACAAATCAGCTTAAATCAAGTTTAGTTTTTGAGCAAGCTCCATCAATTTTTGGAAGGTGATCTCTGACATGTAAACCACAAGAGGCAGAAGAAGATTAACACTATACTTTGTACTTATAAAGACATATAAAACATATACAGTATGTCCTTTTTAGGATAGAGGTTGGCCATGTGGACTGAGATCCTCTTGGCAATTTCAGTGGATCCTTCAGTAACCAATGTAGACTTTTAAATAGGAAATATCCTGTCTAGCAAAACAAAACCTGAATGATAAGCAGACATATTGGAGCTCTTCACTACTTGTTCACTTCTTGAAATATTTTTTTTAATGAAAACTAGATGTTATTTGAGCCCTTGTTTTCAGCGAATTTTATGGCTCATTGTGTTAGGCTAGTTCAGGAAAGATAGCTGCTCTTTAGTCAAAGATCTGTTACTGTGCATCACAAAAAATGTGTGCAGTTCCTATATAGACTAATAACTTAGTGTAACTCCTTAATTTTGGTTCTGTCAACATCCTGGCCCTGCTGCCCAGGGCAGGCGTAGGCAAAGTTGGCTCTTCTATGACTTGTGGACTTCACCTCCCAGAATTCCCGAGCCAATCATACTAGCTCAGGAATTCTGGGAGTTGAAGTCCACATGTCATAGAAGAGCCAACTTTGCCTACCCCTAGCCTAGGGGAATAAACTAAGCACCAATCATTTTCTTCAAGGCCAATAGAGTTGGGGTCATTTGTATTTCTGGAAGGAGAGTTTTCCATAAGGCGGGTATCTTGACAGAGAAGATAAGGTATGTTTCTAAGGCCCTATCAGGTAATACAGTTTCACCATGAGCATCTGGATACCCATTTTACAAGATTAAGATGGGGCACATAGATTCTGGTCTAACAAATTACCTGGCCTCCTGTCTTGTTGAGAGTCAAAGGTAACAACCAATCATTGGGATTCAATGCAGCTCACACAGTAGCAATTCTGTATGGATGAACTGTATATTTATTTATTTTATTTATTTATTTATTTTATTTATTTTATTTATTTATTAGATTTGTATGCCGCCCCTCTCCGAAGACTCGGAGCGGCTCACAACAAGAATACAAAATACAAATCCAATGAATAAAAAGCAAAACAGTTAAAAACTCTTGATTAAAAACACTCATACAACCCAAACAAACCATACTTAAAACGGAGCGGCCGAGGGGAATCAATTTCCCCATGCCTGGCGGCAAAGGTGGGTTTTTAGGAGTTGTTTATTATTATTATTATTATTATTATTATTATTATTATTATTATTAATTAGATTTGTATGCCACCCCTCTCCGCAGACTTATTTATTAGAGTTTGTGAAAGGTAAGGAGAGTGGGGGCAGTCCTAATCTCCGGGGGGAGTTGGTTCCAGAGGGTCGGGGCCACCACAGAGGAGGCTCTCCCCCTGGGTGCCGCCAGATGACATTGTTTTGTCGACGGGACTCGGAGAAGGCCAACTCTGTGGGATCTAATCGGTTGCTGGGATTCGTGCGGCAGAAGGCGGTCCCAAAGGTATTCTGGTCTGATGCCATAAAGGGTTTTATAGGTCATATTACTGACTGTTCCACTAGATTCTGGACCAGTTGAAGTTTTTGTATACTCTTCAAAGGAATTCCCATGTAGCACATTGCGATTGTGGGAGAATAATAGGAAAGCCAACAATAGGAGGTTAGTAAGATATGAATCACTGTTTGATATGAACTCCCTGTTTGAGCAGGAGCTATGAATCTAGAAAGGCCCCCGCAGTGAGGCCACCAAATTTAATGGGGTTAATGGGGAGTACTGTATAGCCAAAGTTAAAGAAGGTAAATATCTAGATATGGTGGGACGTAAACCCCACAGCTACTCATTCTATCAGGCTTGAGCCAAATCAGGTTCTTCCCCATCTAGACCTGTACAGTTTGCAGGCACTGAGAAACACTCCACTACCTAGGGCATAGATGTACAACTGTGTATCAACATCATAGTGATGATACTTGACCCAATGTCAATGGTTGACCTTGCTCAGAGGTTTCATGTAAATGGTAAATAGGAGCAGAGAAAGAATTTGGTCTAATGGTTTAAAGCAGTGTTTCCCAACCTTGGCAACTTGAAGAGATCTGGACTTCAACCCCCAGAATTCCCCAGCCAGCATTTGCTGGCTGGGGAATTCTGGGAGTTGAAGTCCAGATCTCTTCAAGTTGCCAAGGTTGGGAAACACTGGGTTAAAGCACCAAGCTTGAAATTAGGAAGCTGAGTTCTAGGCCCAATTTAGGCATGAAAACTGGTTGGGCAACTTCAGGCCAGTAACTCTCTTTCAGCATTATTGTTGTAGAGAAAGGAGGAGGAGGAAGGACACATTAAGTATGTTTACTGTCTTGAGAAATTAATAGAATAATAAAGTATATAAATGGACCTAAGCCTATTTCTGGCAAAGGGCAGGTCTGTGGCTAAACCTTTTCTCCAAGTCATCACCGATGGAGCTAGTTCCGAAAGAAGGGTAAGAATTGCTGGAAAACGGTGCTATAACCAAAGTCTTTAAGGCAGGATACTCATCTTTTGGTGATTCCATATACCTTTTTCCCCCAACTTTGGGATTACAAAATGGATGAGACTAGCTGTGCTGGGTTTCACAATAGGATTTATGGGTTTCCCGGCTTGATTTTATAGTTTATTATCCACTTAGCACATGGTATCTACAGAGGTCATGCTATCACTGATATACAAATTTAGTTTAAAGAAAGCATCAGTTTTATTTAAATTAAATACATATTTAGTTGATGTAGATTTATTTTTATTTTTATTTTTATGTTTTTATGTTTTTATTTATTTATTTATTTATTTATTTATTTATTTATTTATTTATTTATTAGATTTGTATGCCGCCCCTCTCCGTAGACTCGGGGCAGCTAACAACAATAATAAAACAGCATATGACAAATCTAATATTTAAAATAACTCAAAATCCTTATTAAAAAACCAAACATACACACAAACATACCATGCATAAATTGTATTTATATTCAAGGCACCTATAAATATATGTAGATTGTTGTGAGTTCGGGTTTTTCCCCGTGTAATGTTTTGAGTGTCTCTGCGACGTTTCGGTGAAATCACATTCACCATCATCAGGCTGAAGTTATGGGCTTCGTGCTGTTTTGAATATACAGTAGTTTGTTTGCAACTGCAATTTGTTCCTTATAAATAGTGGTGGGAGTGGAGTTCTGATTTAAATGTTGCAAGTAGATTGGGTGGCTATGTATGTATGTATGTATGTATGTATGTATGTATGTATGTATATGTGTGTGTATATATATATATATATATATATATATATATATTTACGAAAAAACACACACACACACACACACACACACACACACACACACACACATATATATATATATATATATATGTTAAATGTTTATAGCTGGAATTTTTTAAAATTAAGGGAGACCAGGATAGATCTATTTCGGCCTTATTAGATCTATCCTGGTCTCCCTTAATTTTAAAAAATTCCAGCTATAAACATTTAACACATACAAAATATAGTTTGTCGGCTATAAATATATTACTGCCTTGCAGTGGCCCTAGGCTGGGCCTATAGGCAAAAAAAAGGAGCTGTGACGTTCCTTAAAAATATACCAGGGTCATCCGACATAAGAAAAAAAAATATATATATATATATATATATATATATATATATATATATATATATATATATATATCCATATCCTAGCTGCTCAGAGTCCGTTTGGAGTGAGCGGCATATTAAATAAATGGATGAATAAACAAACAAACAAATAAATAAATATGATTTTTTTAATCGAGTCACCCTGGTATATAGAAGGAGCATACAGCTTCCTTACAAGGCAGAGCCCCAGGTTCAAATCCCAGTAAGAGTGTGGCTACCTGATGAGGGCATATAAGCTTGAAATAGATCTATAGTAGTCTCCCTTCCTTTTCATTATCAGCAAAAATACGTTACACACACATGCACACCCTACACACACATACATACATACATCTATCTCATTGCTTCTGAGGTGGCTGTGTAAGATCATCCCAAGTGCCTTGACATACCCTGAGGAGGCATTCTTGAATTATATGTGTTATGGTTTGTTCTGCTGCACCACAGTCACATTTGCGACCTCTCAGCCATTCCCCACTTAAAGAGCTTTGCATGAGTTGTAGCGTGGCCTGTCCTTTGGATTCTCCCTTCAGTAAAAAAACCTACTCCCAATTCATGGGAGACATAATCGTAATATATGAAACGTAATATAACTTGTGAATACATTCCTTGCTGGAGCTGCATCATAGAGAATTAATATGAAGAATATTGAAGAACAAGCACCCCACCTCTGGGAGAAGAAATAAAATGCTCCATTAACAACGAGTATAAAGAAAGATCAATTGAAATAACTGAAAACTTAGACTTCACCCATAGTAGCCAGAAAGTGTGGTCCCTATTACGATTTTATAGCTGTGATGTTTTTATATCGTAGTGTTCATATATTTTCCATTTCAAAATAGGGACTTTTTGGGGCCAATAAAAAGCAGCTAGGTGGTTTCCAGTTGGCCACCTCTGGCCTATAGTGCAAATGGACACTTGTTTTCCTAACAGTGGAATCATTTTATTCCTATTTAAATAGCCACATTGTTCAAATAGATGGGCAAAGCAGAGAAAATGTCAGTAGTCCAGAATATTTTATGTATTATATGCAGATGTCAGGATTTATACAAAAGGCGATAAACTTTTTAATTTCCTAGCTGGTTTGGCTATGATAGGCAAGATCCGGGTTCACCTAATTTCCCATTTGTTCGAGAAGCTGATTATATAAGCCAGCCACCAACTCTTGTCTTATTCCATCTTCTATTGATGACTCCAGATAGTTCACAGAATTGTTGTAGCAGGGCGGAAAATAGGAAAAGACACTGTATGTGGTGCTTCTGAATTAAAGGTAGGCTATAAATATAGGAAATAAAAACGATATTTTTCATGCTTTATAATTCAGATTCTTTACACAGGAATGGATTATATATTTATCACTATACCAACTCCTGAAAATGCTTGCCCAGATTAAAAGGAAACAAGGCAGGCACGGCACAGTGCAGATTATGGAGCAGAAGAGAACAATTAGTGTTTTGCTCTGGCACAACTGTAGGACTGTGGGGGAACAATTTTATACCATTTTATACAGTTATTCAGTGTGATGGTGAGTGGAATTTCCATGTTCAGTGGTCAAATACCTTAAATAACTAGTCAGGCAGATTATAGAGGAGAATTTACTTGTTTATTCTTTGTGAATGTGAGCAATTCATATATCTATATAGAATAAATATATACAATTTATATTGAACGGTTGCTAATATGATTTGATTGCTTATTTGTACCCTATGACTATTATTAAGTGTTGTACCTTATGATTCTTGACGAACATATCTTGTGTTTTTATGTATACTGAGAGCACATACACCAAGATGAATTCCTCATGTGTCCAATCACATTTGACTAATAAAAAATTCCATTCTATTCTCTGTGATACACTTGACTACATAGTATGAATAGACGGTGCCTTTGGGACTGTCTTCTGCCGCACGAATCCCAGCGTCCAATACACAATGTCTGGTGGGACCCAGGGGAAGAGCCTTCTTTGTGGCCGCCCCGGCCCACTGGAATCAACTCCCCCTGGAGATTAGAACCACCCCCACCCTCCTTGCCTTTCATAAGCTACTCAAAACCCACCTATGTCTCCAGGCATGGGGTAACTGAGTTGCCCCCTAGGCTATGCTAAGGCTATGATAGAATTGTGTATGGTTTGTCTGAGTTGCATGGTTTTAATAATGGGTTTTTAATGTGCTTTTAATATATTGGATTTGTGACATTGTATTTTGTTGTGAGCCGCTCTGAGTCCTCGGAGAGGGGCGGCATACAAATCTAATAAATTATTATTATGGAAGAATATTAGTAATGGAGAATCTTTGGTCTAATCCAATGGATTCTTGTTTCATTCCTAAATAGCTTTCTATGTGGACCTCAGAAATGGCAAATGTGCAGAGACTACAGTGCTATTTATATAGGAAGGAAACCAATGTTGTTCAAATTTCCTTTATGAGAGTTGCAGAGCACACACCGCAGGTGTCCTTGGAGAGCCATCTGCAGGATTCAGCGTGTTGGAAGCTGCTGGCTGTTTGTGAGTGTGTGCTGGAGGAAGGCTGGGCCTGGAGTGAGCAGAGGGTCTGTGGGTAGGCTCTGCAGATGCTGGGCTTGCTTCCACCCTATTCTGAAATCCGCAGCCCAGTTTTCGGTATAGGAACATAGAAGACTGACGGCAGAAAAAGACCTCATGGTCCATCTAGTCTGCCCTTATACTATTTCCTGTATTTTATCTTAGGATGGATATATGTTTATCCCAGGCATGTGTAAATTCAGTTACTGTGGATTTACCAACCACGTCTGCTGGAAGTTTGTTCCAAGGATCTACTACTCTTTCAGTAAAATAATATTACCTCACGTTGCTTTTGATCTTTCCCCCAACTAACTTCAGATTGTGTCCCCTTGTTCTTGTGTTCACTTTCCTATTAAAAACACTTCCCTCCTGAACCTTATTTAACCCTTTAACATATTTAAATGTTTCGATCATGTCCCCCCTTTCCCTTCTGTCCTCCAGACTATACAGATTGAGTTCATTAAGTCTTTCCTGATACGTTTTATGCTTAAGGCCTTCCACCATTTTGTCAATATCTTTTTGATTTTTTTTAAAACAATTATTTTTTAATTTCATTTTTTTGTGGGCGTGCTTCTAACATAAGTTGCAGAGTGTGCACTGCGCCTCTGGGAAGCCTGCATTTTTCTGATTCCTTCAGTTTAGTTAGCGCTTCCACCCCCAAATGGTGCCTCCTGCAAAGCTTCTACCTTCTTCTGGGAACTTATTTATTTATTTATTGGATTTGTATGCCGCCCCTCTCCGCAGACTTGGGGCGGCTAACAGCAATGGTAAAACAACATGTAACAATCCAATTTAATAAAACAACTAAAAACCCTTATTGTAAAAAAACAAACATACACACAAACGTACCATACATAACTTGTAATGGCCTAGGGGGAAAGAATATCTTAACTCCCCCATGCCTGGCGACAAAGGTGGGTCTTGAGTAATTTGCGAAAGACAAGGAGGGTGGGGGCCGTTCTAATCTCTGGGGGGAGTTGATTCCAGAGGGCCGGGGCCCCCACAGAGAAGGCTCTTCCTCTGGGGCCCGCCAAATGACATTGTTTGGTCGATGGGACCCAGAGAAGGCCAACTCTGTGGAACTTTATCGGCCGCTGGGATTCGTGCGGTAGAAGGCGGTTCCGGATGTATTCTGGGCCAATGCCATGTAGGGCTTTAAAGGTCATTACCAACACTTTGAATTGTGACCGGAAACCGATCGGCAGCCAGTGCAGGCTGCGGAGTGTTGCAGAAATGTGGGCGAATCTAGGAAGCCCCACGATGGCTCTTGCTGCTGCATTCTGCACGATCTGAAGTTTCCGAACACTTTTCAAAGGTAGCCCCATGTAGAGAGTGTTGCAGTAATCAAACCTCGAGGTGATGAGGGCATGAGTGACTATGAACTGCCATCGACTCTTCTGTTTCACCCAGAGATAGAGAGCACCACAACTTGTGATCCCACTGCCTCCTCCACAACCAGGCCATTGGAACTGTGATCACATGATGCTTTGCCTAATGATTGAAATGCTCGGCAGTGGAAATTCTGATCATAAGTTGAGGACTACCTGTATTGAGAATAGATTTCTTTATTGGCCATACAAGGAATTTGTCTTTGGTGCATAGGCTATCAGTGTACATAAAAGAAAAGATACATCTGTCAAGAATCATGAGGTACAACAGTTAATGATTGTCGTGGGGCACAAATAAGCAATCAGGAAACAATCAATATTAATACAAATAGTAAGGATACAAGCAACAAGTTACAGTCATGCAGTCCTAAATGGGAGGAGATGGGTGACAGGAATGATGAGAAGACTAATAGTAATAGTAATGCAGCTTGATAATGGTGAAGGAATAATTTGTTTAGCCGAGTGATGGCGTTCAGGAATAAACTGTTCTTGTGTCTAGTTGTCTTGGTGTGCAGTGCTCTGTAGCAACGTTTTGAGGGTAGGAGTTGAAACAGTTTATGTCCCAGATGTGAGGGATTAGTGATTCTTCTTGCAGTCAAAGGTATTTTCATTTTTTTTACAGACATTTCATTAAAGATTACAAGTACAAAGAGAAAAATTGATACAAGCTGTGCAAAATATGAAACGGAAAGAAAAGAGAAAGAAAAGTGAAAAGAGATAGGAACAAAAAGGAAAAGAAAAACACGATATGTAATAGATTACTTCCTCCACCTTCCACACAAGTATAAACAGTTTGGATAATTTAATACCTCTAACGCTTCAATGTATTCCCATATTTCATGCCTTCTCAGTAATCAAACTACGCAAACATATCATTCAATCTTAATCAACAAAAGTCTTGTCTCCTTTCATAAACAGCTTGAGTAATTCCTACAATTACTCTACTCTTCCTAGAAAGAGTTTCAGCAATTGCAGACATTCCTTTTGTAAATCCAAGTCACTTTTATGATTTATTATTTGTGTGTTCCTTTAAATTATTAATTTATTTAAGTTATTAAGACAATAGTTGGTGTCATGTGTCAATCATTTTTGGTATTGTTTTTCATATCCCTCTTAAAGTCCGTTTTCTGATCCATAGCATCAATTTTCATATCACTTGGGTAATTCAGATTTTTTTTAAACTCCAAATCCACATTCAAATCAATATGCTTGAGTAGCAAACAATCTTGCAAGTAACATCTGGGTGTAGGTTGATTCCGACATTACTACAATTGAGCCCAAAATTTCTTTTGCTAACTGAGACATTTGTTAAGTGAGTTTTGTCCCATTTTATGACCTTTCTTGCCACAGTTTGTTAAATGAATTGCCGCGGATGCTAAGTTAGTAACACCGTTGTTAAATGAATCTGGCCCCCCTATTAATTTGGCTTGTCAGAAAGTCACAAGAGGTGATCACAAAATCCCACGACATTGCAACCGTCATAAATATGAGTCACTTGCCAAGAGTCTGAATTTTGATCACATGATCACATGGATGCTGCAGTGGTTGTAAGTGCCATGGTAATTTTGGTATGCCATGGCACTGGTATACCATTGGTATGCCATGGGAATTTTGAACAGTCATAAACGAACTGTTAGATTAGATTAGATTTATTGGATTTATATGCCGCCCTTCTCCGCAGACTCAGGGTGGCTCACAACAATGGCAAAAACAGTACATAGTGACAAATCTAATATTTCTCAATCTAATTACAGTTTTAGGTTAAAAAATTCATAAAAGCAACCTCAATATATATAAAAAACAAGCACACAATCAATCATACACCAAAACAACATGAGCAAGGGGGAGATGTTTCAATTCCCCCATGCCTGACGGCAGAGGTGGGTTTTAAGGAGTTTACAAAAGGCAAGGAGGGTGGGGGCAATCCTAATCTCTGGGGGGAGCTGGTTCCAGAGGGTCGGAGCCACTACAGAGAAGGCTCTTCCCCTTGGTCCCGCCAGACGACATTGTTTAGTCGACGGGACCCGGAGAAGGCTAACTTTGTGGGACCTAACCGGTCGCTGGGATTCGTGCGGCAGAAGGCGGTCCTGGAGATATTCTGGTCCAGTGCCATGAAGGGCTTTATAGGTCATAACCAACACTTTGAATTGTGACCGGAAACTGATCGGCAACCAATGCAGACTGCGGAGTGTTGGAATAATATGGGCATACTTAGAGAAGCCCATGATTGCTCTCGCAGCTGCATTCTGCACGATCTGAAGTTTCCGAACATATTTCAAAGGTAGCCCCATGTGGAGACCATTACAGTATGTTGTAAGTGTACTACCTGTACTATTCTATGTTGTTTTTGATATTTCCCTTTGACTACTGTTCTGTTTTCCATATTTGTTAAAGACTAGGAGTAGTGCTTAAGTATGTCATCTTGTAAAATTTTACTTTTTCGGGTACTTCATCCAATTCTGCAGCTTTGTCATTAGCAAAATTTTCTAGGGCTTATTTAAGATTACCTCCAAATTGCCTTTGAGCCTTATTCTACATTCTAACTTTACTTTTTAGCAAGTAGGCCTTTGTAGATGCCAATTTGGGAATTATTTTTGTGTCGTTCTTTCACACAGCCATATCACTTCTTCTTTATATCACTTTTTTCTGTCATCTTTGTCTTTCAGAGTGCTCGTCTTTACAGAAGTGGTTATCTTGATTTCTATTTTTAATAATCTATTCTCCTTCCCATAGAATTGCATAGTTTCTTTAACCGATTGTCTACTTTTTGCTAGAACTCGGCGTGCATATTTTTCTTTGTAGTTTTTAATTTTTGCCTTTCTTTAGTAATTTTTCAGTTTGTCAGTGGATATGCCTTTCATCTTTTTATGGTTTCTCATAGTGGGATGTTCTTTTGGCACCATCCTTAATGGTGTCATAAATCTATGGTACAACTTGCCTCCAGAAATTATGAATGCTCCCAACACTGAAAGATTTAAAGAAGAAATTGAACAACCATTTGTCTGAAATGGTAACAGGTTTCCTGCCTGGACTAGAAGACCTCCAGGGTCCTTCCAACTAGTCTAGTCTAGTTTAGTCCAATCCAGTCCAGAGTTCTCTAGGCCCTATATTTATCAAAGCTAATCATCTAAACCTCTTCTGTACCTCTAATGTATAATCAGGTGGCATGTCACTCCTGTTGATCTGATTATTGTACTCTTAAATTGTAATTTTGCAAGCAGTTTGTGAACTGAATATAATCTCTACGTCTTTGCTATAGATAGTGATATGATTTTGAGGTTGTTCATCTGGTGATAATATGGAACATTTTTTGAGTTTACTGAAATAAAGATTTGATATAAAAATTAAATCCCCTTGTCAGAATGTTAGCATGTCTCCTATTTAATTTTGTACATAGAGCCCAAATTCATTGTTCCAAGTGCCATTTTACTTCCAATGTTAGCATGCCAATCTCCTCTAATTAATACGAGGCCTTTTTTATTTTTGTTTTCTTTTGCATGACAAGTAGTTTGCAAATTGCCAGTATTCAACTTCTGCATCTGTGGTTGAAGACTTGGATCACAGTGATACTGATTGGTTTGATTGTAGGGGGATGAACCAAAGCACTTACTTCTTTACGCTTTTATTTTAAAATGATGGCTACTTCATTTCTTCAGTGGTTTTCTTCTCCACAGTAAATCTGATGTGCTTTTAAGGTGACCCAATCCAGTCCATTTTCTATTTGGTAACTTCCAGAATGTCTGTCATTCTTGACATTTCTGCTCGGAGAGCATCAAATTTTTGCTCTGACATTCCGCATGTCAGTGGTTTACTGTACATATCTTTGCAGTGTTAAATTCTCCGTACTGAAGGAGCGGGTCCAGCAGTCACATGGGTTGCTCATGTCCAATCCGGTGGAACTGAGCCTAGTATTAAAAAAGCTTGCCGGATCCGCCCCTTCCCCAGAATTCGCTCAGTTCGCATATCCTGCGGTTGTATTGTGATAGCTCGTTCAACATTCTAACACCTTCCCTTCGTTTTCCTTTCTTCAAAAGTAGTAAGATTTGCTTTATCATTATTATTTACTTGCACTAATAGCGCCAGCCGTTTGCGGCTCGGCTTTTTTCTTTTGGAGAAGTTGCGGTTTCGTTTTCCCCCGGCGGTTTTGCCGGTTACGATCCCTGCGGCCGCTTGTGGATTCTTCTAATCCGTTGGCCTGGAGGTCCTGGTGCAAGTATTAATCTATTGAATTATTGATTATTTATTGTATACAATATATTTAAGGGCTTAAAAATACCTCCTGCGGAGTGAGACGCCTTCTAGTCTCCTGGACTTAGTCGATCGCTTTCCCTTTAAGAAATTTTACGGAGCGATTTTTTCGGCGCGAAGGCCTTCGCGCCCTTTTTAAATCTAGGCCTCTCGTGTTGGCCTCCTGCCAGCCGCGTAGGCCTCAGTCCACCGCTTGGATCCCGGAGCGGGCCTTGGGGGTCCCAGGCTAAATTCTCCACCGGCTAAGCCTCCAACCAGAGTGCCTTGGTTTACTTAATTATAAAGTTTAGGGAGGCTGGCCCCGCTGGGTTTGGGGGCACGAACTCTGGGTTTGCCCAGATTGTCCTCAAGTTTCAGCAGCTTCGAGGCCTCGAAGCAGGATCCATTCCTCTTGGGAAGTCCTTGAAATTCTTCTCCTTATTATTTAGTTATTGGCTCAGCCTTGTCTTCTGTTAATTGTCAGACTATGGCTACTTTTCCCAAGAGAGGCACAACTAAAGGTCCCAGAGAGGCCAGGCCTACAGGCGATGAGATTACTAGTATCCCCCAGGCCTCTTCCTCCTCTTCTCCAGGGGCCCGCCCCTCGACCAAGGTCACCAGGGCCGAGAAGAGAAGGGACCTAGCCCTACAAAAAATCCATGACAAATCAGCAAAACGTTTGAAAGTGCAGGCCCAAGTGATCAGTAGCCAAGACCCCCCAGAGGCTTCTAGTCTACCTCCTTCTGGGGTCCCTGTGTTATCTCTGGATGAGCCAAACCTAGACAGACCCCAACCTAACCTATGGGGCATAGGTCCAGAGGAACCAGATATTATTGAAGATTCCCCCCAGCCAGGATGCTCCCAGGCCTTTAGGGATTCTTCTGCCATTTCTGCTGATATTTCCAGTTTACCTCCTGAGTTCCAGTCTATTTTTGCTGTGTTGTCCAAAGCCATTGATGCCAAACTCTCCACCATCAATGAGCTTTCCTTACCTCTTCCTCCTTCTCGTCCCTCCCGCCCCTTGGGTTCTTCCCCAGCGGTCAGAGCTCCTATTCAGGAGGATTCAGATTCCTCCCAGGATGAATATGAGGATATAGAGGATGATGAGGACCTTTTTCAAGGCTTATCAGATGATGAGGAATCCCAAATAAAGGTTCCTCCTCCAATTACTATTTTTCCTTCTCAATTATTCAAATCTCTCCTCCTCAAAGCTAGAATTTCTACGGGATTAGCGGCCCAGGAGAAACAAGCCTCCACTTCCACTGATCCCCCGGAGGAGAATTTACCTTACTTCACAGAGGAACAGGAGGATAACGAGGTAATTCCTATGCCTAAATTGTTTAAAGATGCTTTACTCAAACAGTGGGAATTTCCAGCCTCTGGCCTTAATCCCTCCACCAAGGACAGAAAGTTGTACAAACTTTCCTCTTCCTATGAAGAGCTTCTATCCTTTCCCAAACCGGATGAACCTGTCAAGATTCTTCACTCGGCAGCGGCTGTGCCAGGCGAGGCGGAGGAAGTCCTCCGCCCAGAGGACAAGCGCATTGAGCAAATGCTCAAAAGAGGATTCACCGCTGATTCCTGGGCCATTAAAAGTTCAGCAGCGGCTTCCTTTTTCTCCAGAGCCATGCTGCTGTGGCTTCGCCAACTTCAACAGCATATTCCTCCCAATGACTTGAGAGGCCAACAAGACTTCAACAAAGTCTTTGCAGCTGCCCAGTACGTGGCTGATGCCACCTTGCAATCTACTAGATTTTCTGCTAAGTCTATTGCAGCTTCTACAACGGCAAGAAGACTCCTATGGATTCGCCCTTGGCAAGCGGGAGTTCGCCAAAAGTGGCAGTTATCCCAGGGTCCCTTAAAGCGCGACCTTCTCTTCGGTGATCTTCTGGATCCACTCCTCACGGAAACCACGGACAAGAAGAAAGTTTTGGGTCCCACCACAAAAAAGGCTACCAAAACGCAGTCCTTTCGTTGCCCAGGGCGCCAGCAAGATCAAGCGGCTTCCTATCAGAGATCTCCAGGTCAGTATTCCCCCCGCTTTCGTTCCCAAGGTAGGAACTCCAGGGGTAGAGGGTTTCGCTTCCAAAGGGGAGCTTCCTCTAACAGGGCTTCAAAAAAACCTAGATGGTAATCTTACCTCTATTCCCATAGGGGGTCGCCTAGCTCATTTCGCCTCTAATTGGCGTCTCACCTCCAAGGACCCTTGGGTCATTGACACTGTTCAAACAGGCCTTCTTTTAGAATTTATTTCGCCTCCCCCTAAACGTTTTATTTCCTGCCCTTCTCCCAGGTCATCCTCAGATTGTAACCGTATGGAGGAGGCCATTTCTCATCTATTGTCCATCAGAGCTATTCAACCGGTCCCTTCCGGTCAGAAGGGCCTAGGTTTTTACTCCATCCTATTTATGGTTCCAAAGTCCTCCGGAGGTTGGAGAGCTATCTTGGATTTAAAGAAACTAAACCTATTCATCAAATATAGGAAGTTTAAGATGCACTCCTTGTCTTCTATTTTGGCCGCCATTCACTCGGGAGATTTCATGGTCTCCTTAGACCTCACTGAGGCCTACCTTCACATTCCTATAGCCAAATGCCACAGAAAATTTTTACGTTTTTCTTTTCAAGGCAGGCATTTCCAGTATAGGGCGATGCCATTTGGCCTTTCCTCGGCCCCTCGGGTCTTTACAAAGCTCTTGGGGTCCCTGGCGGCCTATATCCGGGCGTCTCCCATCCACATTTTATGTTATCTTGATGATATTTTGATTCATGGGAACTCCCTAGAGAAAGTAAAAACAGACCTTTCTGTCACCATGTCAGTCCTTCAGGACCATGGTTTTTCCATCAACTTTGATAAAAGTCACCTCCAACCTTCCACATCCATTTCTCACCTGGGATCCATTATTGATTCAGAATCCTCCCAGGTTTTTCTCTCTCCCGAGAGAAAACTCAGTATAGTGGAGTTAATTTCTAACATTTTATCTAATTCTTCAGTATCCATAGTTACTCTATCTTCCCTTTTGGGGAAGATGGTGTCATGCATAGGCATCATTCCCTGGGCTCGCCTTCATGCTAGGGAACTCCAGTGGCTCCTGTTACCTTTTCAGAGATCGGGGCACAGCAACTCAAATCGACGCATTGTCATCCCACTGAGTGTTCGCAGATCCTTCAAGTGGTGGAAGTCTCCGGCCATGGACAGAGGATCCCCGTTCAGGTGCCCGGATCAATTTGTCATCACCACAGATGCCAGTCTATCGGGATGGGGCGCCCACGCCCAGGGGATGATAGCCCAGGGCACGTGGTCCCCGGAGGAAGCTTCCAGGCCAATCAATTGGCTAGAGTTAAGAGCCGTTTCCCTGGCTCTGAAGCATTTCTCTCCTCGCATTCCCAACCGGCACGTTCTCATTCTCACCGACAACATTGCCACAAAAAGCCATATCTGCAGACAGGGGGGCACGAGATCCAAGGCTCTCATGAGGGAGGCCCTCAAGTTGGGCCTTTGGGCGGAAAAACATCTCCAGTCGCTCCTAGCCGATCACATCTCGGGGAGTCTCAACGTCCAGGCGGATTGGCTATCCCGAGCAACGATAGACCCAGGAGAGTGGAACCTCCATCAAGACCTGTTCCATCAAATCACCCTCAGATTCGGCCTACCAATCCTGGATCTCTTCGCGACCAATGCGAACGCCCAACTCCCTCGCTTCTATTCCAGATTTCCATCCCCGGGAGCGGAAGCAATCAATGCCCTCCGGAGTCCATGGCCTCCAGGCCTACTCTACGCATTTCCTCCAATTCCAATCCTCCCGGACGTGATTCACAAGGTCCTCACCGAGAGGGCCCGAGTAATCTTAATCGCCCCTCATTGGCCCCGCCGGCCCTGGTTCGCGGATCTCCAACAGCTGTCCGTCCAGGACCCTTGGCGTCTCCCCGTTTCGGGGGATATGCTGCGGCAGGGGGCCTCCTTCCATCCAGACCCGGAGTGGTTCCACCTCACCGCCTGGCTGTTATCAGGAGAGATTTAGAACTACGTGGTCATGACCCCGATTCAGTGGAGGTCATTTTAAAGGCCAGAAGGGGTTCGACCAATCGAATCTACGACCACACGTGGTCCAAGTTTCACCAGTGGTGTCTACAGGAAGGTCTCTCCCCTCTGTGCATCCCCATACACAGAATTATTTCCTTCCTTATGCAAGGCTTCCATAAAGGACTTTCCACCAGCACCCTCCGGCGTCATCTGGCAGCCATTTCATCTGTCCTAGGGGGTCCCCGCAGACAGCCTCTCCGATCCTTCCCTGAAGTTCAGGAATTCCTCAAGGGCATAGCCAACCTCAGACCTTCCAAGGTCCACAGGTATCCATCCTGGGATTTGCCACGGGTTCTCCATTCCCTCACGCAGGCACCATACGAACCCCTAAAATCGGCGTCCCTCAGGTACCTATCCTTTAAGGTAGCTTTCCTGGTGGCTATTACTTCTGCCCGACGCATTTCGGAGCTGGCTGCCCTCTCAATCAGGCAGGACCTTTGTCAATTCCATCAGGACAAGGTAGTCTTGCGACTGGACCCCACCTTCTTACCCAAGGTCAGTTCCATGTTCCACAGATCTCAGGATATTGTCCTACCTTCCTTCTGCCTCCAACGAGACCATCCCTTGGCAATTAGATGGCACACCCTGGACCTCACCAGAGCGCTGAGAATCTATATCCAACGCACAGGACCCTTTCGGAGGTCAGAAGCACTTTTTGTAGCCTATCATCCCAGAGTCATGGGGGCCAAAGTGTCTTCAACAGTAATAGGCCGTTGGATCAGAGGGACTATATCTAAGGCCTATGAGTCGGCCTCCCTCTCAGTTCCAAGGAACATCACAGCGCATTCCACCAGGAGCGCAGCCACCTCGGCCGCCTGGGCGACTCAAGCCCCGTTGGAGGAGGTCTGCAAAGCAGCCACTTGGGCCTCGCCAAATTCCTTCATCAGGCACTACAAGATTGATTCTTACGCTTCAGCGGACGCTGCCTTCGGCAGAAGGGTACTCCAATCCGTTATCTCACACGATAGCAAGCTACTCCCACCCTAGGGACCATCTATTGGGTATGTCCCATGTGACTGCTGGACCCGCTCCTTCAGTACGGAGAATAGGCGTTGATTGCTTACCTGAACGCCTCTTCTCGTACGGTGAGCGGGTACAGCAGTCACTTCCCGCCCTTGTATGTGTCTTCTTTACCTTTCTATATCTTTTTTCCTCTAACAATGAGAGTTGAACACTACAGAGCTTCACAACTGAGCCTAGTCTATGGATTCGCGAATTCTGGGGAAGGGGCGGATCCGGCAAGCTTTTTTAATACTAGGCTCAGTTCCACCGGATTGGACATGAGCAACCCATGTGACTGCTGTACCCGCTCACCGTACGAGAAGAGGCGTTCAGGTAAGCAATCAACGCCTATTTTCCTTTTGGCTATGAGAATATCAACAGGTATTTTTTGGAAAAGCTTTAGACCCCATCCGGGGATAAGAGTAAGATTCTACCCACTTACCCACCCGCCCTGAGTCTTCGGAGAGGGGTGGCATACAAATCTAATAAATAATAATAATAATGATAATAATAATAATAATAATAGTAGTAGTAGTAGTAGTAGTAGTAGTAGTTGTTATTATTATTATTATTATTATTATTATTATTATTATTATTATTATTATTATTTCACCTGGAAGGGTTCCTTTCTCTCGGCTACCCTCTTGAGGTGTCCCCTTTGGGGCCTCAACCATGGGTCCAGCTATTCTTGGCCTTCAGGTCAGTGTGGATCCAGGCAATGACAGCCCCATGACAGGACTGGCAGGGGTAGGCAATACCAGTGGTTGTTTCGAGGCACAGGGGGCCGCCCCTTCCAACATGCAAAGTGAATTCACGTCCAATCTTCCCATTGGTGGTAAACTGGTTCTTTTTGCCAGCAGGTGGGAGGAAATTACTACTAATGTGTGGGTTAGGGAGACCATTTTATCTGGGCTGTCCCTAGAATTCCTTTCCACCACCTGAGGTTTTTCATCAGGCCAAGGTCCTGATGCTTTCAGATGTCTGTCGATTGCTCCGGAGGTAGATCTCCCCTGCCATTGTGAAGGGCTGCTTTTTCCAGGAGCCACGCAGGCTAGTCATCACCAATGTTTCCTCTAATTTTTTTTCGGTGTGGACGGAAAAGTATAGTGTCTGAGCGACAGTCCCTTTGGGACTGGGCAGCATAGAAGTATAAACAAACAAACAAACAAACAAACAAATGAAAAGCCCACCCTGTTTTGCCTCAGAGAATTTCAAAATAAAATACTGTACTGTGTGTCTATAACAGTGAGCTCATAATAGGGCAACTCTATCAATATCAAAATGCCACTTAAATAGTTGAGCTAGTTTCAAACTAGATTTTGATTTTCTTTCTCTCTTCCTTACTCCCATTCTTTTTCTTTCTCTTTTCCTTCCTCTCTTTTTTCTATCTGTTTCTCTCTCTTCCTCTCTTCCTCTCTCTCTTTCCCTCTTGGCTTCTGGGCAGGTTTGGAAAACTCTGAGTTGATGATGATCTTTAAGTGAGCGATTGCTCACTGCTCAGCTTAGAGGGAACTATGGTCATCACTATAGATGCCAGCCTGTATGGTTGTGGGGCTCATACCCAGTCGGCCATGGCCAGGGCAGATGGACTCCGGAGGAATCAAAATTCAAAATCAACAAGCTGGAATTACACGCAATGCACCTAGTGCTCAGACAGTTACAACATCTGATAGCCGGACATTGTGCTTATCCTCACAGACAATGTGGCCGCAAAAGCCCATATCTATCGGCATGGCAAGACTATATTCCAGCAACTTATGACAGAGGCCAGAACCCTTTGGGTCTTTGGGTGGAACTCCATCTACTATCTCTAGTGATGGACTACATCTCCAGGGTGTCCAGTAGGACAGCAGACTTGCTCAGTTGGATGACTCTAGATCAGGCAGAGTGGAGCTTCCATCCTTCCATCTTCAGACCCTTGATGAGCCGGTTTGGCCTACTGGTGGCAGACCTCTTCGCCACCCCGGAGAATGCCCAACTGCCCAGACTTTAGTACAAGACCCAGGGCGCAGAGGGGACAGATGGTCTTCATTGGGACTGGCCGTCCGGCCTCCTATATGCATTCCCCCCACTGTCTCTCCTCCCCAAAGTCATCAGGAAGATCCTGGGGGAGAGGGCAGAGGTGTTGCTCCTGCTCCTCATTGGCCCAGGAAGGCTTGGTTTGTTGACCTGAAATTTCTGTCTGTGTGCCAACCCTGGAGGATTCCACTGATAGAGCCGTTGCTCAGCCAGGGCCATTGGTCCATTTGGACCCACAGTGGTACCAACTGATGGCCTGGCGCTTGAGAAGTGCACTCTGAAGCTCTGGGCCATGTCTGACTGCATCATCAGGACTCTCCAGGCATCCAGAAGGCCTTTCCACCAAGGAGATTTACTCTGCTACCTGGAAAGCCTTTTGTTCCTGGTGCTCCCAGGAGAGCTGTTCCCCCATGGGTTTGACTATGGCGAAACTACTAGACTTCTTACAACAGGAACTGAATACAGTCAGACGGCACATGGCAGCCTTATCCTTCCTGTTGTCCTGTGGCTCCCTGGAGTCTCTGTCGCAGTACCCCACGATACACAAGCTTTTAAAAGAAGCTACCAAACTGCCCGCCTGTACTTCACAGGTACCCCACCTGGAACATCACTAAGGTACTTACATCCCGAGCAGGGGTCTCATACAAGCCCTTGAGGTCATCTTCTCTTTGCCTCCTTATATGTAAGGTGGCCTTTCTGGTGGGGATCACCTCTAACAGGAGAATTTCTGAGCTCGCAGCCCTGTTGGTTAGGCAGGACCCCTGCATTTTCTAGGCAAATGGAGTGATCCTCCACCTGTCCTACCTTTGTGTCCAAGGTGAACACTTGTTCCATAGGACTCAGGAGCTTGTCCTCCCCAATTTCTGTCTCAACCCCTTCCATGCCTCCGAGAGATAGTTACCCTTGATGTTAAGCAGGACCTAAAAATATAGACTGCTCAAAAAAATAAAGGGAACACTCAAATAACACATCCTAGATCTGAATGAATGAAATTTTCTCACCGAATGCTTTGTTCTGTACAAAGTTGAATGTGCACAACAGCATGTGAAATTGATTGTCAATCAGCATTGCCTCCTAAGTGGACAGTTTGATTTCATAGAAGTTTGATTTACTTTGAGTTATATTGTGCTGTTTAAGTACAGTCATACCTCGTCTTACAAACCTAATTGGTTCCAGGGGGAGGTTCGTAAGACGAAAGGTTTGTAAGACGAAACATTGTTTCCCATAGGAAACAATGTAAAGTCAATTAATCCGTGCAACCAAAAGAAAACCCCCGCAAAAAAACGCTGCCGCCCAGCTGTCACCTTTTAAAACAGCGACCTCCCAAACGCCAAACGCCAAACCCAAACTTCCGGGTTCAGCGTTCGGGAGGCCGCCGAGAAGCCCCCAGGCTGTTTTAAAAGGTGACAGCCGGGCTGGGGGGCTTCCCAGCAGCCTCCCGAACCCCGAACCCGGAAGTTCGGCAAAAGTTCGGGGTTCAGGAGGCTGCTGGGAAGCCCCCCAGCCCGGCTGTCACCTTTTAAAACAGCCGGGCGGCTTCCCAGCAGCCTCCCGAAGCCGAACGCCAAACCCGAACTTCCGTGTTCGGCATTCAGAGGCTGCTGGGAAGCCCCGCCGCCCGGCTGTCACCTTTTAAAACAGCCGGGGGGCTTCCCAGCAGCCTCCCGAACGCTGAACCCGGAAGTTCAGGTTTGGCGTTCGTAACACGAAAAAAGTTTGTAAGAAGAGGCAATTTTTTTCTGAACCCCGGGTTCGTATCTCGAGTTGTTCGTAAGACAAGGGGTTCACATCTTGAGGTACCACTGTATTCCTTTATTTTTTTCAGCAGTGTATATTAAGCACACGTCCATGTTACATCGGACGTAGGCTCTTTTTGAACTTCTGACCATTTCTTTGGGTCAGAAGGTGTCACCTTCTACTATTGGGAGATGGATGCGGAGTACCATAGCTAGGGCTTATGACCTCCAGCCATTACCACGGCTGGGCCATGTGACGGCGCACTCAATGGCGCAGGGCAGTAACAACAGCAGTGTGCAAGCTTCTATTAAGGAGGTCTGCAGGGTGGCCTCACCGATTCCATTTATCTGGCACTACAAAATTAACTTTTTCGCTTCAGTGGAGGCGGCCTTTGGACACCGGGTGCTTCAGAGAGTACATTTGCAGATTTGAGACCATCCACCGGACATAAGCCCCCCAGTGGACAGACAGCTTTGGTAGGTTGGTATTTTGGATATTGGCTCCACCCACTATGGAGAAGGGGTGTTGGTCTTACCTGATATGCCTCTTCTTGTAGGGTGGAGCTAACATCTAATCCCTCCCAAAATTAGTCTGGTCTGTGCTTCGGGAAGTCGAATTGTAATTTTTTCTTTTATGGGGGAACACACGCCATCAGTCTTTGCCAAAGAGAAGGAAGCAGAGGCAGAGGTGGAGATCTACAATTTGACAGACTCATTGGCTGAATGGACGGTGTCATCCCATTCTTTAATGTTAGCTCCACCCTACAAGAAGAGGCATATCAGGTAAGACCAATGTCCCTTTTCTTGCTTTCCCGCTGTTTGTTTCCGGTTTCTGTAATATATTGTGCCAACATTGGCCTTGTGAATATCCATTTGGCTTCTGTGCAGGATAGGATAGGATAGAATAGAATAGAATTTTATTGGCCAAGTGTGATTGGACACTCAAGGAATTTGTCTTGGTGCATATGCTCTCAGTGTACATGAAAGAAAAGATACATTTGTCAAGAATCATGTGATACAACAGTTAATGATTGTCATAGGGGTCAAATAAGCAATGAAGAAACAATCAATATTAATAAAAATCTGAAATGGATCATCATTTCCTTCCCCAGTCTTTAAACAGTTTGAAATCTGAGGGAAACCTTTATCCCTTGGGCTTTCTGAGGTTTTTTTTTAAAGTTCATTTTGGAAGAAGAAATAATTGGACTTAGTTAGCATAACATATAAACCATGGTTTGCTAATCGTATGGATAATTGGTAATGATCTTGCTCATTCACCAAGCTAAGCCTTAAACCATTTAAAATCAGTGGCTAGATTTGGACCGTATGAGCCTAAAATCAAGCAGGTTTAGCATCATGTGTGGAACTAATTTTTACATCAAACCTTAGGGAAAAGATACATTTTTTGCATACCTATTCGTAACCAGAAATGAAATGGAATATGCTACATTCTGAGTATGTAATACATGTATTTATAAATATATACCTATACTAATTTTAGAAGTGACAAACCTTTTGAAAGGAAGTAAATTATCTCCATAAAGCGCCACAAAAGTGCTAAATTCAAGTATCATATTTTGCACATTAATATATCATTCAGCAAAGACAGCTGGCAAGATATATTTAAATGTTATTTTTTACTACATTTTAAATTTGTATTCAATATGCTTCCATTAAGAGACCAAAAGCCTGCAAGATAGTTGTATTATATTTAGGATGTTGTCCATTCTCCTGTAGTCTTTTATTTGTTTGTTTTTAATATTTAACTGTTTATTTTATGCTGCCTAGTCACATTTAGTGAGATGGGAAGCCGTATAAATTTGCTAAATAAATAAACATGATTTATTCAGTTAACCCTGTTCTTAAGAGCTATTTCTATGTTGATAAAATGTGTGTAGTGGTGTCGAGGTGCAATAATCCATAGCCACTGTAGCACTTTTCTACATATAAATCTGACAGGCTTAAAAGCCTGGCAAGGAAGCACATTGGATTTTGTAGGTGATTAATGAGTTCATTCAGTATTCACTTTTGGAGTGCTCTGCCTTCTATTATAGTGAAACAGCGACACACAAAGGATTTTTTTTAAGGGAGGGTTTTTGTTTTATGTTTCTTGTTATCTATTCATCCCAAAGTACAATATGCATAGCGTATAAGCTCCATCTTATTTTCACAATACCTTTGGGTGAGTTGGGTTAAAGCTGTGCCTGGCCCAGGGTCACTAGATCAGTGGTCACCAACAGGTAGTCTGAAACAGTGGTGGTCCATTAGAAAATTTTGGTGGTCCACAGAAAAATTATTTGCATTTTAACTTGCACAAAATCAAGGGTCCTCAAACTATAGCTCCTGGGACAGACACATGCAATGAACATTTCTGTTGCTGCAGAGCATCTCCCCCTACAGGGTCTTTTTCTGTGGGTCGGAAGAGGGCAGAAATTCCCACTTGGGGTCTGTTTCATCCTCCTGGTGCAGGGCTTTGGGTGAAGGCTGGAAGGAAGCGCCGCTAGTGACGAAGAGCCGAAGGACCTTGTTCCAGGAGGACTGCATCTATCCTGGAACTGGCTGACCATCTCAGCCCGCAGAGCCTCCAGGTGTTGGCGGTATCTGGCCTTGCACTCCCACAGGTCTTCCCTCTGCTTGAAAAGCCTAAGCTCGTAGTCCTCAGTGAGGTGCTTCTACTGAGCCTCCTTCTCGATCAGATCCAATTTGAACTGAGCTGTTTTGCCAACTCTTTCTCGTGGTGGCTGCTTAGCTCCAACAATTGCTTCCTGTTGGGGCCTTAGGGAGCCTGGGCAGGGAAGCGAGGAGCGGCTCGGAGGGGAGGGGCGAGTAGAGGCTGGCGAGGCACCCCTTGGCATTTATTGTTTATTTATTTATTATTTGAATGTATAGCCCGCCCTTCTCCAATGGACTCAGGGCAGCATACAAAAAATAAGTGACATGAGTGACATTAATTGGCTGCGCCCACCCAGTCACATGATCACCTAGCCACGCCCACCCATCTGCTCATTAGGCAGATCATATTAGTGGTCTGCAGGATTTAGTAGTTCCTGAGGTCTGAAATGTTGATGACCCCTGTACTAGATGACTGGAAAATGTCTTGAGCTCTAATTGAACAATTTACCCATTAAGCAGGGACCTTTGTCACCGATAATTGCTGATTGTGCCTAGAGTTATAGCAGACTGTCGTGAGAGAAACTTCGCTGTACTCCTGGGTTGCTTCTGACCTCTACCTATTGCTATATTGGTGGTGAGGTTTTAAATTATTTTTATATATTAGATTTATTAGTAATTCATCATATAGGGCAGTATTTCCCAACCTTGGCATCTTGAAGAGATCTGGACTTCAACTCCCAGAATTCTGGGAGTTGAAGTCCAGATCTCTCAAGTTGCCAAGGTTGGGAAACACTGATAGAGGGAATCCTCGAGTTATGACCATTCTTTCAGCAACCATTTGAAGTTGCAACAGTGATGCTGAAAAAAGAACTTTTGACCTGTGCCCAATGTTACGGTTATCACAACCTCCTTGTGGTCATGTAATCAAAACACTTGGCAGTCTACTCACAACACGGGATGTGTGTGTAAGTTTTTCTAGATAGATCTATCTCACAACACGGGATGTGTGTGTAAGTTTTTCTAGATAGATCTATCTCACTCTCTGATTTATGCCCCTACCTGCACCCTGCCTTGTAGGACAGTAAATTGCCCCAGAACTGTGTGCCTCAGAGAATTGAGATAGCAAAAACAATAAGGCACTTCTTCTTTGGCCACAAAGGCTGGGTGCAAAAGGTCAGTATGGGGAATTGGGAAAGAAGGCAGTTGGTCAGACCTATGCTTGCAGGGGCTTCCTGGGCACTGCAGTTTGGCACTGCACTGTTGCAGCAGGATGTGGGAGTCATATGCAGGAAGCCAGAAAAGGAGGAATGCCTGGGATAGCAGAGTTACTGTAGGTCTGGAAAGGAGACAACAAAGGCATGGAGGCATTTCTCATTTGGCCACAGAAGCTGGCTGTTGAAGTCAAAAGGTCAGTGCAGGGAACTGGGAGGGAAGACAGATAGGTGAACGCTTGCTAGTGCTTACTTAGGGTGACTGAGTCTTCCTGAGGCACGGCTACACGGCTAATATTCCCCAGGGAACATTCCTTATAAGTGGTTGTCTACTTTCGAAATGTTGCACCGTCTTTCAAAACCTTCCAGAACAACAGCTGGGCACAAAAGGCAACAAGTCGGTGCAGGGAATTGGGAGAGAAAGCAGCTGCGTGAACAAATGCTTGGTGGCACTTGCTGAGGTTTCACGGGTGCTGTAGCTTGTTGGAGAGTCATTTATAGAAGTGTTTTCTGGAGAAGCAGGAGTGCCTAATGTAGCATGGGGCTATGAGTTCGAAAAGGAAGCAGTAAGGCACGTCTGCTTTGTCTATGGATGACAGTGGGTACATATAATAGAATGTGTGAATGACCTTGGGGGCTAAGGGAAATTGATTCTGCCTAGGAAACAATCAGACAAGATGAAGGAGGCCCCCAAGGGCTTAGTAGTAGTAGAAGTAGTAGTAGTAGTAGTAGTAGTTAGTAGTAGTAGAGGAATAAACTTGGGAAGGACCTGGTTTGATTGATCAAATGTGGCAGCGGGAAGATTAGATCTTCAGACTTGCAAGATCTTGTTAATGAAGAGTTACAATAAAGTAGAATTATCTCATCAAGTTATATTTCCTTTCTGGCTTACCTGAGAGGGCTGGTAGTCTGTGTGGAGAACAGAGAGAGAAGGCACATAGGCAAGCTTTTAGCATAAATTGACAGGTGATAAAACAACTAAGTGGGAAGAGGAAAACTTGACTCTTCCAGTAAGCCATTAGGGCAGACAAGAGCTTTTAAGGTCTTCCTAAAGGCCGACAGTACCCAGGCTCTTTAAAAACCCATCTTTCCTCTATGACACAGGTGCCATGTAGCCATCACGTGACATTTCACAACATTTTCTCCAATCGGAGAGCTGGGGTGGGTGTGGCCTGCACATGGCACATCTGCCAGTTTCACACCCCTGCTCTATGACTTTCATGTGACATACAGTATTTTTCCATTTACTTTTGTCATTATAATACCTATAAGGCATGATGGGCTGAACTGTGATTATTTCAAATGTCATTTAGAATAGAATAGAATAGAATTTTTATTGGCCAAGTGTGATTGGACACACAAGGAATTTGTCTTGGTGCATATGCTCTCAACGTACATAAAATAAAATATACATTTGTCAAGAATCATGTGATACAACACTTAATGATTGTCATAGGGGTCAAATAAGCAATGAAGAAGCAATATTAATAAAAATCTTCGGATATAAGCAACAAGTTACAGTTATTTGTTAGCAACTTTTACAACTTACAAAAGGTATAAACTCTCATAAGCCTCATTTCATTTAATTAGATGCAATAGAATGCCTAGAGTGATATAGGTTTTAGACTGGGATGAATTTGGGATGAAAGGAAGATAAGTAGTTATTCAGATGCAGATTACGCATAAGAGAGACTACAGGGAGCTTGTCAATTAACAACTTGTAATGTTGTTTAGCCCTTCAGTCTGGTATAGGTTACAGCAGCTGAAAACATATTGAGAATGTCTTTTTTGTTTTCCTTAATTGGTATTTATGATATGGGAAAGAATAGAATAGTATTTTGTAAATGCATTGAGATGGGATGAATGTGGGTTGATATTCTTGAATATCAGTTTCCAGTAGGCATAAAAGTTCAATGATTGGTATCCCTTGATATCCTATAATTGTATCAAGGCAAATACCCATGAGGAATGCTGACCCACAAGTATGCAGCAATTATTACACTTTTTCTGTGCAGATTTGTGCAATCTGATTTCTCGTTGACAGCTTGACCCTTTTTCTTACTGCTACCGAAGATTTGTAGTTTCCAAAGATTTGTAGTTTCATTTTACTCATGTGTGATTTGAGCATAATGCTTACAATACTTGCTAAATATTTAGTATTGGGTGTTGGTTTCACCAGTATGAAAGAGCACAATTGTTTGCTGAATTGTGCAAGAGCAAATAACATACTGCCTCTTTTTATGTGGTTGAGCTAGACATACATGTTTTGGTAAAAACAAGTAGAGATATCTGATTGAAATGCTGCCTACCAATTTGAGGCAACTATTTTTTCCATTATTTACATTTGTCCTATTTTATATAGTTGTTGCAAGGATAAATTGAAAAGTACTTTTAACACTCCAAAACCCTTGACAGGCAAAGTATATTGTAGGCTATTATGCTTGCTTAATTAGCAAAGGTAATTTTTATAAGTATAGGGTTTTTTCCACACTGACAAAACATTTCTGCTGTTCCAAAGGTGTTTTTTTCAAGAGGCAACTGGTTCCCGTTTGTTTTCTTTGAAGATGTTTCACTTCTCATCAAAGAAGCTTCTTCATGTTTGACTGGATGATGGGAAATAGAAGGCTTTATATTCCTTCTAGACAGCTGGTCATTTGCACCCTTTTAAACTAGACTAGAGGGTCTTTGAAGCACTTGGAAGTTTATCTGTGTCCTCAGGGTCACTAGAATAGAATAGAATAGAATAGAATAGGAATTTATTGGCCAAATGTGATTGGACACACAAGGAATTTGTCTTGGTGCATATAGTAATGCTAATGGTTCCCGTAGTCTGCAATTTTTACTCCCAACACCATTCGAAGAGTGTTCATCCCAAATTGCATGCCTAAAGGTCTATAGAGATTCTCAGTCATCCAGGCCATGGCTGCTTATTCAAGAGGCAACTGGACTTTCAGCACCTTTGGGGACAACCATGGCCTGGATTAATAAGAATCTCTTAGATTTCTCCTGCTGAAATGTTTGCAACTCCTTTAAGTAAGGAATTGTACACTGCTCAAAAAAATAAAGGAAACACTTAAAAAACAGAATACTACTTCAAGTAAATCAAACTTCTGTGAAATCAAGCTGTCCACTTAGGAAGCAACACTGATTGACAGTCAATTTCACATGCTGTTGTTCAAATGGAATAGTTGCACAAATGAAATATTCAATGAGAATACAGTATTTCATTCATTCAGATCTAGGATGTGTTATTTGAGTGTTCCCTTTATTTTTTTGAGCAGTATATTTGTCTTTCTCTCCAACTCCAGGAGTGAGAGACACATTTCTATTCCTTAAGCGTTGCTGGGCTCGTTTCATTTCCTCCGCCTTTGCGTGAAGTTTCGAAGGGGCACGGCCATCCTGATTAACTGCAAGGGGCCGCCTCTTTTTACCTCAAGGCTGAGGCCAGGCGGGAGGGCCTTCCCCGCATCAGTGTTTCATCATAAAAGGAGGCAGATTCCCCAGGTCAGTGGGCGTGGCCTCACGTTAACTTTTTTTCTCCTTTTTAGCCTATCAGGGTGAGGCTCTGTGTGACGGACGGCGGCTGAATCCAATGGAGTGGCGCCGAGGAATGATTGGGTTTAGTCGCAGTCTAGATAGGAGCGGTGCGACACTGGGGAGGTTTTTGTTCCGGGCCCTGCCGCGGCCATCTTATGTCAGTGCAAGCCGGAGGAGGAAACAGCAGCAGCAGCGCAGAGCGGTGACTCGGCAGCAGCGGCGGCCGCGGCGGGGCCTGACACAGCCTCATTGGTAATCTTCGGGGGCTTTTTCTCCTCCTCCCCTTCCCGTCGCCTATTTCCCTAGAAACGGAGGAACATTCCAAAGGAATCCGGTCTCCATAGAAACGCCTCACCCCCTTCTTTTGTGTAGGATTCCTCCTTCCAAGCCGGCAAGGCCTAGACCACGTCCCGCCGGCAAGTAGCGTTACGACCAACTGCGCCTTGCCTCATCTGCCTTGGGCTTTCCCGCTTTCCGACGCCCCCTTTCCCCTGAGACCGTCGGGTGCCAAGCTGCCCTCTTTAACTGGAGCAGCTCTTCTTTCCTTCCTTTGCGCTGCGTTTTCAGCCCATTCGGGGGGGGGAATCACCCCTTTTTTTCTCTCTCGCTCTTTTCGTTTCGCTTCTCAAATTCCCTTCCTCTCTTCAATGAAGGCTGGAGGGTGGAATAACTCGCGTTTCCCCAGCAAAAGGATTTGTGACTCTGTCCTTTCCTGAAGGATTGGTTGTGGGGAAGGGGGGAGAAGTGGAAAATGTGGACTGCCGTTAGCTACTGTAATTTTCTCCTGTGGGCGCCCCCCTCCCGCCGAAATTAATGCGGGTTTCAGAGAAGAATAAAAAGTGCCCGGGAGGGGGGGAGGTTAGTAACCTGAACGTAAATGTTGAGTTAGGAACGCGGGGAGCCCAGCGAGATTGTTGGGGTGGGTTCTTTCAGCGTCTGTCCTAACGGTATTTGTGGAGAAGGCTTCGTTATTAACAGTATGCTTCGATTTACTCAGGAGTTACAAAGGAGAGAAAACAGGATCTCAGTCATGCCAATAGATGGCAAGCAGATTTTTGAAAGATTGCTCCTCCCCCCTTGGGGGAGCGGTGTCTAGGGAAAATGTGATTCTTCAGGAGTAGAATAGAATATAATTCTTTATTGGCCAAGTGTGATTGGACACACAAGAAATTTGTCCTGGTGCATATGCTCTCAGTGTACATAAAAAGAAAATATAGATTTGTCAAGAGTCATGTGGTACAACACAATGATTGTCCTAGGGGTCAAATAAGCAATGAAGAAATAATATTAATAAAATTAATAATCAAGTTGACTTTAACATTGCAGGCTCTCTTCATCATTCGTTGCGGTTGTTAGCATCTATTCCCCAAAATATATAGATTTCACAGACAAAAGGATATGTTAGGAATTTTGCAGGCAATCAGGGCAATTGCCCTTTTACATATCTTTGGGTATGTCTTATAATCACATTGATCTCTGTCATGTAATCCTATCTATCAGAAATAATATAGCTCATATTCTTTGTATTTGTCTGCCTGGGGGCAGGTGTGTCATGGGGCAGCTTCAATGGGATTCTGGTAAACCTGCCTGAACTGATTTGTGACTTAATTGTCTTGCACAAGTAGCTAATTAAAAGATTGCCCTGTTTAACTCTTATCCTTTATTGATAGTCCTTACTTTATACTCTAATTGACTGGCTATATCTTCTACCTCCTATAAACATTGACAATTAATATGCCAGGTCAAATTTCCATGGCAGTTATTTTTGTAACTCAGCTGGACTACATTTCACTTTGACTTTATGGCAGAGATTATTGTATTTGTGCTAAGCCTTTTTAACTCACTTTTTTTTCTGAAGCATATCTGATATGATTGGCTGATCATTACATAGATTATCCCTGCTTATTGCTTTACTGAACGATAACCATAGAATTATACTTTGTATTTCCTGAAACGTACCTTGGTGGTGGTGGCTTTTGCTGGGCTTAAAATTCAGATATAGATACTAGAGTTAAGATATCCTGAATGTAATACAGATTTTGGTTTCTGAGATCATTTAGAAAACAGGTCCAATGAGTCTAGAATGGAAAGCTGTAGATCACAGAGTTGATACAACATAGTGACATTGTTGAAAAATATATCTGATTACACACAGGCAAAATTTTTAGTCATGGTTGGAATAAAATTTACTGTAAACCTAAATTAAAACCTATTGCTGTCTTAACCCCAAACTTTGAGCAACATGTCCATATGACAACTTAGTTATTGCAATATTGTTAAACAATGAGTATCTAAAATTCCTGTTTGACAGAAAATCATTCATGCCAGAATATTCAGCTCCATTTTCTGCCTGTCTTTATGAGGAAGATTCCTTTTAAAAGTCAACTTCTAGTGATTGCATGGGCACCATTGTTTTTTTCTTGTTTGCTCCAAGTCACAGCTATTTATTTCACCATTATAGAGTTTGGCTCATATGATTGGAGAGTGCTCTTGTCTTGCAATGTGCTCACTTCAGTTCACATAGCAAAGTTATCAATACATAAAATTACCAGAGCTTTTGTTTTTTTAGCCAACTTATCACAGAGTCTGATTTCTCTGTTTAAGGGAAGGATTGGAACAAGTATTCTTCCCATTCCTATTCTGGCATCATGGTGTCAGCATCACATTGGCTCTTACAGTTTATTCTACAATTATTCAGATTTAATGTCATTTTTGTGTTACTGCTTTTTCCTCACCCAATTCAAACAAGAGTACAATGCTTTTAGGGGAAAGTACCATATAATGTACTACATGTATTTTCATCAAGATTTATCAGAATTAACATCAATATATTAATTTATTAAAATGACTTAATGTTACAAAATGTTTGAAATTATTATTCATTGGTTGTTCCTATTGCTCTTCATGGTACAAAGAAAAAAGTTTTATATTTTGAGTTTGTTTCAATTAACGCTGGTGGAAAATTGTGTTCACTATGGTGTAAACTTTAGCCTCTTGAATGCCCATTAAAATGGATGCATTTGTTAATAAGTATGCTTGTCCCAAAACTATATACTGCAGACTATAGCTTCATGAGTCAGTATGATGGGAATAGCAAAAACCGTTTCTTTGTTTTTATTTGAATTTGTATGACAGGTATGCTCCTGTGAATTTCTAAAAAAAAGCAATAATGGGGGATATTTAATCTTAAGACAAGAGTGTCAAACTCGCGGCCCACAGGCCAGATACATCATGCGCTGTCCATGCCCAAGACCAGTTTAATGAAAGGGGGGAGTAGTAATATGTCACGTGGTGGTGCCATGACGATATGAGTTTGGAACCCCTGATCTGGGAGGTAAACATTTTCATTTGTTATATGTGGAAATTCTTCCAAAATTCTTAGGATAATTTTTTAGTTAAGTTATTCTTTGTTCATGGTAATTCCCTTTGCCTTTTTCTACTTAATTTATTCTTCGGTAATTTCCGCTAGAAAATTACTACAAGTAATTTAGAGTGATGAATATAGTAAAAGTTATCTTTGAGGACTATCAGTACTGTTTAGTACCTTTTTAGTTCAGTGAATGTACTGGCTAAATAAAAATTGTCATTCTTACTAGAGATATATGGCTTAAACAACACACCAAAAAAATTGCTGAATCCAGTGCCCACTTGGTTTTATTAATCAAAAAGCTGACACCTGTGGTTTCCTCAATGGTCCCTGCATAAAGGATGGATTAACTTTTAAGTAATGGAAGCTGTCCTTGCCTGGGCTTCATAGTTGCTGTAATGCTGAGCATGTTAGGTCCAGCTGTATGCCTCAGTCAGCAGTGTCCTTTTATAGTATATTGGACATTCCCCCCCCCCCCTAAAAAAATAGTCTCAGAATTCCACACACAAATTTGTATGCTGCTTTATTTGCATGTTTTAAATCGCTTACATTTAAACATAAAGTTATACTTCCTACTGCCTGTTATGTCTATTGGTGCTCTTTTCCAGATTGCTTTTTTTAAATCTGGAAACTAGCTTGCTGTTGACATTTCCTTACTGGATGATTGGATATGGTGTATTCCTGTGATGGCAAACCTATGGCATGGGTGCCAGAGGTGATCTGCAGAACCCTTTGTGGGCATGTGCACTGTTGCAATCTTCTGGTTTCCAGCATACACATGGGCACTGGCCAGCTGGTCTTCACGGGTGCCCAAGCACTGGAAAATGGCCACCCAAAAGGGGCCATTTTCCAGGCCATTTTTGACTTGTTTTGGGGATTATTTACAGACTGTTCAATATGCAGATTTTTCCAAGTAAATAAAATGTATACACATTGCAAAATCTATGTATTAAACTTCAGTATATCAGTTTAACTTTTTGAAGTTCGGAGTTTGCTTTCTAGAGAGTGATACTTATAGGTTTCAGTGAGACTTCAAAGTTGATAGGTATGATGCTATATATCTAGAAACAACTTAATCTTCTTTAGCATTAAAAAGAATTTTCTAGGTTCACAACTTGACACAGTGGTAATGGGCCTTGCATGATATAAATCATGGTTTTTGGCTTAGTTTCATATATAAACCTAGCTGTTGTTTGATCAAGTCTACCTTTATATTTTATTTTGGTGTGTTTTATCAATTTCTACAGAAGCCTTCTTACTATAAGCAGTTGGGATGTTTCTTATTAGTTGTATAAAAACATTTTAATAATATTACATCCTAATGCTCTCTAAGCAGTAGGCTCATTGGAAATTGCTAATAATATCATTTTTGCCAGCTAAGAGTAGAAATAGCAATAGCATTTAGACTTATATACTTCTTCTCAGTGCTTTACAGCCCTCTAAGCAATTTACAGAGAGAAAGCATATTGCCCCCAACAATGTGGGTCCTCATTTTACCAACCTTGGAAGGATAGATGGCTGAGTCAATCTTGAGCCTACTGAGCTTTGATCTGCCAAAGTGATCAGCAGAACTAGCTGGCAGTACTGCACTTTAACCACTGCAACACCAAGGCTTTTTAATGAAAAAGAGCAGGTAAATCAAGAGCACTGATTTACCTGCTCTTTTTCACCAACTAAAATGGATTAATTAGTAGCCGCTCCTTAGTCAGCGTATTGATTACAATTTTCTTTCTCTGGCAGCAAATGTAAAGACATTTGCCATAAAAGAACAGCCTAAACTGATGCCCTCTGGTTTAGAATTCTGTGATGATAGGTGTAGCATTGAAAAATAACTAGTTTTTATAAATTAAAAGGGAACTTCATATTTTAAAACTGTTAAAATAGCACACCATATTGTTCTAGTTCACTGGAAATACCTTTTTTCTGTTGAGAAATCTACTAATACAGTGCCCTTTTCAACTGATCCAATATAAAGCACTTTTTAAAGCACAGAACATAAGGGAAAGCTATGCTTCCTCAAAGGTTTGTTTTCCATTATGTTACTGCTACACTTGATTAACTGGTATGATTTAGTTGGCTGATACTGCAATTAGTATTCCAATGGGACATGGGAAATAGTCCCTTCTGTGTGTCCTAAGAGACCACTTGTAGCAACCTGTTCTTCACAAGGAGCAAATCTTTTGATTCCCTCAGGCAGCAAAGATTGTAGACCAGTATTGGAAGGAAATTGCTAATTGCTTCTGCTTCATTGCAGTAGGTGCTATTTTTGTATTTCTCTCTTATTCCCATAAGTGCTTTGCCTATTACATAGAATATTTTTGGTTTTGGCAGTCATGATCCTGCTGCAAAATGAGTAGATTATCAAAGATTGTATTCTCATATCTGTATTTTCCCTTGTGCATTTAGATGTCCAGCTCGCCGTTGTCCAAGAAGCGTCGCTTGGGTGAATCAGAGTCAAAGACGGGTTCAAACTCCTCCTCTGGAAAATCCGTACAGACTGATTTGCGTGAAGCGCCTGCCAACGTAAGATTCTGAATTGATTAATGCAACATACTATCCCTGATTCTGACATACCTCAGCGGCCCCCAACCCTTTGGGCACCAGGGACAGGTTCTATGAAGACAGGGGTTTTTGTAGTTCGGAGGGGGCCTGGTTTGGTGCACTGCCTGCATTTCATAGATGGGACTTCACTTGTATGCAGGGCCCAGTTTCTGCCATGCTGCGGCCTGGTGCCGGTCCACGGACCAGAGCTTAGAGACTCCTATTTTACTTGCACAGAGAGAATATGTTAGCTTTAAAGATGAGCAAGGGTAAATCCAGCATTAATTTTGATACAGTATTGGTAAATGGCCTACTGCAGTGATGGAGAACCTTTTTTCCCTCAGGTGCCGAAAGAGCGTGCGTATGCGATATCACACATGCGCGAGTGCCCACACTCATAATTCAATACCTGGGGAGGGCGAAAACATCCCCCAGAGGTCTTTTGGGGGCCAGAAACAGCCTGTTTCCCAACTTCTGGTGGTCTCAGTAGGTTTGTGTTTTGCCTTCACCAGGCTCCAAAGGCTTCCCTGGAGTTGGGGGGAGGTTAAAAATGCCCTCCCCCATCCCCCCTGGAGGCTCTCTGGAAGCCAAAAACACCCTCCCAAAGCCTCTGTGTGATCCAAAAATCAGTTGGCCAATATATACATGCACGTTGGAGCTGAGCTAGGGCAACGGCTCGTGTGCCAGCAGATATGGCTCCGCGGGCCACCTGTGGCACCGGTGCCACAGGTTTGCCATCACTGGCCTATTGTCATGATGCAGAGAGAAGATTTTAATACTGTATTACGGAACCCTCTCCAACTTGTAAGCACTAAGCACTCTATGTATATACTGTGTGTGTATGTGCGTGCATGATGTATATAAACAGGATTTCTAGATTTTGCTCCTAGATTAAAACAGTCAAGTTAATGTTACATATTAGACACATTAATGACAATCCTTCCTTGGTTAGAGCCTTTCCTGTGAAATTGATAGAAACTATTAAGTATCCAAATAGTTATATCTTGAATATGTTTATAGAGAGCAATTATTATAAAACCAATACAAGAGTTTACACTATAAAAATGCACAAGATAATCTGGAATCTGCAACCTTTGATTATATAGGAGTCAATTTCCCTGATTTTGCATTAACTTGGGGACCTTTAGTGATGTGCACATATACAAGTCATTGTACCCATTGTTACTATCTCTTATATCTAGCTTTTTGTACATGGTACTGTATACCATACCATAAAGTATGGTACAACACATACTTTCTTGTCCTACCAGAGCAAGTGGTATAGCAGACAATGAGTAGTACAGGTAGTCCTCAACTTCCTATCACAATTGGTCGTAAGTTAAGTTAAGGACTCAATGAGCCGAGATGGCATAGTGATTAGAGTGCAGCACTGTAGTTGTACTAGCTGTAGTTCAGCAGTTCAAATCTCACCACCGACTCAAGGTTGACTCAGCCTTCCATTCTTCTGAGGTGGATAAAATGAGGACCCAGATTGTTGGGGGCAATATTCTGATTCTGTAAACTGCTTAGAGAGGGCTGTAAAAGCACTATGAAGCAGTATATAAATCTAAATGCTATTGGTATTGCGCCCAACATTTTTATTGCTAAGTAAAACAGTTAAGTCATTTTTGCCCCATTGTATCACTTTTTTGCCCCATTTGTTAAAACATGAACACATGAACCCAGCACACTGCAACTTTCATAAATATGAGTCCGTGTCAATTGTCTAAATTTTGATCATGTGACCATGAGGATGCTACAAAGATCAAAAAACAATCACAAGTCACTTCAGTTATTGTAACCTCAAATGGCCACAAAACAAACTCTTGTGAGTCAATGACTACCTGTATTTGTAAATGACTTTGCAGTCATCTGATCATCTTGTATGATTTTTGACTGGCTTGTGTTCATCTCTTTCGTAGCTTGGAGAATGAATATTGTGCTGTTATTTTTTTAAAGATAGACTTTTACTCTTTTGGTTTCATTTCTTGGAGAAACAATTTGGAGCAGATTGTCAAATATTGGGAAACCACTGCTATACATTGAGAGTACTACAGATTGGGATGGTGTGGTGTGGAATTGAAAAGTGCAACTTTCCTCCCTGGTATTAGATAGCCTTAGCTGTGCCCTTGAAAAATTCTGCTCTGCATGCTTCTGTAAGGAATTAATAAGCCTGTAAGTGTGTCTTCATGTAGTGTTAAAAGGAATACTCAGATTTGTCCAGAGATATAGAGGGACAAAGAATGCTGTAATGCCTGCTTCCTTTTGTGTCTGCTTCTTTCTTGTAATGCAGTTGTGGGTTTGTGAAATATATTCCCTGGATTGCCATCCATGATTCAATTAACCAGACCTCTTTACTTCTTTTTCTACTTTAAATTCTTCCTTGGTAAATAATTAATATTTGAAATGCATTGAGAATGATAAAATATAGAAACCAAATAGCGGCTGTTCTTAGTTATTTGTGTTCCTTTATCACATTCTTTTAATGATCAAAAGGCAGCCAAGGACTAAGTGATTATATTTGTCCTTTCCAGGGTATGGCCAAGAATGGAAGTGAAACAGACATTGATGAGGGTCTATACTCAAGGCAGCTGTAAGTATCAAAAGGAGAGTGGGGGGCATACGGTTTTGAAAAGTAGATTGTTAGCAGCAATCTAATGTGTGAATAGTAAGTTTTGATATGTTTTGGAGCTGTTGAACTTTATCAGATGAACATCCCATATACTGCCTGGTCCAACAATTTAATCCTTTTTCCAATTTGTCCAAAATAGATATGTTTTGGGCCATGAGGCAATGAAACGAATGCAGAATGCCAACATCCTGGTATCTGGTATGCGAGGACTAGGAGTGGAGATAGCAAAAAACATCATCTTGGGTGGTGTTAAATCTGTCACAATCCATGACCAAGGCATAGCTGAATGGTCTGATCTCTCTTCCCAGGTAGGTTCTTCATCCATTCACTTAAATATGGTTCTGTTTGTGATTACTTTTATTGAAGCATATTTACTTATAAAACATCCCCCCTCCATCCTTTCTTCCAGTTCTACCTTCGTGAGGAAGACCTTGGAAAGAACCGTGCTGAAGTATCTCAGACACGGCTCGCGGAGCTCAACTCCTATGTACCTGTTACTGCTTACACTGGATCCCTCAGTGAGGACTTTCTTAACAATTTCCAGGTACAGTGATACTCGTCGTCTTACGAATTTAATTGGTTCCGGGCGGAGGTTCGTAAGGCGAAACGTTCGTAAGACGAAACAATGTTTCCCATTGACAATGTATGTCAAAGGCTTTTTCTTCCATCCATCCATCTGATTTCGTAACTGCCAATTTCCCTATCTCCTTTTTGCAGGTAGTAGTGCTGACCAATTGTCCTTTGGAGGAACAGTTACGAATTAGTGATTTCTGTCACAGCCAAAATATCAAACTTGTAGTGGCAGATACAAAGGGACTCTTTGGGTAAGACAATACCTTGTTTCTATGCTCTTTTCTGTGTTATGGCAATTTCTTTCAGTAAGGTTCTTTTGGTTGGGATGAACTCTGGGATTCCTACCCACCATATGTCATAGGCCACCCAGCCCAGTTACGGGCTACCAACCTTGGCTTTTAAGACCACCTGTCACAGTGCTGAAGGTTCTCCAGAGCCCCTAACATCACCCATTTTCTCTCTCTAACAGCCAGTTGTTCTGTGACTTTGGTGAAAACATGGTTGTGACAGATACCAACGGAGAGCAGCCACTTAGTGCTATGGTCTCAATGGTTACTAAGGTAATTACTTCTTGAAGCTGGAAGTCAAGGTTCTGTTTTTGAGGTGGATGTATTGATTTTCTCACTGAGACTCACACAGTAGCTCAGCAGAATGTTGTTCAAATTTCTTTTTCCTGTACAGGGGTGCCCTGGAGAGGTAACCTGTCTAGATGAGGCTCGGCATGGTTTTGAAAGCGGAGATTTTGTTTCTTTCATGGAAGTTGAGGGCATGAAAGAGCTTAACAGCTGTGAACCAATGGAAATCAAAGTGTTGGGTAAGGCATGGTGTTGCTTTGACATGCACAAAATGTAGATGTTACTAGAATGGAATATCTGTCAAAAGTTTTTTTTAAAAACTATTTGACAGAATTACCTTTTTGTATTTTGGGAAGCCTGTAGAGTGTCTAATATGTAACATTAACTTGGAATTTTAGCCTTAGCTACAATTGACAGTCAGTTTGGTATATTGATTAAAAATATCAAGCTAGTACAAAGCCATTTGGGTGGGTTTGGGCCAGTTGCATTTTCTCAGCTGTAGAAAGAAGGCAAGGGCAAACTATTTTTAAAATTGTTGCCAAGAAAACTGCAGAAACTTGTCTAAGAGTGAAGACTGACTTGAAGATGCAAAAAAGAAGAAGAATCCTACAAACATTGAATTGATTGAGCTTTAAGCATGCTACAAATAAGTATGTTAGAGAATGTGGAAAGATACTCATTGTCGCATCCTCATTCTCCTTTATTATTACAGTGGTCCCTCGATTTGCGCGTTCTCGATTAGCGCGAAACGCTGCAATGCGGTTTTTCAAAAAATATTATTTAAAAAAATAAAATATTAAAAAATAAATTTTTTTTTATTCTGTTCCCTGAATGGAGACTGCCGGCCGCTCAATCGGGCCGGCAGGGAACAGAATGGAGCCTTCCGCGGCGGGGCTGGTAAGGGGGGGAGCCGAGGGGGGAGCCGAGCCCAGCCCCGTGGCATTCGCTTTCCTCCCGCTCGCAGCCGACTGATCGTGGGCTCCTTCGCAACCTCGGAGAGCTTCCTGGTTTTCGTGAGCTTTCATGCCCTGGAAGCTCTCCGAGGTTGCGAAGGAGCCCACGATCAGTCTCGGCTGCGGGTGGGAGGAAGGCGAATCCCCCGTGGGCTCCGTTACATCTTCCGCTGCCAGCCAGGCCATGCTGGCGGCAGCGGAACAATCGCTGGCTGTCAACTTTTCTTTTTAAAACTGGGCAGGAGCTGACTTGCCTCCCCAGTGCTAAAAAGAAAAGTTGACAGCCAGCGCTGCGACTGACGGAATGCTGGCGGGAAGACCAAGGGAAGGTTCCTTCAGCCGCCCAACACCTGATCCGCTCCGCAGCGCGGCAACGGGGAAACCCCATCTTCGGCTCCTCGCTGCTTCCGCGCTGCGGAGCAGATCAGCTGTTGGGCGGCTGAAGGAACTTTCCCTTGGTCTTCCCCGCCGCCCACACGCAAACTCCACCATCTGCGCATGTGCGGCCATGAAAAAAATGGCGCACATGCGCAGATGGTGTTTTTACTTCCGCATCCAGTATAACGCGGAAATCGGTTAGCGCGGGAGGTCTTGGAACGTAACCCCCGCGCTAACCGAGAGATCACTGTATTATTATTATTGTTGTTATTGTTATTTAGTTTCCTGAAAATTCTTCAGTTCATTATTCAGAATATAATTTCTCTGGCACAGCATAACAAAAACATTTTCCACAGTTTGTCTTCTCTCTTGGCTCCTTGTTTGTTGTTGTGTGAGGGCATATTTCTTTTCTTCCACTATTACTTGCAATTGAATCCTATTGTGGAAGTGTTAGAAAAATTGGCTAGCTCTTCTTCCTCATGTCTATTAAAAAAAATTTCTCAAGACTGTAGTAATTTCACATGATTGTTGAGGATTCTTGGTCCAAGTTAATATGGTAATCCTGTAGTGCCAATGTTTTTCTTTTCCAGTGTGCTTCTTGTCTGTAATCATCTGTATGGGTGTAATTCATATTCTTTTCTAGGCCCCTACACATTTAGTATTGGTGACACCTCCAACTTTTCAGACTATGTACGTGGCGGCATTGTTACCCAGGTCAAAATGCCAAAGAAGATTAGCTTTGTAAGTGTCTCTTCTGACAGATTCTGCTTTTTCTTTTTTTTTTCTTTTTTTGCTGGGCAAATACCCATGATTCCCAGCAATGTCCTGCCACTAGAACAATCTGGCACTTTTTGATCTCCCTGTGCCTGTTCTTGGGTGGTATGTAAACACTGGGTTGGAGGTTGGAAGTAAGCAATTTGCTTCCCGGAAAAGGGCATATGAACACTATTGAAAACTGTTTATTTTCAATTTCTTCATTTTTTTTTCTTTCAGAAATCTCTGCGTACCTCTCTGCCAGAGCCAGAGTTGATTGTCACTGACTTTGGCAAGTTTGATCGGCCAGGCCAGTTGCATTTGGCATTTCAGGCCTTGCATGACTTTCACAAAAAGCATGGCCATTTTCCCAGGCCTCGTAATCAGGTAGGCTATTCGGTTCCACCTTTTTCTAGTTTGCAAGTTGAGATCCCCACCCCGACCCCAGAACAGTAGTTCGGATCAACCACAGAATATATAGGTACTATAGCAAACAAAATCACCAATCAAAGAATTGTGTTTGGAACACTGGTGTAAATTTTGTACAGAGTTGCTCACTTTCCATTTCTTAATCTGCATGAACATGTTACATTAAATAACAATACATTTTTATTCAGGGCCCACTAATTGTGGACATTTTACCCACTACTAGTTGTGGATCATTTTATGTACTGTTATGCTTAGACATTTTAATAGCCATTATTTCACACAGACTGCATTTAGCACAGGTTATATTTATGATATTGATAAAAAACGGCTCCTCACAGCTTTCCTTAGCTTTTATCTGACTTCTTCTATTCTTCCTCAGGCAGACGCTAGTGAGGTGCTATCTTTAGTGAAGGATCTCAATGAGCAAGCAAAGCCCCCACTTAAGCAAGAACATTTGAATGAGGACATCATCAATGAAATTGCTTTCCAAGCCTCTGGAGATCTGGCACCTGTAAATGCCTTCATTGGAGGTCTAGCTGCCCAAGAGGTTATGAAGGTACAATGTTTGAAAAACCTTGGCAGATAATAAAAAGCATTCCACTTAGTCCATGTTTCTCTTAATCATCAGCTTTGGATTTAATTAACAAATCCTCTGTAACAATGTGGTGGTGTATAATGCCAGTTTATTCCTGAAATTGGCTTTTTCAAGGGGAACCAAACAGTGTGGTATCAAAGAGACCTTTTCTATTTCTCTGTTTTAGGCCTGTTCAGGTAAATTCATGCCTATCATCCAGTGGCTGTATTTTGATGCATTGGAGTGCTTGCCAGAAGAAAATAAGGATACCTTGACTGAGGAAAATTGCAGCCCTGTGAGTAATTAATATAAGCATAGGATGTATGCTGGGAATGACCAAAGAAAAAGTACTACTCTGTTAATGCCTTATTTTACTGCAATAGAGAGTTGGAAGTCAACACTTATTTTCCCCAATTCTTTTTCATTTCTCTTTCTCTCCCTGATTGCTTTCCTATTTACTTACGTATTTTGTATTTTATTTTATTTGATAACAATATACATGTTAAATGGCTAGGGGGAAACTACTCAAAATGGCTGGGATCATCATTTGTAAGTTAGAAGGTTTATATATTAAGCCTAAGACCAAAATGTTGAGTGGTTTTAATTGCTTATATTAAATTTGATGGTGGAGTAAATTATCGTATAATATACTGGTATTCTTTCCCATGAATTCCCTGGAATGCAATTGAAATAGCATGTAAGATCAGGAATAGGCTCATAATGAAATTATTGTATTGTTTATATGAAAAAAATAGCACTGAGAATTTGAACCTTTTGTAGTAGTATATAAATAAAATGCAGTGTTCTGTGTAGCAATAAAGAAATTACGATTATTGATGATTATCAATGAGCAGGATTAGGCAAATGGGGAAATTCCATACTTTGGAGAACAGGTGCAAATTGATTGTCTTTCCCCCCTCCTGTCTTGATAGAAACATTGCCGATATGATGGACAGATTGCTGTGTTTGGCAATGAATTACAAGTTAAACTGAGCCAGCAAAAATACTTTCTGGTGAGTCTTGACATGATTTTTCAGTTTCTTGGTATATCCACTTACTTATTTACTTATTTGATTTTTTTTAATGCCGCCCTTCTTCTTAGACTCAGGGCGGCTTACAAGATGTTAGCAATAGCACATTTTAACAGAGCCAGCATATTGCCCCCACAATCCAGGTCCTCATTTTACCCACCTTGGCAGGATGGAAGGCTGGGTCAACCTTGAGCCGGTGATGAGATTTGAATCGCTGACCTGCAGATCTAGCAATCAGATTTAGTGGCCTGTAGTACTGCATTCTACCCACTGCGCCATCCATCCAAGCAACATGCTGACATTTTTTTCCTCTCTCTTAGGTTGGTGCTGGTGCCATTGGCTGTGAATTGCTGAAGAACTTTGCTATGATTGGTCTGGGATGCGGTCAAGGAGGAGACGTGGCTGTGACTGACATGGACACTATTGAGAAGTCCAATCTCAACCGGCAATTCCTCTTTCGACCTTGGGATGTTACGGTCAGTTCCATTAGTATCAGGGTTCTGAGATTTCTGGGGTTACAGAAGGGTCAGCCGTAGGACTTTGTCATGGTTTGCCTTGGGAGTTTAGAGGAGGTTTAACAGTTAATTTTGGCAGTTTTAAAAGCCAGAAATCTGTCACTTTGTGATCCATTATGAATACTGTGCTTGCTTTTTATTTTTAGGGTTTTTAAAAAATAGTGACAATTCTGGAAGCTGCAATGTGAAATTTCTATACCCAGTAAGAATTAATGTTTTTATCTATCTAGAAAATGAAATCTGATACAGCAGCAGCTGCTGTGAAAGAAATGAACCCAAACATTCACATCACAAGCCACCAAGATCGTGTAGGCCCAGACACTGAACGTATATATGATGATGACTTCTTTGAGAATCTTGATGGAGTGGCAAATGCACTGGACAATGTAGATGCAAGTAGGTATCTGCACGTGGTTTCTGAACTCATCTTAAAGTTAAAAGTTTATTCTGGGATAGAAGTGTAACAAATTAGTGTAATGAACCTTTATGCCATTGTATTTACAATGTTAGAAGAATAGGCAAGAATGTGACAAGCTCCAGAGACTTTTGAAAGAGTGCCAAAGGTTCAGACTGAATCAAACCAAATCATTACCAAAGGGGATTACATTATCTCCCAAATTTTAGATTTAAAAAATGAATTGGTTTTAAGTCACTGAAGATTAGATTTTCTGCCCCTCTAGATCAAAAGTGCTCTCCCAGCAAATACAATAGTTATGGAAATGAAGTGTTCTTGCTTCAAGCACTAAAAATATAATTGATCCAATTTGAGGCTTTTAACCTCCAGCGCGATTCTGACAATTATATTTGACTTTAGGGATGTACATGGATCGTCGCTGTGTCTACTACCGCAAGCCCCTGCTGGAATCGGGGACACTGGGGACCAAAGGGAACATCCAGGTGGTGATCCCATTCCTAACAGAATCATATAGCTCTAGCCAAGATCCACCTGAAAAATCTATCCCTATCTGTACACTGAAGAACTTTCCTAATGCTATTGAACATACTCTACAGGTGAGATTCCAATGATACAAACATTTAAAAGTAACAATACAGTAATGGGTTTTCTTTATAGTTGGAAGGTGATAATTGGAGTGTGATAGCGATTCAATTTGGTTGGTGTTGACATGGTCAAGGAATTGTTTTTCAGCTGTCTGTAGCTCTTGCTTCTTCTATAAGGAACAAACTGGATCGCCTTTTCACCTTGTAAGCAGGTCCTGCTGACTTCTATGTATCAACTATTGTGTGATATTTTATTTTGTATAATTCTGTTTAGTGTAAGACATACAAACTACTGTTACAAACCTCACACCTGGTACCAATTGGTTGAACTCCTGTGTCAAGGTCGGAACTCTTGTTGTTTTTTCCAGTGGGCTCGTGATGAATTTGAAGGCCTTTTCAAGCAGCCTGCAGAAAATGTCAACCAGTATATCACGTAAGTACTATACTGTATTCAGGGCCCAAAATCTGCTAAAGGTGGTTAACTTTTCATTATAAATACAAGGTATAGCTCTATTCAATACTGTGTAATGCTTTCTGATAATCTCTAATGAAGCCAACTGATTCAGAATGGTGAAAATATGCATCTTAGTGGTATGTTTGCAGTTTCTATTATCCTCAGGAAAAATCACTGAAGCAGTTCTCATTTCTCTCTAGAGATGCCAAATTCATGGAACGGACCCAAAAGTTGCCTGGCACTCAACCTTTAGAGGTCTTGGAAGCTGTATTCAAAAGCTTAGTGACTGACCGTCCTAAATCCTGGGCTGACTGTGTGGCCTGGGCATGTAATCATTGGCATATCCAGTATAGCAATAATATTCGTCAGTTGCTGCACAACTTTCCCCCAAACCAGGTGAGTTGGTAAGGATTCCTGTGTCATGGCCTCAGTCTGCCTTTATAATGGTAAAAATGGTATGCTTTGCTCTGTTTTCCTTTTAACTCTGTTTTCATTTTTTCCTTTCAGAAAACTAATTCAGGAACCCTCTTTTGGTCCGGTCCAAAACGATGTCCTCATCCACTCACTTTTGATGTCAAAAATGTAAGCATTGTGGTCTGCTTTTGAAAATTGGCCGGGTGGGGGGAACAGTTAGATGATAGGTGATAGAAGAAAGATTCCTACTTGGGTCTTCTGCCCTTACAAAGTGCAATATTGCATTTACACAGGTAGTCCTCGACTTACAACCATTGTTTGATACCTGTTTGAAATTACAGAGACTTTGTAAGACACACTAGAAATCTAAATGTCACATGATCAAAATTTGGGCAACCACAAAGGCTCCTCAACTCCCCCCCCCCCCCAATTGATGTGTTTTGGGACCCCCTGCAACCATGGCCCCTGCTGCTCTAAACCATAGTTCCCTCTAAGCTGAGCAGTGAGCAATCGCTCACTTAAAAATCATCATCAACTCAGAGTTTTCCAAACCTGCCCAGAAGCCAAGAGGGAAAGAGTGAGAGGGAAGGAGAGAGAGAGGAAGAGAGAGAAACAGATAGAAAAAAGAGGAAGGAAAAGAGAAAGAAAAAGAATGGGAGTAAGGAAGAGAGAAAGAAAATCAAAATCTAGTTTGAAACTAGCTCAACTATTTAAGTGGCATTTTGATATTGATAGAGTTGCCCTATTATGAGCTCACTGTTATAGACACACAGTACAGTATTTTATTTTGAAATTCTCTGAGGCAAAAACAGGGTGGGGGGTTTTTTTGTTTTGTTTTTTGTTTGTTTGTTTATTTATTTATTTATTTTTTCTGTGCTGCCCAGTCCCAAAAGGACTGCCGCTCAGACACTATACTTTTCCGCCCACCCCCCCAAAAAATTAGAGGGAACTCTGGCTCTAACTGCCATCTTTTTGCTCCTACTGCTGGTGAAGCATGCCTGGTCTGGTTCTGTGCAAGGCACCTGCTGGCCACATGGGACTTTCTTCTCCAGCTCACACATGGCAAAATTTCATAACAGAACCTGAGGCAGATGGCCTCCTGTGACCTCACAGAAAGTTAGAGCAGGCATGCCTCGTCATCATTGGGGCAAAAAGATGTCAAAAGTCAGCTGGGATGGCAGAATGCATAGTAACTGGGTTCTTGGAGTACAAGGCAGCAAGGATGGTTGGACCAAGGCAGCTGGGGCTTCCTGAGTAGCATTTTCACACAGTCGTATTGGGCTGGCTGGGCTTTGCATTGCAAAGGGATTTGCATTGCACTAGAGCTCAATGTTTCTTGTAGCTCTAGAGCTGCAGCATGTCAAGCAGCCTCAGAGCTGAGTGGCTCATGGTCTCCTGCCACTCCACAAAGCAAAGTCAACCAAAAGGCATAGGTGGGGAGAAAATATATGGGTGAGGAGAATTCAAGAGGGAGTTGTCTTTTACCATTCTGGTCCTAAATATGGTTGTAAATCAAGGACTACCTGTATTTAAATATATACTTTTTAAAAAAAATAAAGCCATAAAAGTAGAATCATGGTTAGAAGGAGGAAAGATAGCTTACAGTTTATCCATTTTGGAAAAGGTATAGACTGCTAGCTGATGAATTAGTGCAATTTTCAGTGAGATGCAAATATATTTTTTGCTAAACATTGAGATAATCAGAAGTCTAAAATTACCTTTCTCAGGTAGCTTGTGATTACTCCCAGTGAGGTATAGGGGATAAAAGAAAAAGTGTGCAAAACAATTTATGAATGGTCCTGCTCAAGATCTGATTCATATGTAGGGATGAGAATAATTTATCTTCGTTTATTTTGGCTAAGGGCACTCTGATAGACTGCCAGTATTTAATTTGGATCTTTTGCTTAATTTGTCTTGTTATTGCAGCTTCATACGAATAGATTGTTAATAGGAAAAAAAAGTTAATGGCATTTCAATTATTACTGCATATGCTATGGAGCACAGTCAGTAATGCATGGAATATAATCCTCAGAAAGAATAATATGCATACAGGATGTAGCATATAAGGCAGTTTGTTAGAAAATGGGTGAAATTTAGGATTGATATAATTAAGATGGAGTAGACAATCTTTAGTTTTCTTGTATGTATACTATATACATAAATCTATGGATTTGTTTTAAGTAGTCAGTTCAGATAGAAGCTGGTTGCAGAATTACATCTGGTCATGTGTAGAATGTTTAGTTAAAAAGGCTGCATTCAGAAAAATTGGCAATCTGACTCAACTAACATTACCTTCACAGCCTTTGCACATGGATTATGTAGTGGCAGCTGCAAACTTGTGTGCCCAAACATATGGCATCACTGGCACTAGAGACAGAGAAGCTATTGTGGAGCTGCTGTGCCGAGTGCAAGTTCCTGAATTCACTCCCAAGTCTGGTGTCCGCATCCATATCTCTGATCAGGAGCTACAGAATGCCAATGCTTCAGTTGGTAAGAACTGGAAATGAAATGAGTCTTTAAATAAAGAAAGCAAAGAATGCTTGAATAATTTTGATTCTATTGAATGGAAGGCCCAGTTTCTTCTTTAAGTGTTGCTATCACTCACAATTTCACAATCCATATTTTGATTTACTATTTCATTTCTAGAGCAATTCTTGTGGTGTTTGCATAATTACTATCAGATTTTAATAGTGTTTTTGAAATGCTGTTCATGGATTTATGGCAGAGTCTGACTACTAAACAAGTTTAGGACTTTAAGATTGCAATGGACTACATCAGCTTAGAGCAGGAAAGGTTTTAGGTTGCTGAGAAAAAGATGACATGCATTGTAGCAGTCTCTTCTGAAATGTATACATTTATTTTTCTTAGATGATAGCCGGTTAGAAGAGCTAAAATCTTCACTTCCGAGTCCTCAGCAGCTTCATGACTTCAGGATGTTTCCAATTGATTTTGAAAAAGTAAGACATTTTTAAATGAATAAATCGTTATTTAACTGTAATCTGACATGCAAATGATACTAGAAATGATCTCTGCTGTTCAGTTTTTATGCCATGTGTAAGCTTCTGGTTTGGCTAGCAAGCTGCTTCAGACTTTTTCTGGCATTTGCTATGCAGGTCCCAAAGCCAAAAGAATGCTGAGGACCATGACATTGCTGGTTGTAATTATTACTTTATTTAAACTAAATTTCAGGATGATGACGCAAATTTTCACATGGATTTTATTGTTGCTGCTTCTAACTTGCGAGCTGAAAATTATGATATTCCTCCTGCTGACCGGCATAAGGTAAGCTTATTGTGATGGATAAAGGTTATGTATGGTAGACTGTATTAGGGGTGTGAGGGAGACTGTGCAGATTTTTCATATATTTCAGCCACAGCTATGGAAGCTCACTAGGTGATTTTGAGCTCTTAAATGTGGACTAAAATAAAAATTAAACAAATCAAAAACCTCTTTTCTCTTTTCAGAGCAAGCTGATTGCGGGGAAAATTATACCCGCAATTGCCACGACGACTGCAGCTGTAGTAGGCTTGGTTTGTTTAGAACTATTCAAAGTAATACAGGGCCACAAACGACTTGAATCTTACAAGAATGGTTTCCTTAACCTGGCATTGCCTTTCTTTGGCTTCTCTGAGCCTATTTGTTGTCCAAAGAACAAGGTGAGTGGGGTGGGTTTTTTCACACCACACATATTCATCCTCTCTTGTTTACACACGTGGCCTCTGGTACTAAATGGAAAAAATAATCTCTTGAGCTTGCATTTGATAGTTCCTTCTTTGAATACCATGCAAAGAATATTACTAAAGCTTGTCAAAAAAAAAAATCCTTTATTTTTTTGGTAAGTTTTACCAAGCAAGGCATATTTCCGCAGCAACTAGAGGTAGAGAAAGGAAAAGAGCCAGAGGCATGCTCTTGGAAGTTTATGTAAATCAGTCTTTCTAAAAATTTTGTGCAACTGCCTCTTCCATATTTTTTGTTTGTGTACTTGTTGCTTTGTTTTCATTATCGCCATCTGTTAGGGGAGAATACTTTAGCCCACTTTCTCTGTTTGTTATTTGGATAAAGAGATCAAAAGTTCCCACGTTCTCACATGTTAGAAATTATGAATAACTATGATGCCTTCTTAAATGGAGTAAATGACTATGAATTATGCTTTTGTGTTGGTTGCATTTTTATTGAGCATTAACTATAGTAACTAACACTTGTATTTCATTTTTTTCTTCAGTATTATAATACTGAATGGACTTTATGGGACCGCTTTGAGGTGCAGGGTATTCAGCCTGATGGACAGGAGATGACACTGCGTGAGTTCCTGGCTTATTTCAAGGTAAGCATTGAGAGTGTCCCAGTCGCCATTTGCCACAATACGTTAATGGCTTCAGAAGAGACATGCAAATGGACATGCAAAGCTTTTCAGTAAAGAACGTTTTTCTTTCTTTCTTTCTTTCCCACATGTAGAAAGAGTACAAACTTGAGATAACAATGCTGTCCCAAGGAGTCTCTATGCTTTACTCATTTTTTATGCAGCCAGCCAAGCTGAAGGAACGCCACGATCAGCCGTATGTATTATTTTTAAGAGAATGAGCATGGGCACTGACTACTTCAGTTGAATTTGCATCTGCCTGACAGCTGTCTTTTTCCTCTCCTCCTCCCCCTAGGATGACAGAGATTGTCACCAGAGTTTCCAAGAAGAAGATTGGGCGTCATGTGAAAGCCCTGGTCTTTGAATTGTGCTGCAATGATGACAGTGGCGAAGACACAGAGGTGCCGTATGTGCGCTACACCATCCGCTAGCAGCCCTCTTGCTAGCATTGCCCACTTGCCTGCCACGGACTGTTAGTGTGGAGGAGGATCTGCCTCCCTCCCTCACCTGTCACGGTTAAAGTGACTCAAAACATGAAATAACTTTTGTAATCTTTTAGGAATTTTTTTTCCTTTTTCGTGTCCATCAGGGCCTGGGAAATTCTCCACTCCTGCGGCTGCTCTCTCTTATCCTTAGCCCGTGCAGTTATGTCATGTTATTGAGGCGCCTTAACACCCACTTCCCATTCTGTCCTTTCCTGTTAATGTTAGTCGTGTTGTGTTTTGACTCCTTGACCACCTCCTCTCCTTCATCCCTATTACAAGTAAGGGAAGCTGCTCTCCTCTCTCATCCTGAGGAAGCGTCTAGTAAGAGGAAATGCCCCTTTGTTGTATTCTGAGAACTTGCTCGGGCTGGCTTTGTGGGGGAGAGGGAGAGGATAGGAGTGGGTAGAAAGTGTAGGTCAGAACTGATAAGAGAAGTAAATGAGTCAATAAACATTTGCAAAAGCCAGTGGTTCTTTATTGTTCAAGTGGAATGGGGAGAGCTGCTATGTACATAACATAAAACTTCATCCTAGTTCAAATGCTTGGCATTCGTAGTACGCTAGCAAATTCTTAATTTATACCATAAGTTCTCATTTTTTGAAAGCAGTTTGTTTCCACGATAATCAGGTGTTTAATGCTATTGTCTGAAAAAAATTCCTCTAATCTGTGAATTTTTTGTTATCTTGCTGCTTGTTTTGTCTGTGACATCTGGAATAATACAGTGACAACCATATTCTCTATACTTCTTATGAAATTTAGTGCACGTATACAGTCTAGGCTGGAAACAGCTTCACTCCTTTTAGCCCATGCACTGGTTCTATACATTGGCTAAGATCCTAATCTAGTCAGTCATTTATCAGTTCTTTGTTACATGACTATATGAAGAAGCTGTTTCATTATTTGTTTTTAATTTTTCTTAGATTGGCATCGTTGAGGTTTAGGGCTCTAGAGGGATGAATGATTATAAATTTCCATGTTCACAAAAATATTCTTTTGTGAACATGGAAATAGTGATAATAACAGTTTACAAACCTCTGTGAGTTTTACAGCATATCTTTAATCTAGATTTTGAATCCATGCTTTTTGGATGGCTCATAAATAAGGAGTCTCCATTTTCAGAAATTGCATAGCATTTTTATTTATTTTTGCTTTTCTACAATACATAAACAGTTATGCATACTTAGGTAATTTGAGTGGCTGTAGTAAAAAAATGCTCCCCAGTATGACCCTGAAAGCAATTTTTTCTGGGTGTGTTTAAGCTTAATATGCATCAAGCATGCAATTCTTGTTTAGAGTTGCAGCTCTAGTTAATGTGGAATCTGTACAGATTTGCTACTACAGTTATGTAAAATGATTGTGACATTGTCTTTAGAAGTTGTAGAAGCCTCGTGGATGATAATTGATACAGGTAGTCCCTGGGTTACGTTGTCCCCGCCGTACGACGTTCGTCGTTACGACCCAGGGACAGCTTCGAAGCCACCACTACCACCACCGCCTCCATTCGGGCGAAGGGATCTCCGCGGTGGGCGGCGGCTTCGGAGACCCCACGGAGATCCCCTTGCCCGAACGGAGGCGGTGGCGGCATCAAGGGACCAACAGCTGTTCCTTTTTGGCGCTGCGTTGCTGTAGCCTCCGAGGCTGCTCACCACGGAGATCCCCTCGCCCGAACGGAGGCAGCGGCGGCAACCTCGGAGGCTGCAGCAACGCAACACCTAGGACCGGCTGTTGGTTCCGACTTATACCAAACTCGGCTTACGACGGGCCGTGGGAACGGATCCCCGTCGTAAGTCGGGGACTACCTGTATTTGTATTTATTCACATATTTTCACAACTTTATAATCAAATGAGATATTTTGCTCTTTCAGTGGCACAACTGATGAATTTGCAACATGCTAAACCAGCTTGGTTAACTATAAGTTTTTGAACTGCAGATGGCTGTCTTCATATAACACAATTGTAAAATTATAATTTACAAGATGGATTCATATGCATGTCAAAATCAAACAGTTCACAGGATAGTTTATCCACTAAGTTCAAATGGAATTTTAGTTACCGGCTTTAGCAAATGCATTTGTAAAAACAATATCAGTTTTGTTTCCCAAATGGATTTTCACAGAATTATATGGAAGGTTTTTTAACCAGAGTTGATGAACTCATTTTCCAACTATTAAGGGTCTTTCTCATCCCAGAAAATACTTACAGGATTGGCCACTTTGATTAAATGACACTGATTTCAAAAGTGTTAGTTACTGTCATTCAAAGATGTGAAAGGAATTGCATTTCAGTTCTATAAAGGTCATTGTTACAGCATTATCATCCTGATAGTTTTTATAAACTCTGATAGTGCTTTCCTAAAATCCACCTGTAGTGATTGAATTGGGGCTTAAAATTTAAAAATAAGGTTCAAGATATCAGTTTTTCCAATTTTTGTGCAGGAGACAAACATTTTAAAAAATTGCTATGAGGGGAAAATGTTCAAATGCATGTGTTGCAATGAGTTTGCTAAATTTTGTAAACCAATGTCAGGGAAAATAGCCTAGCTTTTTTTTCTAGTAGTCTATTGCCAAATCTAGCATGTTAGCTAGGATGGATGGACATTAAGGATGTACCAACATCCAAATGTGGATTAAAATGTTAGATTAAATTTAAATTGCTTCTATACAAAAGATGTAATTCTGTTTAATTATAGGCTCCTTCTGGCTATCATGTTCATTTCTTTTGCCGATGTAATATTGAACTATTGGCTGCTAGAAATTCCTAGCTTAAACTTTTAGCATCTCTGCAATTGTTAGACCTATGTGAAGTTTAATTCTTCCATCTTTAGTTTGAGTTGTACACATAATTGGGCCTGAATAACTTCCCTGCAGTTCGCACTTCATAGTTTGCAAACCACAACCTATAAAATGTGTTGGAATTTCAATCTCTCAGCATACCCTAAGAATTGCAATTCAGTTTGGACTTTTGACTTGTTAGGGTAAGGTTGCCAACACTGACTTTTGGTTGCAGCCTGTAAAGTACAGTATAGACTATACTAGAATATGCCTGCAAGAGACCGGACTAAGAAACAAAATGCTCAGATAGGGTTGCTTCACCTCATCTTTCTATCACCACAAATCAACTTTGATCAATGGTGTGGCTGTTTATGAAATCAGTTTGGACATTCATCGAAAGTGAACCTTCCCCCTGCTCCACTGCGCCTTCATTTTAATACTGCCCTTGAATCCCAGTTCCCCAAAGGACTTCACATAATTCTAGCTGCCACAAACGTAAGGTAGAATCTTCGCAGTTTTTCGCGGAGGAAGGGAGGAAACGCGCCCGTTGGCCTCTAGAGGCACGAGTGAGAAACTTCCAAAATGGCTGCCACAGAAAATCACACTCTTGGAGAGGCATAACTCGGCGGGAAGTCTGCTGCACGCGTTGGTTGGAGCGAGCCTGATCGCAAGGGTTAAAGGGGCGGAGCTTGCGGGAAACCCCCATTGGTTTGCTGATCCTATTATCACTGGGCGGGTGTGGCGTGCAACTTAAGTCCGCCCTTACCGGGAAATGACTACAATACTTTTCTTCAAGTGTCTTTATTGGCCACGAACGCACGGCCAATGACGATCAAAGCTAGGAAAGGAATGGCCCGCCTTCCGTGTGCAGTTGGACACATTTTTACTAATCCAGGCACGATTGGTCTATCTTCATTGCCTATCAGATTGTTCTGGTGTTTGACTGCTGATTGGTCGTGGGGTTCCATCATTCCGGAATCGGACAGCGCCCGATGACATGATCAAATAGAAGTTGGAAGAGCATGGTACTTCCCCATTGCTTGCCCTCTATTGTCAATCTGAAAGCGGGGCGGACTCGGCCCTCTTATATGACGGCAGCGCTCCAAGAAGTTTGCATACCGTTACGCAATAGGGTGGAGGTTCCTGTCAATCACGAAGTGGGGGGAGTTTGTAAGGCAGCTGTGGAGAGTCCGGGCGGCGGCGGCGGTCAGGGGAGCCGGGCGGAGCCGGCAGTCGGGTGAAACCGAACCGGTAAGGCAATTTGTGGAAGATTGGGGTTTTTTTTTTTTAAAAAAGGAGTGGGATACTTTCCCCCACCGAGGGTGCGAACATTTTAGAACTTTTGTGTGTGTGTGTGGGGGGGGGTGTTCAAAGTTAAAGGACTGAATCTTAAAAAAAAAAACTCTTGGGGTAAAGTTGGGTGTAGGGTGGGAAGGAATCGGAGAGGTGCTTGGGACGCATGCGCGAAGTGAATACAGTTGGCAGTGGGGTGGGGAAGGGTCTCAGTTAACGAAGTCGGGGGTGAATCTATACGGGGGGAGGGGTCCCTCGCGCTCGCGCAGCTTTGTTTTTTAGCTTTGGGACGGTTTGTGAAAAGAAAGGGGGGAAAGTCCACCCAACACACCCGGGTGGTTTCCGGCTCGATTCGGAAATCTCCATTTTAACATGATAAAAAGTGGTTTTCAAGGCGCTCTGAAAATTCCCTTCGAGGGAAGGTGGGAAGCCAAACCGTCCGTTTTTTGTCGTCGTCCCCCCCCCCCCCCTCGCGGCCTCCGCGTTTCTTTCCTCGGCTGCTTATCACAATGAAGTGACTTCGGCTGACAGACCCAGACCCCAAACCACTTGTTCGTTCATAATATTTGGCACTTCTCTTGGCGCTTTTGCTTCTTGGCGGTCGCAGATTTTCATAGACACTGTAGTGAAAATTATAGAAGAGCAGAAGGTTTTCATAGCTCCGTGTTTATTTATCCCGGTCACAAAGAGAGAGAGAGAGAGAAGTTTGTACATCACAGTTTTATTGTTAAATATAGGAAGCTTGGGAACTTTGGAAGCTTTGCGAAACGCATTTCCGCTTTCTTGTTAAAAAACAAATTCTTAAATATATGCAGAGTTTCGTTTTCTTTGTCCCAAGAACACTGAAATGTAAAAGGTTGTATGTTTTTTTTATGCCTCTTTGGACAATAACAAATAAAATGGTAAACACAAAAACTTGACCACTTCCACAATTGTTTTCGCTGGTTGAACATCAGAGAAGAGCCGAGAGCACGGATTTGATGGTAAATTTGGGGAAAAAAATGTAATTCAACTTTGCTAGCTAAGCCTTTTCATCTGTGAATATGAAGGATAGTTTATGAGAACATACACATCATTATAGTGATTACAATTGTAGAGTAAGTACAAGGACAATTTGGGAGTCAAATTTAATTGTAAAGTTGAATTTTGTGAAATAGATTCTATTGAAGTTTTGAAATGTGCTGCATATACAGTAGTGCAGTACATTATTTCTCTAATCAGTTTTCTTTGAGCTACATGTAAAGATTTGATTTTGTGTGTATGTGTGTATACAGTATATGTCTGTGTGTGTATATATATATATCACATGTTTTTCAATATACCAGGGTGATCCAACAGAAAACACACACACACACACACACACATATATATATGTTTTTTTCCCATTGGATCACCCTGGTATATTGAAGGAATGTCACAGCCCCAGGATCAAATCCCAGTAAGCCTGAAGATGACGAGTGGGACCTCGTCGAAACGTCGCCAGAAATTTCCAAATCCTACACGAGAAGAAACCCGAATATACCAAGACCATCATACCTGTACCCGTGAAAATCTAGGAAAACAAATTGTGTGTGTGTGTGTGTGTGTGTGTATATATGTATATATACATATATGTTTTCGTAGATTTTCACGGGTACAGGTATGACGGTCTTGGTATATTCGGGTTTCTTCCCGTGTAGGATTTGGAAATTTCTGGCGACGTTTCGACGAGGTCTCACTCGTCATCTTCAAGCTGGTGTTTCTGTCCTTGTTCTCAGGCGAACACTGCAAGTTCCAACTACAGTACTCAGGATATCACGCCTAATCTACAACCATTAACTAATCAGCATACCTCAGCTACATCAACGACTCCAATTGTTACCCCACTGACTCACCAGGAAGTTTCTACACAGCAGGCAATTGCTGAGCCATCAAACCACACCCAGCCACCAGTATTTATAGAAGGAAGGCAGCTCAGGTCTCGCAGTGTTCGCCTGAGAACAAGGACAGAAACACCAGCCTGAAGATGAAGAGTGAGACCTCGTCGAAACGTTGGCAGAAATTTCCAAATCCTACACGGGAAGAAACCCGAATATACCAAGACCGTCATATATATACACCAGCCTGAAGATGACGAGTGAGACCTTCTCGAAACGTCGCCAGAAATTTCCAAATCCTACACGGGAAGAAACCCGAATATATTGTTCTGAGTTCGGGTTTTGCCCTGTGTAATATTTTGCATGTCTATATATTACACAGGGCAAAACCCGAACTCAGAACAATCTACATACATATACCCGTGAAAATCTACGAAAACAAATATATACAGTGTGTGTGTGTGTGTATATATATATATATATATACATACATACATATATACACACACACATACATACTGTAGATATATATATATATACAGTATACATAATGAATACATGCATATACAGTACTGTATACACATACACACACACATATTTATATATACACAAAGAGAGAGAGAGATACCTGCATTATGTATTATTATGAGGATTATGAATGATTCTGTTAATAGATTGGTAGATTTTTGTATTTGCTTTTGATAATGTTTTTTATGTATGGATCTTGTCTTTTATGGCAACCCTTATAACAATTCCCATTTAAGCAATATCTGTAGTATTGGTAGAGAAATTCAGTGTGCAAGGTCCTGTTTTCCCAAACTTCTGCTTTTCCCACTGGAAAAAAAAATAGTGACACATCCACATAGAAGTGCAAAATGTTCCAGCTTCTCTTTTTATTCCCCCTTATCTAACATTTCTTTTTTAAGTCAGAGGTGAGCGAAAGTCAGTCGGGATTTGTTAATTTTCTGGAAGATTTGTGGCACAGTAGATCAGCAAACAATTGATTGATTGATTTAAACATTCCAGGAAAAACTGCCTGTTATCAATTGCATTAGGAGTTGTTTAATTTTGAAATAAAATACATTAACACATTTAAAAACTTGGGTGCAAACTTATTTTGATACTGAATACTGATTCCTCATCTCAGCATGTGCTTGGAGGGATTTACAGTTGTATTGAATTTATTGAATTGTTTTTATTTACTCATTAGTTTGTTTGAAAAGTTCTGAGATCCAGCAATTTCAGTTTCAATGTATTTCAGCTATTATTCATTAAAAGCAACGAACTAAATAAATTCTATCAAATGAGATGAGGCATTGTGTGATACTTTACTCATAGTGTTTATGATCAAGTGTTTATTACTTATCCAGTATTCTGGCTAGAACCAGGGATAAATTGGAATTCAATAGTAATCTCGGGCTGCAAATTGTTAAATCCTGCTCATGCTTCTCTTAATTTCCTTACTAAACTTTCATCTACGGCAGTGATGGCGAATCTTTTTTGGCTCGGGTGCCCAAAGGGTGCAGGTGATAGCATGCATGCGCCCATAATACAATGCCCTCCCCCTGTACATGCACACAACCCCTCCCCCGCTCATGTACATAGGCCTCACTGAAGCATCCGGTAGGCCTGTTGAACTGTTTTTTGCTCTCCCCAGGGTTCAAGAAAGCCTCCTGAAGCCTGGGGATGGCAAAAAATGGTCCAACAGGCCAATTGGAAGTTTGGAAACAGAAATGGAGCTTCCCTACTACTTACCTTCAAATAGTTGCAACATTGGACACCTTGCACGCCTTGGCCCATTTCTTCTGCAGCCGGCAAAGCTTTCCTGAAGGTTTGTGTAGCCGATAGCAGAGCTCCAGATCTAGAGTTCTGTTATAAACTGCAGAGGCCTTTCCAGAAGGCCTCTCTAGCTGATAACTGAGCTCCAGATTGATCCAGAGCTCTGTTATCATCTACACATGCCTTCAGAAAAGCCTTGCAGAAGAAATGGGCCGAGATTTGAGAGGCCTGGCTGCAACTGTCCAAAGACAGAGAAGTCACTGAAGACCTCTGGCAGCAAAAAGGGGGGTGACACACCCAAGTGAACTTCCGGTTAGCCTGTTTTTCATATTTTCCAGGCTTCAGGAGGCCTTCCTGAAGCCTGGGGAGAGTGAAAACAGCTGAAAAGAAGGCTGAAAAGTAGCTGGCCAGCATGCACAGCTGGCCAACTAGAGCTGACAAAGGGCAACATCTTGTGTACTCTCAGATATGGTTTGGCATGCCACTTATGCCATGCATGCCATAGGTTCACCATCACTGATCTACAGTATTCTTTATTTGTGTAATTCAGGGACAGTTACTGTATTGCACAATGGACAATAACACTTGTCAACCTTATATCTTAATTGTTCTTCAAATATGGAGATATTTATATCCAGCCATTTATTGATTCCTTAGTTCTAGAGATAAATGTATCTTTTTTAAATCTTAATTTTTAAAATATTTTTTTTACATCAGAAATCATCCTTTGTCAAGTATGAATAGTATTAATTTTGATACATTGTGTATCAAATGTATTACTGTCACCTTGAATGGTGTGTTGAATATTTAAGTTTTCTTAGATCACTGGGATAATGCTCATTTTTATCGTAGGTTCAAAAGGTGCTTTTCGAAAGGCAACAGAGCTTTCTTGACTTTTTCTTTCCCTTGAAAATGTTTCATTTCTCATCCAAGACCTTCTTCAGTTCTGGATGAGAAGTAAAACATTTTCAAGGAAAACCAAAAAAATCCACTTGCCTTTTTAAAAACAACTTTGGGACAATCATGACTTGGATATTTGAGAATCTCCATAGACATTAGGGTAAATGGGTACTATCTGGCTCTTTTTAAATATACACATATATAAATAATATAAGAAAGGAGATTCTAGAGTAAAATAAGAACAAATTCTGCCTACCAGCATCCATCTGGCTAGGAAAGGTGTATTAGCCTTGCAAAGCTCCATTTGAAAAGCTGGGAGGTGCTACATTTGGTGTATAAGACACAGTCAGGTTTTCACTCTCTTTTAGGGGGTGAAAGGTGTGTCTTATACTCTAAAAAATACGGTAATTCCCTTATAGTAGAATTTGGGGGCTAGTTTTGGTGACTAAAAATAGGAAATATTTTTAGCGCTCTCACCCTGTGTGACAGGCTTGACACTGCTTAATTAAATCATAATAAAATTGTTTGCCAACTTGCTGAGTCACTTGAGGATGTTTGTTGACTCTAATCATATACTAGATGAGAACAACATAGCTTAATTTTAGAGTTTGTTAATTGGAACTGTGTTTGATGATTGCAGACTGCCACCAAAGAGAGGTTAACATTGATTGCTCTTATGGAGAATTCTCTAGCATATGAACTCTTTTCAGGATTCATGTGGAATTGAATTTGATCACTTGGTTCTGGCCTTAAAATCTTTTAACAAGCATTTAATGTACCTGTTGGTCAAGCAAATTATATTCTCTTATCATCTGAGTATATGAGAAAAGATTGTTTAGAACTCCTGATATTGGTGTAACTTTCCTAGTTTTAAATATGTTTATCCTCGTATTCAAAGCATTTACCGGTACTCACTGTTCAGTTCCTTTCTTACTAACTTGAGCTATGTTATAAAAATATTATCATCTTTAAAAACAGAATGTAAGTTTCCAAAAACGTTAGACTTGGCAATGCCAGATTTCAGAAGTGGGCAAATGAAAAATATTCCTGCAAAAAAAAAAAAAAAGCTTCTGTTTTGCACCTAATGAGTCATACTGTAGAAAATACCAATTAACTCATTCAGTTCTTTTTCCATAAGCATTGTTAATATGACATTTGCTGATGTTGTGTATTACTTATTTAATTTGCATTTTAATGCAAATTAAAATTTAAATACACTTTTAAAAATAAATAAAGTATAGTAAAAGCTTATTTCAGTCTTATTGTAAATCAAGGTTTGGCCCTCTGGTTATTGTTGAATTGCAGTTGATATCAGTCACCTACCAGCAGGGCCAATAGTTATACAGTAGTCCTTGACTTACTACTGCAATTGGGGCAAGACTTTCCATTGCTAAGCAAGGCTGGTGTTAAATAAGTCATGCCTGATTGTACAACTTTTTTTCCCCATGATTAAGTGAGTCACTGTAAATCACATGATGAATCCAGCTTCCCCCATAACTTTGCTATCAAAAGGCCACTTGGAAGATGGGAAATGGTGATTACATGAACACAGGATGCTGCAACTGTTGTAAATATATGTTGGTTGCCAAGCACTAACATTTTGATCACTTGACTATAGAGATGCTGTAATAGTATGAAGTGCAAGGACCAGTTCTAAGTTACTTTTTTCATTGCTGTTTGCAGTTTCATTGCAGTTGCTAAATGAATGATATCACCTGTATCTGATTGGATTTGTACAGTATCTGATGTCCCATAGTTTCGCTTGACATATTCTGATCACAGATACGCAGAACCAAATTTCCCCAGGCATCATTGAACTCCAGGTTTCCAAGAATAGAATGGAACAAACTGTTCCAGACCCAAACAGGGTCTGTTCTGGGTCCTATTCTTTTTAATATGTTTGTGAGTGACATAGGGGAAGGTTTGGTAGGGAAGGTTTGCCTATTTGCCAATGACTCTAAAGTGTGCAATAGGGTTGATATTCCTGGAGGCGTCTGTAATATGGTAAATGATTTAGCTTTATTAGTTAAATGGTCAAAGCAATGGAAACTGCAGTTTAATGTTTCCAAATGTAAAATAATGCACTTGGGGGAAAGGAATCCTCAATCTGAGTATTGTATTGGCAGTTCTGTGTTAGCAAAAACCTCAGAATAAAAGGATTTAGAGGTAGTGATTTCTGACAGTCTCAAAATGGGTGAACAGTGCAGTCAGGCAGTAGGGAAAGCAAGTAGGATGCTTGGCTGCATAGCTAGAGGTATAACAAGCAGGAAGAGGGAGATTATAATCCTGCTATATAGAGTGCTGGTGAGACCACATTTGGAATACTGTGTTCAGTTCTGGGGACCTCACCTACAAAAAGATATTGACAAAATTGAACAGGTCCAAAGATGGGCTACAAGAATGGTGGAAGGTCTTAAGCATAAAACGTATCAGGAAAGACTTAATGAACTCAATTTGTATAGTATGGAGGACAGAAGGAAAAGGGGGGACATGATCAAAACATTTAAATATGTTAAAGGGTTAAATAAGGTCCAGGAGGGAAGTGTTTTTAATAGGAAAGTGAACACAAGAACAAGGGGACACAATCTGAAGTTAGTTGGGGGGAAAATAAAAGCAACATGAGAAAATATTATTTTATTGAAAGAGTAGTAGATCCTTGGAACAAACTTCCAGCAGACGTGGTAGATAAATCCACAGTAACTGAATTTAAACATGCCTGGGATAAACATACAGTATATCCAACCTAAGATAAAATACAGAAAATAGTATAAGGGCAGGCTAGATGGATCATGAGGTCTTTTTCTGCCATCTGTCTTCTATGTTTCTACGTTATTTTATATTAAGGTAGCAATAGTTAAATTAAGTAAAAGCAGATGCACACAGTTGGAGCCTATATACTGTACTTGCTAAACTGCTTCACCAATCTTACTAAACCATGGATTGTTTAATAATGCTTTTAAATAAGTCACTATTGGCTGGGTTTGCATAATATATGCTATAATACTTTATACACAATCATTTTAAGCCATGCTAACATCTAAGAACACACATCATCATGACATTGATTGCCAGTAAGCTTGCAGGGCCAATTCTGGTACCTGGCTATTATATTTGTTGGCATTGTATGGCGATCTAATTATCAAGCCTTCTTGGGATCTAGTAGTGAGAGCCTACTGGATAAAACTGTCCAGTCCAGTCACTTAGAGGAAGCCTGTTGACAGTATCTGCCCATAGAAGAAATCTATGGAAGTGGAATAGGCAGCAGGTCTTCTCTGTATCAAGCATCCGAGTCTACGGAGAGGGGCGGCATACAAATTTAATAAATAAATAAATAAACCTTTAGAACTTTAGAACTTTCCTCCTGAGGCCATTTATCCGGCCCACAGGTGAGTGACAGGACAACAGGATGCATCCGCATTCTGTGCTCCTGGCCACTGTTCCCTCTAGCAGCTAGGGGAGCTGGGCATTGGAGTTGGGTGGGGAGCGGCAAGGAAAGTGTGGGGAAGTCTTGCACCTGCGAAGGTTCCCCCATAAATGTGGCAGAGCTCCCCATTCCACTACCAGCCTGCCATGCGGGTGGGGGGAGGGAGGCTGAGCACTCTGCCGCAAACTTCAAAGAGGCTCGGCACCGGCCCATCTGCAGCAGGCGGTGTCAGGGGCCGCAGCAGCTCCCTCTCCTTCCCCACCGCCCGTGTCTATTGCTGGCGCTTCCCGTCAATGCAGGGATTGCACCCAGAGGAGGCGGTGAGTCTCTGTGCCCGCTTGCTGAGGCACCTCCACATCCAAAGCCAGAGCAACAGCGGCGAGAATGTCCCCCTCGATTTCATCTAACCCAAGGTAAAGGAAGGCCTGCCAAAAGCCGAGCTGGGCACAACACACACACATACACGCACACACCCGTCTCCTCCTCCTCTTTGAGTTGCCGGCTCCAGTTTTCTGAATGGGGATTGAATGGGAGTCTGGGGTCGGAGGATGGAGGCTTGTCGGGCGAGTCCTCCGCGGGGAGAGAAGAGGGAGGGTGAAAGAGGGAAAAGAGAGAGAGAGAAGTGGAGAGAAAGAAAGAAAAGGGAAAAAGAGGGAGGGAAAGAAGTGGAGAGGAAGGAAGGAGGGAGGGAAGGAAGGGGGAGAGAGAAAGGGAGGGAGGAAGAGAGACAGCAAGAGAGATCGTGAGAAAGAGAGAGAGCAAGAGAGAAAGAAAGAAAGAGAGCAAGAGAGAGAGAAAGAGAAAGAAAGAGAGAGAGCGAGTGAGAGAGAGAAAGCAAGAGAGAAAAAAGGAGAGGAGGGAAGGAAGGAGAAATGGAGGGAAAAGGAAGGAAAGAAGGAAGGAAGGAAGAAATGGAGGGAACAAGGAAGGAAGGAAGAATGAAAGGAATGGATGAATGAAGGACTTTTTGGGGGGGGGTGGGTTGTAATTTTTTTTAATTTTTTCTCTCAACATACATTCAAACAATACAGTGTACCATCTTATTTTCCATGAATAAAATGTGCTATTTTGTTAGTAACTAATATCAATCATCAAAAAAGTTGCAAAAGTTTTTTTTTCTAATGTTGTCATCCAGGTACATAATTCTCTTAATTAAATTCCCTCCTTAATGTTCCTTCAAAAAGTACAACACCAATTATATTTCTAACTTATTAAGCATTATGCCAAAGTGCTTCTTTCTTTATACATTTTTCTATAAACCAAGAAAACCTTGTATAGCCAATCAGATGTTAACAAAAGAAAATTAAAAACAAAACATAAACATATATGAATTTCAGACTCCCCCCCCTCTAAATAGTACGTTCCCATTTTGTTTTTTACTTTAAAATAAGGCATGTGCAGTGTGCATAGGGATTTGTTCATAGTTTTTTTTTTATAGTCCGATCCTGCAAGAGTCCGAGGGACAGTGAATTGGCCCTCTGTGTAAAAAGTTTGGGGACCCCTGCTTTAGTTGGTGCAGAAAGTGGCACCATAGGTAGTAAAATGGTGCCAGTTAAGCAGTATGTGTAGCACCACTATTCTGTAAGCTGCATTGGTTGTCAGAATGCTTCCTGATGCAATTCAAGGTAGTATTGTCACTTTTAAAGACATTAAGTTTGGCTCAGGTTAAAGAACTCCCCAGTTCTTTCGGAATAGAGAAGTTGGGCATGCTTTGGATCCCATTATCTACATAATGTTGGTTAGTGGAGCCTACAAGATGTACTATAGCTCTTCTGCCACAGTTCCCACCCTATGGGACATTTCCCTTCTTCAGATCAGGGTGGCACCATGTCTGCTGGCCTTTCACAAGTCTTTAAAGTTCTGACTCGGGGCCTGAGGTGTGTTCAGGGATCTGTTTCTTGCTTATATTAGTGATTATTGTATGATATATTCTGCTTTGTATTTTATTTTTTGGGATTATTATAATAGTTTTTACTTTGTTCACTGTTCATAGGTACTTGTTAATTGGGGCAACCATACAGATTGAATGGATTAATAAATAGTGGCTTATTGCAATAATATTTTATTTAGTTATTATTAATTAGACTTCTATGCCACCCTTCTCTTTTATTAAATCCTATTAGTCCTCAGCTTACAATCACAATGGAGCCCAAAATTAATGGTGATGAGGGAGATAGTTCTTCAGTGAATTTTGCCCCACGTTGCAACCTGTCTTGCCACAGTTAAGTGAATTACTGCAGATGTCAAATTAGTGACCGGCTGTTAAGTAAACCTGGCTTCCCCATTGACACAAAAGAGGACGACAGGACCCCAGGACTCTGCCCCAACTGTCACAAATAGCAACCAATTACCAAGTATTTGAATTTTGATCATGTTACCATGAGGATGCTGCAACGGTTTTAAGTGTGAAAAACGATCATGCGAGTATTTCCGGTGCCATCGTAACTTCAAATAGTCACTAAATGAAATGCTATAAATTGAGGTCTACCTGGACCTGAAACAAAATGTAACTCATAGATGCATAATTTGTTAGATTACTTTTACGTACTTTAACTGCTTTCAGGACAATGCTTATTTCAGCATATGTTGCATAGAACATTATGTACAAATGTAGTTTTCACTTGCAATGGTACTAGCATAAGAAATTCCAGCAGTGAGGTATCACCAGTATGCTGATGGTAGCCAGTTATACATTTCCACCCCATGCCAATTCAGTGAAGCGGTGGATGTGATGTGCCAGTGCCTGGAGGCTATGCGAGTCTGGATGGGGGCCAACAGGCTCAAGCTCAACCCAGAGAAGGCCAAGTGGCTGTGGGCATTTCCTCCTAAGGATCTGTCTATTTGATCTGTCCGACCATCGTCCTGGGGGGAGAAACTTTAACCCCCTCAGATAGGGTTCTCAACTTGGGTGTCCTCCTGGATCCACAGCTGAACCTAGAACATCTTTCGGCTGTGGTCAGGGGGATCTTTGCCCAGGTTCGCCTGGTATACCAGCTGCGACCCTATTTAGACCCAGAGGCTCTGCGGACAGTCACTCAGGTTCTCATCACCTTCCATCTTGATTATTGCAATGTGCTCTACATGGGGCTACCCTTGAAAAGTGTTCGGAGATTAGAAATAGTCCAGAATGCAGCCGCGCGAGTTGTCACCCACATAACACCTATACTCCGCAAGCTGTACTGGCTCCCTATTAGTCTCTGGGCACAATTCAAGGTGTTGGTTATTACCTATAAAGCCCTATATGGCTCAGGGCCAGATTATTTATGTGACCGTCTCCTGCCACATATCTCCCAGAGACCAATTAGAGCACACAGAATTGGCCTCCTCCAGATCCCATCAGCTAAACATTTCAGGTTGGCAGGACCGCGGGGAAGGGCCTTCTCTGTGGCTGCCCCAGCTCTATCGAACCAACTACCCCCTGAGGTCTGTACGGCCCCCACCCTGCTGGTTTTTCGTAAGGCCACGAAGATCTGGCTATGCCTGGGGGCTCTAAATCAACCGCTAGCTTGTCCATGTATATGAATTGGTATAAATGAGTAGTATGTGTATTGTTTTAACCCTGCTGTTCTGTTTAGAAAAACTCCCTAATCTTCTGTTCCGGGTCACATACGACTCGGACCGAAAACCCTTCATTTGAAGTGGGAAATGAGAAAAGTAAATCTTATTGGTTTATTTTGCTGATATAATGCATGCCCCCCCCGTTTCTGTGAAATAGTCTTCACTTTATGGATAGTTTTGCTAGCAAAATGCATTCTATTTTGCTAAAGTTGGTGTAGGATTTGTAGCTTGAACATTTCTGAACATAATGATATGAAAATTGAACTGGAAAAATTGATGCATATTGGTTTATTTTGCACATAAAGTTATTTCAATTTATATAAAAATTATGCTGTTAATTTCAAACTTACATACTTTTTTTTAGTAAAATGGATTTCTTTCATAAAATTAGTTCTCTGGCTACAATGTGGTTGATTTTCAAAAGGATATTCCAAATATTTCTAGCCAAATATGTATAAAAAGTGACAATAATGGCACACAGCAAGGCCGAGGGGGGGGGGCTTTTGTGGCAAAAATAAACCAATAAGAACCATTTTTTTCAGTTCATTTATATTTTTCTTATGTTCAGGATTGTTCAATTTAGTATATCAAACCTTTTGGGGGGAAATTCCTTAGGGATTTGTAGCCTTAAAAAATATAAATTGACACGAAATTCAGAAAGGATGGGGGGGAGGGGCTTTTTGATCAAAATAAAAATATAAGTCTCAATTTTTCCAGTTCAATTTTCATATCATTATGTTCATAAATGTTCAAACTAGTTTTCCAGTTGAAAAAGTTTTCAAAAAGATCAAATTCAAGTACCTAAAAAAATTCTTTTTGGTCCGGTCATATACAAACAGAAACAGACTCGAAGTGATGATTTTTTTTTTTGCCCAGAAAACAATTAGCCACCACCCCAAAAATATTTTTTTGATGATCAGCATTGTTAAATTGAGTAAATGAATGCCTAAGATTTTAAAGAACATTTCGGATTTGGAGCATAAAAAAATAAAAAGTGAAAATGGTTGCAAGCAGCCGAGGGGGGGGGGGGGCTTATTTCTGATGTAAAAAAACCAGTAAGAATCATTTTTTTCAGTTCCTTTATATTTTTCTTATATTCAGAAATGTTCAAGCTACCAATCCCACTTTCACAAAAATGGGAGGGGGCATGCATTATATCAGCAAAATAAACCAATAAGAATTACTTTTTTCATTTCAATTTTCATATCATTGTGTGCAGAAATGTTCAGACTACTTTCCAAGTGAAAAAAGTTTTCACATTGACCAAACATAAGCACTTCAAATGAAGAGTTTTCGGTCCAGGTTGTATGTGACCCGGGAACATAAGATTAGGGAGTTTTTGTTTTTCAGCAAGAAAGAAACCCCCCACCCCCCAAAAAAAATTCTCATAGAGAGAACCCCTGAAATGATGAAAAGTCATGAAATTTCAAGTTTCAGATATGCAGGGAAAATGTTTTACAGGGGACTCAAACTTGGTTTCGGGTCACATACGACCCGAACAGAACAGCAGGGTACTTTTTAAAGTTATAAATTGGATTTTAGAAATGGCTCGGATTTTTTCCCCTTATTTCTTTTTATTATTGTTATTATAATTTTATACTGTTGTGAGTCTCCCTGAGTCCTTCGGGATTGGGCGGCATATAAGTCTAAATAAGTAAGTAAGTAAGTAAATAATTTCTAACTTATTCCATCTCAGATGTCTGGAATTTCAGACTTCTTCCCCCCCCCCCCCCTCTAAATAGCACATTTACCTAATCCCAAATTTAAAAATTATTTCAACCCATCTAACATTTAGCCAATTAAAAAAAATATTTTCCCAGTTGCATTGAGAATCACCTCCTTGGCACAACATTTTTAAAAAAAGACTTTTAATAACAGTTAAAATGAAATTTGAAGCATTTGAAATTTAATGTTTTAGTTTAATTATTATATATTTAGTATAAATATATAAACTGGGGTTTAAATTTTATTTTATTTTATTTTATGTACACAAAAAACATTACATAACATACAAACATCCAAGAGTAGGAATCTTAAGTCCCATTTTGATTATAGCTCAAGATCAGTTCACAAAATGTTGTATATCTATAATATAAATATTTTCAGATATATTTTTAATTTATATTCTGTACTTGTTTCTTCTATGTATATCTACTTTCTGATCAATTTTTTGTATGTGTCATATATCTTTTTTATGGATTTCTTTACTATCTATTCTCTCTTCCGTTTCTATATACATTTATAGGTATTTGTTTGTTTGTTTGTTTGTTTGATTTTTATGCCGCCCTTCTCCTTAGACTCAGGGCGGCTTACAACATGTTAGCAATAGCACTTCTTAACAGAGCCAGCCTATTACCCCCACAATCCGGGTCCTCATTTTACCCACCATGGAAGGCTGAGTCAACCTTGAGCCGATTATAAGATTTGAACCGCTGACCTTCAGATCTACAGTCATCTTCAGTGGCCTGCAGTACAGCACTCTACCTGCTGCGCCACCCCGGCTCTTTATGTTCATATATGTTCATCTAACAAATTAATATTTACACTTTTCATAAATTGTATTCTAATATAGGTTCAGAAAATAGTTTGGGTAATGTGTTTTCTTAGTTTTTTAATGAGTTTTATTGTCCTTTTAAATATTTGCTATTACATAAAAAATCTCTAATTATGTAAAATTATTCATATTGTAAGTTTGTTATTTATTTGTGTGTAATTGATTGTAAAATTTGTATTAATTTCTACTTTCTTATTTGTTTGTTCCATTTTTGGGGGGGGTTTTCCCCCAAATTTATCATGTATATTTTTTTATATCTCCTTTCATTTCTCCCTTCTTGATTTTAATTTCTGTGTTCAACTTTCATCTTTTTATGGTTATTTGTTATATTTTCCTGTGTGTTATGGATTCTTGCATATTTGCTATAGTTTCTTTTATGTTTTGCTGCATTAACTGTATGCTCTGAATATTGATTATTGAACTTGTTTTATCAGTTCCTAACATTGTCTCAATCAATCTTTGTCCAGGGGGTGCAGATGAAATTACAGCTGGATTTAATGTTTTCTTTACTATTTTTGTTATTATATGTTACTTATAATACACTACACACATTTTTATCAGTCACTCTAGTTTGTTTTAATTTCTAATTCTTAACTTGTCTTACTGATACTATATAAAAACTTGTAGTATAATATTTTTCTATGATTTTAACTAATTTATTATAACTAAATTGATAAAATAGTTTTCTTGTAACAAACCACCTTAATTATATTTGGAAAGATCTATAATGTATTTGAAGGAGTATATAGAAGAAATAAAAAGAGAAGATCTAGTAAAACATAATATTTATTCGTCTTTTTTTGTCAGTTAATGTGAATCAGAATCCTATTACTGTACTTGCAACAAAAAATTTGCTTAGTCACCTATCAAAATTACTGTCTTTTCCATTATATATAACAGTTAGTTTAAATTGTCTTTCTTCTAGTCAAATGCTCCTTCCCTTTTGCAAATAAAAATTGTCTTTTAAATCTTTAGGTCTAAAGAAAAAAGTCCAATATCAAATTTATTCCCAAGTCCAGTTCTGTAGATTTCTTTTGCTTTCTCACTAAGCTGTTTGAAATCCACTTTCTTCAATGGCTTCTCCGTACTGAAGGAGCGGGTCCAGCAGTCACATGGGGGTTGCTCATGTCCAATCCGGTGGAACTGAGCCTAGTGTTAAAAAAGCTTGCCGGATCCGCCCCTTCCCCAGAATTCGCTCAGTTCGCATATCCTGCGGTTGTATTGTGATAGCTCGTTCAACATTCTAACACCTTCCCTTCGATCTTTTCCTTCAAAAGTAGTAAGAATTGTTTTACCATTATTATTTACTTGCACGGATAGCGCCAGCCGTTTGAGGCTCGGCTTTTTTCCTTTGGAGAAGTTGCGGTTTCGTTTTCCCCCGGCGGTTTTGCCGTGTACGATTCCCGCGGCCGCTTGTGGATTCCTTTAATCCTTTGGCCTGGAGGTCTCGGTGCAAGTATTGATTTATTTATTCATTATTGTAATATGATTAAAGGGCTTTAATATACCTCCTGCGGAGTGAGACGCCTTTCTAGTCTCCTGGACTTAGTCGATCGCTTCCCCTTTTAAAAATCCTATCTCGGAGCGATTTTTCGGCGCGAAGGCCTTCGCGCCCATTTTTAAATTTAGGCCTCTCGTGTTGGCCTTCTGCCAGCCGCGTAGGCCTCAGTCCACCGCGTGGATCCCGGAGCGGGCCTTGGGACGCCCAGGCTTAATTCTCCACCGGCTAAGCCTCCAACCAGAGTGCCTTGGTTTACTTAATTAAAAAGTTTAGGGAGGCTGGGCCCCGCTGGATCTGGGGACACGAACTCTGGGTTTGCCCAGATTGCCCTCAAGTCTCAGCAGCTTCGAGGCCTCGAAGCAGGATCCATTCCTCTTGGGAAGTACTTGAAATTCTTCTCCTTAATTATTCAGTTATTGGCTCAGCCTTGTCTTCTGTTAATTGTCAGACTATGGCTACTTTTCCCAAGAGAGGCACAACTAAAGGTCCCAGAGAGGCCAGGCCTACAGGCGATGAAATTACTAGTATCCCCCAGGCCTCTTCCTCCTCTTCTCCAGGGGCCCGCCCCTCGACCAAGGTCACCAGGGCCGAGAAGAGAAGGGACCTAGCCCTACAAAGAATCCATGATAAATCAGCAAAACGTTTGAAAGTACAGGCCCAAGTACTCAGTAGTCAAGACCCCCCAGAGGCTTCTAGTCTACCTCCTTCTGGGGTCCCTGTGTTATCTCTGGATGAGCCTAACCTAGACAGACCCCAACCTAATCTATGGGGCATAGGTCCAGAGGAACCAGATATTATTGAAGATTCCCCCCAGCCAGGATCCTCCCAGGCCTTTAGGGATTCTTCTGCCATTCCTGCTGATATTTCTAGTTTACCTCCTGAGTTCCAATCTATTTTTTCTGTGTTGTCCAAGGCCATTGATGCCAAACTCTCCTCCATCAATGAGCTTTCCGTACTTCCTCCTCCTCCTCGTCCCTCCCGCCCCTTGGGTTCCTCCCCAGCGGTTAGAGCTCCTATTCAGGAGGATTCAGATTCCTCTCAGGACGAATATGAGGATTTGGAGGATGATGAGGATCCCTTTCAAGGCCTCTCAGATGATGAGGAATCCCAAATAAAGGTTCCTTCTCCAATTACTATTTTTTCTTCTCAATTGTTCAAATCTCTCCTCCTCAAAGCTAGAATTTCTACGGGATTAGCGGCCCAGGAGAAACAAGCCTCTACTTCCACTGATCCCCCGGAGGAGAACTTACCTTACTTCACAGAGGAACAGGAGGATAACGAGGTAATTCCTATGCCTAAATTGTTTAAAGATGCCTTACTTAAACAGTGGGATTTCCCAGCCTCTGGCCTTAATCCCTCCACCAAGGACAGAAAATTGTACAAACTTTCCTCTTCCTATGAAGAGCTCCTCTCCTTTCCTAAACCGGATGAACCTGTCAAGATCCTTCACTCGGCAGCGGCTGTGCCAGGCGAAGCAGAGGAAGTCCTCCGCCCAGAGGACAAGCGGATTGAACAAATGCTCAAAAGAGGATTCACCGCAGATTCCTGGGCCATTAAAAGTTCTGCAGCAGCTTCCTTTTTCTCCAGAGCCATGCTTCTGTGGCTTCGCCAACTACAACAGCATATTCCTCCCGATGACTTGAGAGGTCAACAAGACTTCAACAAGGTCTTTGCAGCTGCCCAGTACGTGGCTGATGCCACCTTGCAATCTACTAGATTTTCTGCTAAGTCTATTGCAGCTTCTACAACGGCAAGAAGACTCCTATGGATTCGCCCTTGGCAAGCGGGAGTACGCCAGAAGTGGCAGTTATCCCAGGGTCCCTTAAAGCGCGATCTTCTTTTCGGTGATCTTCTGGATCCACTCCTCACGGAAACCACGGACAAGAAGAAAGTCTTGGGCCCAACCACCAAAAAGGCTACCAAAATGCAGTCCTTTCGTCGCCCAGGGCGCCAGCCAGATCAAGCGGCTTCCTATCAGAGATCTCCAGGTCAGTATTCCCCCCGCTTTCGTTCCCAAGGTAGGAACTCCAGGGGCAGAGGTTTTCGCTTCCAAAGGGGAGCGTCCTCTAACAGGGCTTCAAAAAAACCTAGATGGTAATTTTTCCTCAATTCCCATAGGGGGTCGCCTAGCCCATTTCGCCTCTAATTGGCGTCTCACCTCCAAGGACCCCTGGGTCATTGACACCGTTCAAACAGGCCTTCTGTTAGAATTTGTTTCTCCTCCCCCGAAACGTTTTATTTCCTGCCCTTCTCCCAGGTCATCCTCAGATTGTAACCGTATGGAGGAGGCCATTTCTCATTTATTGTCAATCAGAGCCATTCAACCGGTCCCTTCCGGTCAGAAGGGCCTAGGATTTTACTCCATCCTATTTATGGTGCCAAAGCCCTCCGGAGGTTGGAGAGCTATTTTGGATTTAAAGAAGCTGAACCTATTCATCAAATATAGGAAGTTTAAGATGCACTCCTTATCTTCTATTTTGGCCGCCATCCACACGGGAGATTTCATGGTCTCTTTAGACCTCACTGAGGCCTACCTTCACATTCCTATAGCCAAGTGCCACAGAAAGTTTTTACGTTTCTCCTTTCAAGGTAGGCATTTCCAGTATAGGGCAATGCCATTTGGCCTTTCCTCGGCCCCTCGGGTCTTTACAAAGCTCTTGGGGTCCCTGGCGGCCTATATCCGGGCGTCTCCCATCCACATTTTATGTTATCTTGATGATATTTTGATTCATGGGAACTCCCTAGAGAAAGTGATTTCAGACCTGTCTGTCACCATGTCAGTCCTTCAGGACCATGGATTTTCCATCAACTTTGATAAAAGTCATCTCCAACCTTCCACATCCATTTTACACCTGGGTTCCATTATTAATTCAGAATCCTCCCAGGTTTTTCTCTCTCCCGAGAGAAAATTCAGTATAGGGGAGTTAATTTCCAACATTTTATCCAAACCTTCAGTATCCATAGTAACTCTGTCTTCCCTTTTGGGGAAGATGGTGTCATGCATAGGCATCATTCCCTGGGCTCGCCTTCATGCTAGGGAACTTCAGTGGCTCCTATTACCCTTTCAGAGATCGGGGCACAGCAACTCAAATCGTCGCATTGTCATTCCACCAAGTGTTCGCAGATCCTTCAAGTGGTGGAAGTCTCCGGCCATGGACAAAGGATCCCCGTTCAGGTGCCCGGATCAATTTGTCATCACCACAGATGCCAGTCTATCGGGATGGGGCGCCCACGCCCAGGGGATGATAGCCCAGGGCACGTGGTCCCCGGAGGAAGCTTCCAGGCCAATCAATTGGCTAGAATTAAGAGCCGTTTCTCTGGCTCTGAAACATTTCTCTCCTCGCATTCCCAACCGGCACGTTCTCATTCTCACCGACAACATTGCCACAAAAAGCCATATCTGCAGACAGGGGGGCACGAGATCCAAGGCTCTCATGAGGGAGGCCCTCAAGTTAGGCCTTTGGGCGGAAAAACATCTTCGGTCGCTCCTAGCCGACCACATCTCGGGGAGCCTCAACGTCCAGGCGGATTGGCTATCTCGAGCAACGATAGACCCAGGAGAGTGGAACCTCCATCAGGACCTGTTCCATCAGATCTGCCTCAGATTCGGCCTACCTATTCTGGATCTCTTCGCGACCAATGCGAACGCCCAACTCCCTCGCTTCTTTTCCAGATTTCCATCCCCGGGAGCGGAAGCAATCAATGCCCTCCGGAGCCCATGGCCGCCAGGCCTACTTTACGCCTTTCCTCCAATTCCAATTCTCCCGGACGTGATTCACAAGGTCCTCACCGAGAGGGCCCGATTGATCTTAATCGCCCCTCATTGGCCCCGCCGACCCTGGTTCGCGGATCTCCAACAGCTGTCCGTTCAGGACCCCTGGCGACTCCCCGTTTCGGGGGATATGCTGCGGCAGGGGGCCTCATTCCATCCAGACCCGGAGTGGTTCCACCTCACCGCCTGGCTGTTATCAGGAGAGACTTAGAACTGCGTGGTCATGACCCCGATACAGCGGAGGTCATTTTAAAGGCCAGAAGGAGTTCGACCAATCGAATCTACGACCACACGTGGTCCAAGTTTCACCAGTGGTGCCTACAGGAAGGCCTCTCCCCTCTGTGCATTCCCATACACAGAATCATCTCCTTCCTTATGCAAGGCTTCCATAAAGGACTTTCTACCAGCACCCTCCGGCGTCATCTGGCAGCCATTTCATCTGTCCTAGGGGGCCCCCGTAGACAGCCTCTCCGATCCTTTCCAGAGGTTCAGGAATTTCTCAAGGGCATAGCCAACCTCAGACCTTCCAAGGTCCACAGGTATCCATCTTGGGATTTGCCTCGGGTTCTCCATTCCCTCACGCAGGCACCATACGAACCCCTAAAATCAGCGTCCCTAAGGTACTTATCCTTTAAGGTAGCATTCCTGGTGGCTATTACCTCTGCTCGACGCATTTCGGAGCTGGCTGCCCTCTCAATCAGGCAGGACCTTTGTCAGTTCCATCAGGACAAGGTAGTCTTGCGACTGGACCCTACCTTCTTACCCAAGGTCAGTTCCATGTTCCACAGAACTCAGGATATTGTCCTACCTTCCTTCTGCCTCCAACGAGACCATCCCTTGGCAATTAGATGGCACACTCTGGATCTTATTAGAGCGCTGAGAATCTATATCCAACGCACAGGACCCTTTCGGAGGTCAGAAGCACTGTTTATAGCCTATCACCCCAGAGTCATGGGGACCAAAGTGTCTTCAACAGTAATAGGCCGTTGGATCAGAGGGACTATATCTAAGGCCTATGAATCGGCCTCCCTCTCAGTTCCAAGGAACATCACAGCGCATTCCACCAGAAGCGCAGCCACCTCGGCCGCTTGGGCGACTCAAGCCCCGTTGGAGGAGGTCTGCAAAGCAGCCACTTGGGCCTCGCCAAATTCCTTCATCAGGCACTACAAGATTGATGCTTACGCTTCAGCGGACGCTGCCTTCGGCAGAAGGGTACTCCAATCCGTTATCTCACACGATAGCAATCTAATCCCACCCTAGGGACCATCTATTGGGTATGTCCCATGTGACTGCTGGACCCGCTCCTTCAGTACGGAGAATAGGCGTTGATTGCTTACCTGAACGCCTCTTCTCGTACGGTGAGCGGGTACAGCAGTCACTTCCCGCCCTTGTATGTGTCTTCCTTACCTTTCTATAATCCTTTTTTCCTCTAACAATAAGAGTTGAACACTACAGAGCTTCACAGCTGAGCCTAGTCTATGGATTCGCGAATTCTGGGGAAGGGGCGGATCCGGCAAGCTTTTTTAACACTAGGCTCAGTTCCACCGGATTGGACATGAGCAACCCCCATGTGACTGCTGTACCCGCTCACCGTACGAGAAGAGGCGTTCAGGTAAGCAATCAACGCCTATTCTCTTCTGGAAGTGTGACACTTTCACTTCTTAGTTCCTCCTTCCTTAGTGCTTAGTTCCATTTCTCATAATATTTAATGTTTAAAACCACAGATCTTCTAATTTCCCAGTAGAAGAATGCATAACAAAGTTTATAACAAAAAGAAATCCATAGTAATTCCTCTCACTGATTTTATTTTGACTTCTCCGTTGTCGTTTCTCTTCCTTCGCATTTGTGTATTGTTCTGGTCTGACTGCCTGCTTCAAGAATACAATCTTTACAGGCTTGTAATTTTCAAAATAACACTTTTTTACTTACTTTCTTCCACATTGCAATTCGTCTGTATACATCTCCGGCATGCAAAATGCATTCCAAACTCACAGGCAAAACTACAGAGTCATAATTCTTTCTAAATGAACAGACTGTTGACTTCAAACATCTCCTTATCTCTGGCTCAGGGTCACGCTACTTAAAAACAGTTTTATCATGCAATATAAAGACTCACATCTCCGAAGAAATGGCAAAAGCCTCCATCTTGTCTATTCTACTTTGCCAAAAAAGCATCCATCTTTTCTGGTAAATTCCAGATGTGAGGTAATTAATTAATATACACACTCAGAATAGCATTTCAAAACCTCTTTCCCCCAAATTTGTCCCTTCTTTTCTCTGACCTTCTGAATTTGGCACTTAACTAATGACTATCCTCTATACCCCCATTATCTGAAGAAGTACTACTATGCATACTATCGTCCGATGGATTTTCTATTGTTCTTATCACCACTATCCTCCTCCACATCTCTTAAATCAGCTTCTCCACATCTCTTAATTGACAGCTTCTTTGTCTTCGTCCTCCTCTGAATCTGACATTTCCAAAGGCTGACAGGGAACGCTCGCAACATGACTATGTTCTTATTTAAATTTCAGCTTCAGTCTCAGATAATGCCGCTTACTCATTTTTAGAGTCTTGTTCTTAGAGCACAATTTAATTCTTTGTTGTCATTCTCACCAAGTTTCACAGGTTTTGACAATTTAGTTTGTTCTGATCTTCACCGTCTTCTGCTTCCTGCTGTGTGTCTGTCTTCACTCTGGACCTATCAAATGAGGCAAGTTTCCTCCAGAAGGCTTGGGGTGGGGGTGGTTGATCCTGAGTGAACCGCTCAGTCTCCCAAGTGTCCCCCCACAAATCTGTAGATCTCTTTAGGATTTCTGATGCTCCAAATGGGCACCTGACTGCAGAAATTTATGCTTTGGGCCCAGAGCCCATACTCATAGCATGTACCGCTAGGAAGCAGAAGACAGGTTGCAGTTGATGTTCTGGTTCCACACGTATCCAGGCATTCCTTGAAATTCTGGACCGGAATTTTTATAGCTGGTTGTTAAGAAAGATGCTGTTGATTTTATGACTTTTTTTCCCCCTGGGCTTGATTTTTCAACCGTTTTTGTTCTGGTTGTAACAGTTGGTTGGAAACAGCTTAGAATTTGGTATAAGATTGGAACTATATAAATATTTTCAATAAATATGAGGATCCAAAAAGTTTGAAATGAAGATTGCACTTTAGTCCCTGTAGCATGATAGGGGTTTTTTTTAAGATAAAGCCATCTGAAAATAAAATCAAGTGGGACAATATTTAACATTTATTTTAAAAAGTACACCAAGAGCCATGCAATCAGTTGCTGAAAATTTTTCTTCTTTTAGTAGAGATGGCTGCCATACGCAAGAAACTTGTCATTGTGGGAGATGGAGCTTGTGGAAAGACCTGCCTCCTTATTGTCTTCAGCAAGGACCAATTCCCAGAAGTCTATGTCCCTACTGTGTTTGAGAACTATGTGGCTGACATTGAAGTGGATGGAAAACAGGTAATTTGCTGATTTTCAAGACTCATCTAATCCTATAGGAGTATGAAATTTAAAACGGTGCTGATGGAAAAAGGTGTTTGTAAGATACATTTGCATTCTGTATATATGCAAAAGCAATAATAAATTCTTTAATTCTGTAGGGTATGTTTTGGATTGCATGAAATGTCTGCTGAAATAAATTATCAGTCTGCTTTTTACCTATTGTTTTGAGCACTGGACCAGGCAGTATTCACATCTGAGATTAAATATACATTCTCTGTTCTGATTGGTGATTAACATCTCCAATTTGTTCTGTCTGCTTAAGAACAGGAATTAAAATTAGTGTTGAAGAATTGAAATAGGTAAAAATAAAATACGCCTGCATTTTTTTTCCTGGTTGAAGTCAGTTAATACTCTGTGCTTTGATTCTGAGCCGTTTCACTGAACATTCTAAGGATACAACAGTGTGAGCAATTGGTTTATTTCAGAATGTACTCTTAAGACCAGAGGTCTTCAAACTTGGCAACTGTATCTGGATAAGAGCTATGCTGGCTGGAGAATTCTGGGTCTCTAAGTTCACAAGTCTTAAAGTTGCCAATTTGGGGACCTTGCTTAAGACCATATCTCTAAAGTTTGCCAACTTTGTACTTGTACAGGTAGAACTTGCTCTGTGGGATACAGCTGGACAAGAAGACTATGACCGCCTGAGACCCCTCTCTTATCCAGATACAGATGTTATCCTCATGTGCTTCTCCATTGACAGCCCTGACAGTTTAGGTGAGTCTTTAAACTTCCGTTTTGTGTAGCGTAAGAATATTTAAATTGGGAGGTGAGGCTGAAAATTCTGTTCTCCTTCTGAGTAGTATGTTGAGATCCACACTCCAAAAATTGGAGTCATGGAAAATGGTAGGTCAGATCAGGAAACCCTCCTTCCCTTCATTTTTTATTTAATTAAAAATGGTGTACAATTAATGTGATGGCCCCATGTGTAAATAATACTTTATTAGTTATGCTAAATATTATTTTATTTATTAAATATTTATATTTCCGAGGATTGTCTATTCCTGGCACAGGGGAAAAATGGAGCCCACAGATTTTCTGTTTACCCTTTTTCCTTTATCTGTTGAGAAATACTAATATATTTATGGTATCTGTTCTTGAACAATACTGTCAATGTAATAGGATATGATTGTGCCATTTACTATATTTCTCTACAGCCATACTGTTACTTAAACTGTAATTTCTTCCTTTTCTGAGAATTTCAGTAATGTTCTAGGAAGGGAAAAGGTCTTTACATTTCTTCTAAGCAGTAGTTAAATTGCAAATGCTTCTCAGAAATTGACTCTGGGACCACTTTGGAATAAAAATGCTGTTCCATGTGCTGTTAGTATAACCACAATGTCTTTATATATTAATAGGAGTTTGATCTTATTAAAATCACGCTATTACTGCAAGATTACAGGTAGTTGTAAACAGTTCATAGATTTTCTGTCCCAATTGTCCTTGGAGAGGAGCGGCATAAAAGTCCAATAAATAAATAAATAAATAAATTGTAATGTTGTCTTATAACCAAATTTCTCAGTGAATTGGAGCCTCTCATGAAAAGATGTTTAGATCATTTATGTTCTCTTCCTATACAGAGAACATCCCTGAGAAGTGGACTCCAGAGGTCAAGCACTTCTGTCCCAATGTGCCTATCATCTTGGTAGGAAACAAGAAGGATTTGCGTAATGATGAACACACACGTCGGGAGTTAGCCAAGATGAAGCAGGTGAAGTTAATAGTCTTAACGTTCCTTTCTGGATCTACTGTTGTCATTGGAATGGGAATGCTTGGGAGCATGTTAAGAGAGAGAGAATGCTAGAGATCCTTATTTAAGAGAAAAGTTACTTGTAGAAGCCCATCATTCTTATTGCTGGAGTTTTGCTGTGAGTGTTACTTATATCCTTCCTCAGTATGAAGTCCAGGAGACCTCACTTGTCTTTTTTTTTCATTTAGGAACCAGTGAAGCCAGAGGAGGGCAGGGATATGGCCAACAGGATTAGTGCTTTTGGCTACCTGGAATGTTCTGCCAAAACAAAAGATGGAGTCCGGGAAGTGTTTGAGATGGCAACCCGAGCTGCCCTACAAGCCAAACGTGGGCGCAAGAAGACCTCGTGCCAATTGCTCTAAAGCCTCCCCAGCCTGCCTTCCCTGCCTGCCAGCCAAGTCATTGAGCTGTTAGCTTCCAGGCTTTCCTTCCTTCTGAATAGTGTGCTGAAGGCAGGACTGGCATGTCTCTTCAGAGGGGAATCCTGCTAGAGCTGGGCAGGGGTTCTTCTGGAGCATGTGGCAACTAACTATGGAGATGGGTTTTCTCAATCTGTCCCAGGCTGTTTCCATCACTCTGCAGGGGTGGCATTTTCCCCTTCCATTACAAAAACCTGACCCTTCCGCAGACGGTCAGAAGGTGTTGGCCTTGGATGGGTCAGTGGGAGAGCTCCTTGTCCTTCTATGCCTGCTTGCTCCTAGCAGTCTTGCCTCTTTCGTTAGTAGCCCACGGCACTACATTGTCCTTGGCAATTCTTTTAGAGAAGACTTCTCCTGCAAAGTGTGAAAGCTGCTTGCTTTAGACATCTGAACGTCCAGTCCCAGAGAGTTTTCCCCTAGAGCAAAATGGACTGTTGATTTGTCAAATAAGTCAGTCATTTGGAAGGTAGGGAATGCCTCCAGCACAGCAGTCAACGGTTCAGTTACTGTGGCAGATACATTGATTTCCTTGGTTGCCTTTTCTGCTGTTCAGGGTGTAGACAACTTACTTTGGACCATGTCCCTTTCCCCAAGGAAAAAGACCAATGAAAAAGCCATCTAATTTAAGATTTTATTCTGAGGGGCGCGCCCAATTAAAACGGCATGGGCTCCTCTACTTTTTACTTCTACCTTGTACTCTGAATAATTTTTAAAAAAATGAAATATTTAATTTCTTGACAGGAGAGCAGGGAGCTCTTTCAATCTGCTCAGGAGATTGGCTCTTCTGGCTTGGCTCCTTACTAACGTATCTACCTTTGTAAGCAGAGGTGCTATGGGCCAGCTTTCTGGACCTCCTGTGGCTGAAATAGTCACAGCCACAGCTCCCAAGTGCAAAGGACCCTAAGTCTGTTGCTTCTGTCTCTTTGTGCTCCTTCACTCCTGCTGCTGCTGCCTCCTTCTCTTCCCACCCCAACCCCCCACTCACTGCGTTGCCACCGGGATGTATGATTTTTGTGTTTGATTTGTATTCACATGTTTAAAAAGTGGTTGTTACTTTTCAAAATGTACTTGAAAGACAAATCTGTAATAAATTTGTAGCCATGTTTAGTATAAGTGAGGTTGCGCTTCTTACCACTTTACATATTTGCTGTTGTAAGGGAGCCCTTTGCTGTGTAGCCAAGAAAGATGGAAGTTGCTAGGTCACAGGATAGTTCACTAGGGGGTACATTTCAAGAAAATCAAGTGAATGGCATGGAATAACTTATGTCCTCACAGCATTTCTTATCCCCGCTATTAGAAATAGGGCAAATACTGTACTTAAAAATGAAGTATTGGAACATACGCAAATCCAGTGAGAAGCACAATTTGTCTCAGATTCTGGCTACAAACAATCCTGATAACCAAACTTTTTCCTGAGTCCATATAGTTTCAGTAATATCCATAAAAGCACCTGTCCTCTTAAATGGACAGGAGTGAAGAGTGGCAGTCTAAACAATGGTTCAATTCTCAATACTGTCTTGTGATTTGAAACATCTTATTTGCTTGAAACCATTTGTTTGTTACAAAGGAGATAATGATGGAAATGGTTTTATAGCTTTGTATGTCAAGCAACTGTTTTTGAGCCATTTGTTCTCAATTTACATATACCAACTACTCCCCTTGTTAGAAATCTGTTCAAGGGATCACAGATATACATGCTATTTGACTTACTTGTCAGTCACTTACTTGTGAGTGCTGTATCTCTTATCAGTACAACAGAGAATTCCGTGTTTCCCCCAAAATAAGACTCTCTCTTATATTTTTTTGAACCCTGAAATAAGCCCTGGGCCTTATTGCCATGCAATAAAAAGACCGATTGGGCTTATTATTAGGGGATTTCTTATTTGGGGGAAAACAATGTATTACGTGCTGATGTTGGTAGTTCCCCAGCATCTTAACTTCCATTGTTGCTATTTGACATTGAAGAAATCTACACTATGGATATCATTTTTTTCAAGTAAATATCAAATAACTTAGCAAAAATTCTCTTTTCATTGGTTGTGCATTAGCAAGAGGCTTTGCAGCTCAGAGAAATTTGGCTTTGTTAAAATTTGGAAATCATTCTGTTTCTCCCTCATGAAGCATATTTGTTTTGTAACTGGAAAACATAGATTGAAGTCTTCAACTAACATAACAGCCAGGCAAGACAGTCAAATCCTATAGTAGCTGTATAAAATGTATAAAGATTAAGTGTGACCCATCTGTAGGACAGCAAGTTGGTGGGTTTCTCATCTAAATGCTTATTTATGAAAGAACATCTTTATGAAAGAACTGAATACAATGGAGAGGAGTTGGATTTAGAAATTGTGTTAAGAACCGAAGCTGCAACAGTTGTAGTTTTCTATCTTTAGAACAGGCAATCAAGTGTGAAGTCTTTATATGCTGCATAGCAGCCTTTACCATATTTATTTGGGGTAAATTGGTTTATAAAACTCTCTAAAGACTACTTGAGCATAGTGTAGCATGCACATTCAATTTTTTTACCCAGGCACTACTACTTTACATGTCAGGAGTACAATGGAAAGATAAACTATTAAACAGATCAACTCTGAATAGTAGGCATTTCAATTCTAAAAAGCGTAATTATATAATGGAAAAGTATTTGATGGCTTTCTTTAATTGGGAAATTCGTAAAAACATTCATGCATCATTTAGCAGGCATGAAACTTTTCCATTGATTCCAGCTACGTCGCAGGAGTTATCAGAATGTGGCTGTACACAGTCACGAACTGCTTCTGGGACTCCAGCTCTAGATTTTTCCTCAAGGTTTACTCCTTGTTGTGATTCCGTCTGAGGCTCCTCAGGGAACGGCTGAACCTCTGCCGGCTCCCTGCTCAGAGGGGGAGGATGAGGAACAGGAGGAGGAGGAGGAGGAGGCCCAGGCAGAAGGGGAGGAGGAATATCAGGCCGAGGGAGAGGGAGAACAGCCAGAATCCCCCGGGGTGGAGCTCTCCCCAGCAAGCAGCCTGGAGTCCTTAGATGAAAATGCTCAAGCCATCATCGATCACAGGCAGAGAAGAGCAGCACAACGAAGGGGACAATTAGCCAGGTACTTCCAGTCCTAAATAGGTAACAGCTGGGTTTGGGTGTGGTTCTCCCCAGAAAGGCTGAAAAGGCAGACCCACCCTTCCTGTATTGTGGAGTATTATCTTTGGGAGTCCTGGGACCTGGCTGTGATCTTTGGCGTCTCTGATTCTGGCTTGGGCCTTGAAGGCTGAAACCTTGGGGGAAAAGGCGTGGGGGCTTATTCTCTACAGTGGTGTGTGTGCCAGCAAGAAGTCTGCTGTATTGTCTGGCCGTCAGGACTTTACTGTGAAGCCTCATAGCCTGCCTGTTGGGAAGAACAGGTTTTTCTCTGTGTTTATTTTTCAAACTATAAAGTGCTTTTGCTTTTACCAGCGTGTCTGGCTGCTTTTTCCAGTTGGTGTTGAAGTCTGGGGACACCCAGACAGAACACTCCTGAAGCCTTTTCCAATTATGGATATAGCCACAAGGCAGTGGAGGTTTGCAGTCAGAGTTTCCCTTCTCCTAGTGGTTGACCTAGGCATCTTTCATGTCTTGCTGTGCTCTTAGCATGTCACATCGCTTGCAGAAACCGCCTTCATGACCACTGACCTATTCTAGTAGGTTTCATCTGCTCAGTCTGCCGGAATCTCTTTTCACATGCTCGGGATAGACAAGTCTCTCACCGAAGGTCAATGACCCATCGGCTACTCTCAGCCCGGTTTGGTCAGCTGAAGCTGTTGCCCGGAGTGTGGCTGCTCTGCATGCTACAGCTACTAGGAGCCACAGGTGAGAGCTGAGTGACAGGTATGGACCAAAGGTGAATGAGCTGCCTTAAAAGCTGCCGTAAAAGAACACATGATGCCCTTACACCAGAGATGCTACCCCTCCCTGAGTACTAGTATAACAAAGCGGACATATGCTGTGCAATGACTAACAAAAATGAAAAGTTTCTAAAACAGCACTATAGTACTGGTTTTAAAAGTCAGTTGAAAGGCAGGACATTTCTTGATGGAATACTGTATTGCCTCTAGTGTCAACTAGCAACTCTTTCAAAGCATATTGGTGTTTGTGTGTGTGTGAATATAAAAATATATATATTATACTTATATATTTTCTCATGTTTGAGCCACATTCAGATTTCCTCTATGGTAGAGTTCTAAGGATTAGTTCAGCTTGATAGTAAGACTGCCGGGTAATTGTACTAGATAATTTTTCTTCCCATCTTCCAAGTTTGGTTCCCTTTCCATTTAAGTATTTACCTACCAAAGTTTCTTGCTGGTCTTTTGTGGACGTTTAATTCCTTTGTCTTTTTTTTTTCAATGGTCAATTTAAAATGCTTTACTAGTCATTTGTTCCAAATAACGTAAAGTAAGGGCATCTTTATAGCCTTGAGAAGATCTTCAGTTTTACAGGTACAATGTACAAGGATCCAGAAGCAGGTCTGAATCCAAAATCTATGACAGCCATATCACATATCACACCCATAATGCAATGCAAGTAACACCGCCTCCCCCGTGTCCCCCAGCATGCGTGCGACCCCCATGCCCCCTACCCCCACGCATGTGCACCCAACCCCATGCTTACAACACATGTGCCCCATTCCCATGCACGACCCTGCGTGTGCTCCCACTGTGCATGTGTACACAATTCCCATGTGCATGACCCCCCCCTTGCGCCCCCACACATGCGCACATTCCTGCATGTGCTCCATCCCCCACGTATGTGCACCAGAGACCCGAAAACCATCTGGCTGGCAGAAGGCGCATGCGCGGAAGAGCTGAGCTGGGGTGATGGCTTGCGTGCCCGCAACCGTGCCATAGGTTCACCATTACAGATCTAGAACATTGAAATAGCTTTTTATTTAATGTGTAAGTCACAGTTATATTGAAAATCTGCAGAAAGCTGTTTATGACCTACACAGTAAATAAAAATGACTGCAGCGTCAGGATTGTTTCCCTTATGTAGAGCAACCTTAAATGCTGTTGAGTAATCTAGGCATTCGTTACTTTAAAAAAAATACTTGTTTGAATGTAGTCTAGAAATTATTTATTTATGATGTGCTACATGCTTCACACCCTGTGTAACAAACACTCAGTAATTTCTGTTGCTGTAACAGCCTACATCACTTAGGATGAGTTTTCAGTGTAACAGCATGCGTGATACAATTTCATTTCATGGAAACCAGGAAGCCTTGAAGCAAGGGAGTTTTGGATTTTGTAGCCTCACTAATTTGCCTTTCTATAAAATTTTTGTGAAGTTTTTACAAAAGTATTCTTGCAACCAATATTTTATGACCTCAGAACCCTAGACGTTTGAATAAAACTGCTCTAGAAATTTACACAAACCACAAAGATCCCCAAATATACCTACTATAGGCTTTTTATTACATAATACACAGCTGCAACTCCTAGAAATAAATACTTCAAAAATTACATTTTGCCACCATTCCAGTCTTTTTATAAGATGTTTAGGAATCATTCCACCTTCCTTATCACAATTGCTCCAGATGAAACATATCCCTGGATATCATTGGAGGAATCCGTGCTCCGGCCTAGAAAGAATTAAAATGTTAGCCTTTTCATCTTCAGAGCCATACCTTTCTAATCGGAAATATGTTACCATGCTTATGCTAGTTATATAATTCAGAACATATTGCAACCAATTTTACATCGTTAGCCATAGTGAAATGTATTTGTTTTCACAGGATTGGGTTTAAGGAAGGAAAGTACCATTTTGCAAGAGACCAAAGGGCTTTTTCTGCAGGACTTCTTCCAGTCCTTAAGATGACAGAAAAGTACATTGGTATATTTTGTACAGCTCTCAGTCTCAATTCTATTTCAGTTAACAAAGCCAGCGCAATGGTACCTCTAACTAAGAACGTCTTTACTTATGAACTTTTCTAGATAAGAAATGGGTGTTCAAGATTTTTTTGCCTCTTCTCAAGAACCATTTTCCACTTACAAATCCAAGCCCCCAAAACTGTAACCGGAAAGGGCAGGGAGAAGCCTCCATGGGGCCTCTCTAGGAATTTTGTGGGAGGAAACAGGGCTGGAAAAGGCGGAGAGAAGCCTCCATGGGGCTTCTCTAGGAATCTCCTGGGAGGAAACGGCGCTGGAAAAGGCAGGGAGAAGCCTCCGTGGGGCCTTTCCAGGAATCTCCTGGGAGGAAACAGGGCCGGTATGATAACAGGCCAATATGATAACAGATTAGGCAAGTAACTGAATTTTCTTTAATTGCTATAAAAGTTCAGTTCTAGATAATGATTGAAATGATTAAAGCGTTTATAGGTAAAAACATACTATTCAATTATTTCCTATTTTAAAAGTAATTAAGGATCATACTACGGTACTAGAGAAGGAAGGATAATAGAAAAACCTACTAAGTATTCAATAAATATTGCATAATCTTACTACCCGCACTGTGTTCCCCTCCGTGGAGGAAGCAGCCCATTACTGCAGAAAGGCATAGGTTCAGGACAGGACAAAGCAATGTCATGGAGACACATCCTTAACCTTCAAAGTGTAGTTTTACGTGGTTGAGACCAAGGGATTTTAACACTTATAACATTTATGGGGGCTAAGAGATTATACCATGTCTCATTGTCTTACCTCTTTGTCTGCTCCCAAAATAGAGCAGATGCTGGAAAAACTGAAAGCTAAATATTAATCCGGTGAATAGAATATGTGCATTTTAAGGCTTCTTGGAGACATTTGACACTCATCTATAGTGGTAGGTATAATCATAAGTGGTGCTAAAATGTTACCATATCACATAAAGCAAAATGTTTTAGGGGTTTTTTTTAACTATAAGAACCGTGTTTCTAGACTAATGTGTGCATTTTTATTTTCCGCAAACCAGACTTCTGACCTTTCTCTGACCATGGCACAAGCTGGTATCTGATATTAGAAGGAAATAATGAACGGCGTAGGCTTAAGAAGACATTAACAAACATGACAAACTAGGCACATTTTAGAGCGTGAGCTTTTGTTTCAGAGTATGGCTTCTAATAGCCAATTCTTTTAGAAACTTTATAGAAAAAAATATTAGATACATGGGAAACCATTCTCAACCAAATTGCCTCCAATTAGGTTATTGTAGCAGCATGCCCATGAATTCAGCGACTACATCAGTTGTCTACCTCATCTAGGAGGTAAGGAGTTGGGCAAGGTTGTAGGTAAAGAACATAGCATTTTGCAATCCAGAGGACACAGCAATCCAAGTCATTTATAATTTAATCACTTACCTGCTCTTTGCTTTCTGGGAATACAGTTCCTGATACAAAGGGCATCAGAAAATGACTGGGTGGAATCACAAATTACTGCACTACAGTGGAAGTAGACCTGAACAATAGACAAAAATCACCAAGCATCACAAAACAGTTTGAGATAATGTTACTACATTATTATTGTTGTCGTCGTTATTGTTATTGTTATTGGATTTATATGCCGCCCCTCTCTGTGGACTCAGGGCTTGTTATCCCCTTGGGAAGAATTTAATTAAACTGGTTTTAAAATAAAACTCCAGTATTCCACAATAACACAATATTACAGAAATACCCTTGTAAAAGTTCATAGCTTAGAAAAAACTATATGATTGTCATACAATATCTTTGGTAGGAAAATAAAGACAATACAGTAATGCTATCACAAAGCAGAATGTTGGAGGAGAACGTTATCAATGGAACAGTCAACTACCCTGATTCACCATCAGTAGGACCAGCTTATGAAATGTTAGATCATGAAACGTCATGTCAAAAAGTACCCAAATTGACCCATAAAGGCAACCCTTACCTGTCCTTGAACGGCTTGGTTATTCACCACAAATGTAAACATTTTCACTTCAAACCTCTTCAGGTGTGTAGGGTTTGGGACAGAAGTGTTGGGGACTTCATGGAATATGGTCTGATGTGAATCTTCTGTATTTTCACAGCTAGCGTATAAGATTAAAAAGAATCGTTTAATATATATCTTCATGTACACCTATATACACACACAGGGAGGGAGGGAATGAATCCCTCTCTCAGGGAGATGGGTAGTTAAGAATTATTATATATAAATTTAATTAATTAAATAATTAATCCGGCTTCTGTACCGCCCAATCCCATGTGACTCAGGGTGGCTTACAACAAAATTAAATGCAATACAATAACAATAGTAAGAAATCAAATATAAATACCAAATTATTTTTAAAAACCCATTATAAAATGATTATAAAACCCCATTATAAATACAATACAGACCTATCAAACAACACGCATACCAATCAACGTATTTCAGCCATGACAGGTGTTAGTATTCACAGTCTCATATATGGTTACTCAACAAAACTAGCTATAAGATCCAGCCTGTGCCAAATTGCTATATATAAAGAGCAGACAATCCACTTGAATGCAATGTTAGCGCAACTGCTATCAGTACACCTTCAACCATAATGAAACCTTTGCGCCTGACTGAGGAAATAGAGAACTCATGCTGGATGATATGGTATTAAGGCTCTAGAACAGGGGTGTCAAACTTAAGGCTCACAGGCCAAACCTAATCCTACATAGCTTCTGCTCTGGCAATCTCACACTACTTACCAGAGCTTACAAAACTTTTGCCAGACCCATCCTCGAATTCAGCTCATCCGTTTGGAACCCATATCATATCTCAGACATCAACACCCTTGAAAATGTCAAAAGATACTTCACCAGAAGAGCTCTTCACTCCTCCACTCGAAACAGAATACCCTACAAGACTAGACTTTCAATCCTGGCCCTAGAAAGCCTAGAACTAAGACACCTTAAACAAGATCTAAGTATTGCCCACAAGATCATAAGCTGCAATGTCCTGCCTGTCGGCGACTACTTCAGCTTCACCCACAACAACACAAGAGCACACAACAGATTTAAACTTAATATTAACCACTCCAAACTTGACTGTAAAAAATATGACTTCAGTAACCGAGTTGTCGAAGCATGGAACTCATTACCGGACTCCATAGTGTTATCCCCAAACCCCCAACAATTTACCCTGAGATTATCTACGGTTGACCTATCCAAATTCCTAAGAAGTCAGTAAGGGGCGAGTACAAGTGCACTAGAGTGCCTTCCGTCCCCTGTCCTATTGCTCTCCTATATCTCCTATACCTTTCTTCTATTCCTATATCTCTTCTAATCTTTCATTGATATGTTCTATTACTATATCATCTTTTCTATTCTTTTTTAGATATCTCCTCTATAACCTTCATCATGTATTTTACTATGTGTATATAGATATATATACCCACTAAAACCCTCATTGTGTATTGGACAAAATAAATAAATAAAAATAAAAAATAAATCTGGCCCATGGAGTGTTTAGATCTAGCTTGCAGGACTGCCTTGGAAACAGCAAAGGACTGTTTCTGACTGTGATGGAGAAGGCCATCGTGGCTGAAAACGGAGCCTGGGAGGGTTGCATGCAGCCCTCCAAAGCTCCATTTTCGCTGGCAGGGGGCTGCAGGAGGATCCCACAGCACCACCCGGTCCACCACAGGTGGTCCCACCATGAATGATGTTGAGCTGGCCACGGCCACCCCAGCCCAAGGTCAAACCCAACCCTGATGCAACCCTCAATGAAATTGAGTTTGACACCCCTGCTCTAGAAGATACACCATCAAGCTCTGTCTTGAGTTTTGAGTTTATGGCAAGAATGCGTCTTTCAGTTTTTAGATGACTGAATTATTGAACATAGAATAGCAGTGATTTCAAAGTGTTAGATTTTATTCTGTCTTGGAAAGTTTTTACAGGTCTTTCATTCCCTAGCATAACTCAATCCACTTTCTATGCAGACCTTGTCAAACTGCCTTCGGCAACAACTTCACTCACAATGTTCAAAGTTTCATATAATTGGCAAACACCCTCCAACCCACATTTAAAACTGGTACCTGTCAGCCACTATGTGCCACTGCGGAAAAGTGTTCCTATCAGATTTTGCAGTAGCCCAGCAGTTCTCCAGAAACAGCTCCAGTTGTGGATCTTGGCTGTGAAGAAGTTCTACCTGAAAGTACAGAGGCTCTCGCAGGTAACGGATTACTGGATACTCAGTGTGTTGATAGAAATCTCTGTAGGACTGGTCTGCAGGTAAGTCAGATGGGCAAAAGAAAAAAAAATATTAGGACCCCAGTATCCAAAACTAGTTTATTCAATTTGGTGATGAAGACTGATTCTTAAATTGAAGTCTAAACTAGGATTATGTATAATAATAATAATAATAATAATAATAATAATAATAATAATAATAATAATTATTATTATTATTATTATTATTATTATTATTATTATTATTAATTAGATTTGTATGCTGTCCCTCTCCGAAGACTCTAGAGTAGTGTTCCCTCTAATTTTTTTTTGGGGGGGGCGGAAAAGTATAGTGCCTGAGCGGCAGTCCCTTTGGGACTGGGCGGCACAGAAATAATAAACAAACAAACAAAAAACCCACCCTGTTTTGCCTCAGAGAATTTCAAAATAAAATACTGTACTGTGTGTCTATACCAGTGAGCTCATAATAGGGCAACTCTATCAATATCAAAATGCCACTTAAATAGTTGAGCTAGTTTCAAACTAGATTTTGATTTTCTTTCTCTCTTCCTTACTCCCATTCTTTTTCTTTCTTTTTTCCTTCCTTTCTTTTTTCTATCTGTTTCTCTCTCTTCCTCTCTCTCTCCTTCCCTCTCACTCTTTCCCTCTCGGCTTCTGGGCAGGTTTGGAAAACTCTGAGTTGATGATGATTTTTAAGTGAGCGATTGCTCACTGCTCAGCTTAGAGGGAACTATGCTCTAGAGTATTCTACTCTAATCTGTTTATTAGTCCAAGAACGATTGATTTTATCATTGATTCAACTTCTATGTTGACTTCAAGAAAGAATGCTATAAAAATTGCTGAAAGTCTATTAATGTAATTAAACAGTGGGAACTGCAAAAATGTGTATTACCAGGCTGTTCTCTCTGTCCTCAATTAAAGATTTTGTGATAGGACTAAAAGATGTTCTTCTTCTACAACTCATGCTTATGCCAGTTATGCCAATTAGATCAAAACTAATTGTTTATTTGTTACCCAAAATACAGTACAGCCAAGAGATGTTCTTGGCTGCTGCCACATGCTTAGATTGGAAGGAGGAACAGACAAAAGAAACAATAAAGCCGAACCCTGTTTTGCTGGATGACCTGATATGCTCCCTTCAACTGACAAATATGACATGTTAAGTTACTGGTAATTCAAATCTAAACAGCCCAAGTTTCAGGACTCAAGTTCATAATTTCCTAACAATATAAAAATTCCCAGTGAAGCCAAGAGAAGCAATGGAAATTCGTGAGCACTCACTTAAGACAGTTGAGACTAATTGAAGCTAAAAATCCTGTAGGACCCTGCTTATTATAAATAAAGCTTACAATGCTTAACAAATAGCTTTGGTGAGATATTCCATTCTTTTTAAAGTTGGATTTTTAAAAAAAAAGTTAAATACAAATGTTTGCTTAAAAGTACAAATAACTGTTGCCTTGTTTAGTTGCATTCTTCCTCTCCATCCAGCAGGAAAATTTGTTTCTCCATCACTCTGCTGTACAAATAATTCCCTCAACGATGTCAAACTATTTACTAAGTCCGCACTTAATTAATCTTCTCATCGTTCGCATCACCCATCTTCTCCCACTAATGACTGTATGACTGTAACTTTGTTGCTTGTATCCTTAGAATTTATATTGACTGGTTTCTAATATGATTTGATTGCTTATTTGTACCCAGACTATCATTAAGTGTTGTACCTTATGATTCTTAATGAAGTTATCTTTTCTTTTATGTACACTGAGAGCATAGGCAGCAAGACAAATTCCTTCTGTGTCCAATCACATGTGACCAATAAAATTCTATTCTATTCTAAAAGATCGAACCCAACCCCTGCCTAAAAGACAAAATACAATACCATCATTTTATTGATTACTGTCTTAGATATGCTATAGGTCAGTGTTTCCCAACCTTGGCAACTTGAAGTTATTTGGACTTCAACTCCCAGAATTCCCCAGCCAGCGAATGCTGGCTGGGGAATTCTGGGAGTTGAAGTCCAGATATCTTCAAGTTGCCAAGGTTGGGAAACACTGCTATAGGTGACTCCTCTGCTTTGAAATTACCTCTGGCCAGTTTAAGGACAAGTTCCAATTGCCCTGTCCCAGGCAATATGGTTGGTGACGGTGCTTGTACAAGGCTATACTGGAACAGCAGCGTATTTCCAATGAAGTACTGGCAAGCACATTTCAACCTTGAAAAGATAAAATTTGTCAACAAAAGAGCCTTCGTTTATTCACCCAAGCCTACCACGAGTATTAGCTCTTCTCTTTTCATATTTTTTGGAAGAAGTTGATGCACATAGGAAATTCAGAGAAGCTTTAGTTGGCTATGTTGGAGACCCATGTCTACAGTGTCCTAGAAGTGGAGCTCTTGCCTCACAATCAGGAAGTTGTAAGTTTGATCCTAGGTAGAGGCAGACGTAAGGGTCTTCTGCTTGGGCAGGGGGTTGGATTATAAAGTCTCTTCCAACTCTATTAATCTGATCTGATCAGATGGGTTCCAAACCAACCCATACTATTGTACCCAGTTTTTATTTATTTATTTATTTATTTATTTATTTATTTATTTATTTATTTATTTATTTTGTCCAATACACAATGAGGGTTTTAGTGGGTATATGTTGTGATTCCGTCTGAGGCCCCTCAGGGAACGGCTGATCCTCTGCCGGCTTCCTGCTCAGAGGGGGAGGATGAGGAACAGGAGGTTCAGGCAGACGGGGAGGAGGAATCTCAGGCTGAGGGAGAGGGAGGACAGCCAGAGTCCCCCGAGGTGGAGCTCTCCCCAGCAAGCAGCCTGGATTCCTTAGATGAAAATGCACAAGCAATCATCAATCTCTGGCAGAGAAGAGCAACACAACGAAGGGGACAATTAGCCAGGTACTTTCAGCACTAAAGAGGCAACAGCTGGGTTTGGGTGTGGTGCTCTCCGGAAAGGCTGAAAAGGCAGACCCACCCTTCCTGGCTTGTGGAGTATTATCTTTGGGAGTCCTGGGACCTGGCTGTGATCTTTGGCGTCTTGGAATTCTGGTTTGTGACTTTGAATACTAAAACCTTGGGGGAAAAAGGTGTGGGTCTTATTCTCTACAGTGGTGGGTGTGCCAGCAAGAAGTCTGTTGTATTGTCTGGCCGTCAGGACTCTGCTGTGAAGTCTCATAGCCTGCCTGTTGGGAAGAACAGGTTTTTCTCTGTGTTTAAATTGAACGGGTCCAAAGACGGGCTACAAGAATGGTGGAAGGTCTTAAGTATAAAACGTATCAGGAAAGACTTAATGAACTCAATCTGTATAATCTGGAGGACAGAAGGAAAAGGGGGGACATGATCGAAACATTTAAATATATTAAAGGGTTAAATAAGGTCCAGGAGGGAAGTGTTTTTAATAGGAAAGTGAACACAAGAACAAGGGGACACAATCTGAGGTTAGTTGGGGGAAAGATCAAAAGCAACATGAGAAAATATTATTTTACTGAAAGAGTAGTAGATTCTTGGAACAAACTTCCAGCAGACGTGGTAGATAAATCCACAGTAACTGAATTTAAACATGCCTGGGATAAACATATATCCATCCTAAGATAAAATACAGAAAATAGTATAAGGGCAGACTAGATGGACCATGGGGTCTTTTTCTGCCGTCAGACTTCTATGTTTCTATGTTTCTATGTTTATTTTTCAAACTATAAAGTGCCTTTGTTTGTACCAGCGTGTCTGGCTGTTTTTTCCAGTTGGTGTTGAAGTCTGGGGGCACCCAGATAGAACAGTATATATCTATATACACATAGTAAAATACATGATGAAGGTTATAGAGGAGATACTCATAGTAAAATATATCTATGAAAGAATAGAAAAGAAGATATAGTAATAGAACATATCGATGAAAGAATAGAAGAAGAGATATAGGAATAGAAGAAAGTTATAGGAGATATAGGAGAGCAATAGGACAGGAGACGGAAGGCACTCTAGTGCACTTGTACTCGCCCCTTATCTCTTGATATTTTAGAATCGTGGGTGCCAAGGCAATTCTTCCTGAAGCAAAGGATTCCTCCTCATAGTTCTTTAACTCAAAGTCTCCCCGACCTGGGAATTCTGAGATCTGCCATCTCAGCATGTTTGGAAACCACACAAGGCAGGGCCACATTGACTTCCAACTCCTTCAGTTCTTAAGTCACAAATACTCACTGGTAAACAGGTGTTGCCTGGCCTGGGAGGAAATACAGGACCTCATTTTCATAAGTCATGATGGTGTTTTCAAACTGTAAAAGAAGGATGGAATGAAACATTCCAAATAGAAATTGGATCCCTGCCCTTCATCCAAAGTTGGTCAAAAAGGCCCATGTTGGACCTTTCCCTCTTCCCCATGTGAAGTAGGAAAGATCCAGTACCATAGTGAAAATATAGTTCCTAGCTCTTCCTCTAGTTGTCACTTGGAAAACTGTTCATTACGAGCACAAATGTTGATGCTTGTCCTATTGGGTGGATATAAACCTGTTTCCCCAACATGGCTTTCCCATTGGGAAAATCAACCCAACCCAGCCAGGGTGTGGACAGACTGGGAGAAGAAGGCCAGTAGATAGATCCTATTCTACCTTGCAGCATCTTTCCAGACCAACACCACCCCCCGAAGAGGGGAAAACCTTCCCCCAGTAATCTCTCACCTTGCGAGTTGTGCCGCAGGAGTTTACACTGAAGAGGAAGACTGCTTCTGCCTTTGTCACAGAAGCTGGCTTGCAGCGTTTGTCTTTCAGCACTAAATTTGAGAGGTCCACGTCCGGCATGCCAACCAACGTCCGAGCAGAGATTGCAATTGTGCCGTTAGGCTGGCAGTCTGCAAGAGAGACAGTTTTATTCCAGGAAGTTCAAGAGGTGAGAATTCCTTCCTCGCTAACCCCAGTCATAGTTCCCTCTAAGCTGAGCAGGTGAGCAATCGCTCACTTAAAAATCATCATCAACTCAGAGTTTTCCAAACCTGCCCAGAACCCGAGAGGGAAATTTTATTATTATTTCTGTGTCGCCCAGTCCCGAAGGGACTGCCGCTCAGACACTATACTTTTCCGCCCACCCCAAAAAAAATTTAGAGAGAACACTGATCCCCAGTACCCCACTCCTCCACTGTCTCATCTCTTGCCTCGAGCAGAGCCGCATCATTGATGCCACCATAGATGCCCCCAGACAATCAGCTCTTGACACTGGTCATAGTTTTTCATAGCCAGCTACAAGCAAATATTGCAGCTGTCATTCCATGTTAACCGGCACTCTTGCATACCCATTCACTCCCAACACCTTCATAACAGCCTTCCATTTCCAAAGAAATATGATTCTCACATTCTGATTGTTGAAGATAATAATGTACAGCGTATGTTATCACCTCCTTCAGTAATGGGCATCGTTTTTACCATTTTCTCCCTCCCTCATTTATTGATTAAGATCTCCCATCTTTCATAAAGGAGGTCAATGCTTTTTTAAAAATAAAAGCAACAAAAGGAAGCATGCAAAGTGTAACAAAGCTACACTTTGAAGAGCAGGGAGGCAGGTCTACGAAAATCACTTGTCTTATCACTCCTGCATAGCCCACATCAAAGCCACACAACATTAAAGAGAGAGAGAGGAGGGAGAAACTATAACAAGAGTGGAGATTATTAACAAGAGTGGAGTGCGCTGCAGCCTTCTGCGGAAGCTGCATTAACTCATTGATCCTTTTTAACAAAAGGATGAAGATGCTATGGAAGATTGTAGAATAGAACTGAGAATGTATCCCTATCTAAATATCTGCTGGGCATAATCATTCAGTAGTAACCGCACGAATCCCAGGGACCGATTAGGTCCCACAGAGTTGGCCTTCTCTAGGTCCTGTCGACTAAACAATGTCATCTGGCGGGTCCCGGGGGAAGAGCCTTCTCTGTGGCGGCCCCGACTCTCTGGAACCAGTTCCCCCCGGAGATTAGAACTGCCCCCACCCTCCTTGCCTTCCGTAAACTCCTTAAAACTCACCTCTGCTGTCAGGCATGGGGGAATTGAGGCATTTCCACCCCCACCCCGGGCCTATACAATTTATGTATGGCATGTTTGTGTGTATGTCTGCTTTAATAATGAGGTTTTTTAAATGTTTTTTTAAATTTATTAGATTTGTTATGAATTGTTTTATTGTATGCTGTGAGCCGCCCCGAGTCTACGGAGAGGGACGGCATACAAATCTAATAAATAAATAAATAAACAGTTCTACCCCCAGGTCACTGACTTCATCCCAAATACATGAGTAAGAAAGTATTCGTGTCCTTAACTCTATTAGCATTAAATTAATATTTCCGCCTTATTCTTCCATTGTGGACACTGTCACTTGTCATCCTTGTTTCAAATGTGCTTTTATTTTTATCTGTAGAAGGGAGGGAGGGAGGGAGGGAGGGAGGGAGGGAGGGAGGGAGGGAGGGTCAGTTTGGTGTAAAATGTTGGTCTTAGAAATCAAGTGATTGTGAATTTTTAGGCATGACTGGATGGCTTTGTGCCAGCCATTCTCTCTCGGTCAAATCTACTGTAGCTCATAGGGTTTTTGTTCTGGGAAAAATAGGAGTATCTCCATGGTCTTGAGTTACTTATAATGTAATAAAGGTTGATAAAAATCTAAAGTAGGAAAGACTTTTTGGAGAGAAGCTTAAAACAGACTTAAAACAGAAATGAAAGGCGGAATCCAGGTCACTAATAGGGAAAGTCAAATTCACGCCAGTATTTTCCTGTAAACCATGAGGTGGGGAGCACTAACTCCAATATGAAAAAACTGTGTGTGTTGCTAATGAAATATCAGTAAAACAATGATGATTCCAAAATCAATCTTCAGTTCCAACCCACCTTAATTTTTAAACCAAAGTGTTTTCTTTGCACCTCAAAATACCTTCTCTTATATAAAGCTTTATACAATATAGTTTTTCTACAATGTACTTGAGACAAAGGAGCCAAGAATCAGAGGAATAAAGCCCCTCCAACCCAAATCTAAATTACAATTTTCTTGCAGAAAGAGAGAGGGAAAATTTATATATTATATATATATATAATATATTATATATCGTATATTGTATATCATATACTGTATCATATATCATATAGTGTGTGTACAAAATAACAGAATGATATGCCCCTAAATATATGAGTGCCTTTAATCTAGATTATATTGAAAGTGACATCTTGAAATCTGGTTGACTACTTCCTAAATAGATTTAATGTATCTGGAAGGATATCAGGGTCAACATCTTCCAGAGATTTAAATATTTTATTTATTTATCTATCTATCTATCTATCTATCTATCTATCTATCTATCTATCTATCTATCTATCTATTTATTCATTCATTCATTCATTCATTTATTTATTTAGTCCAATACACAATGAGGGTTTTAGTGGGTATATATCTATATACACATAGTAAAATACATGATGAAGGTTATAGAGGAGATACTCATAGTAAAATATATCTAAGAAATAATAGAAAAGAAGATAAAGTAATAGAACATATCAATGAAAGAATAGAAGAAGAGATATAGGAATAGAAGAAAGGTATAGGAGATATAGGAAAGCAATAGGACAGGGGACGGACGGCACTCTAGTATATAATAGGAATATCATTTACCAATCAGATCTTTTGGAGAGAAGCTGCAGGAAATAGTAAATTCAATCATTTCTGTTTGACTAAGATGGTCCTTAAATTGCAACTGGAAGGTGGACACAATCCCAAAGGAGTTTATTTCCTAAGACACAAAGAGAACAGGTTTTCGAATGATAGAATGGGGAAAATATTTAAGCATCATATCACAAAGTACAATTTAATGTTAGGGTTTTGGGGTATTTTATTTGGCTCCTGGATGGCTGTTCAAAGTTCAAACACAGCTCTTAACCCCAGCCGTTTATGCACCTTGGCCTGAGATTGCTCCCAGGAAGATTTATTTTTTTCCATTCATTAATTTATTTTATTTTATTTATTTATTCAAATTTTTTATGCCGCCCTTCTCCTTAGACTCAAGGCAGCTTACAACATGTTAGCAATAGCACTTTTTAACAGAGCCAGCATATTGCCCCCACAATCCGGGTCCTCATTTTACCACCTCGGAAGGAGGGAAGGCTGAGTCAACCTTGAGCTGGTAATGAGATTTGAACTGCTGACCTACGGACCTAGCAGTCAGCTTTAGTGGCCTGCAGTACTGCACTCTACCCACTGCGCCACCTCGGCTCATTAATATAGATAAAGGAAGGACCTCTTTGGAAATACCATTAAGCAGGGGTGGATTCTGCTTTTCTTCACTGCCAGTTCTTTCAGTGATGTGGTGCGTGGGTGTCCACACACTTTGTGCATGCACAGTGCTTAAAAAAAGCTTCTGCCCATGCACAGAAGCAAAAAACAAGATGGCAGTGGCTATGGAGCCGCCAAAAGAACTGGTTTGGGGGCTTGTCAGGCCTGGGTTGCTGCTGGTCCTAACAGCCCAGGCCGCCAAAGTTACTACCGGTTCTTCTATGGAACAGGTCCAAAGTGGGAGGAACCCACCTCTGCCATGTAACACATCTAGATCAGGGGTCTCCAACCTTGGCAACCTTAAGATTTGTGGACTTCAATTCCCAGAATTCCTCAGCCAGCAAGCAAGCTGGCTGAGGAATTCTGGGAATTGAAGTCCACAAATCTTAATCTTGCCAAGGTTGGAGACCCCTGATCTACATCATGGTGAAAGAGAAAGAATAGAACCCCTGATGAACCAAAGAGAGTTTTGATACTGGATTCTGATAATCAAGCAGATTGCTTACTCCCAGAAGCAAAGGAAGTCGACTACAGGTTTGTTTCTAGGAAGCAAAAATCGCCCCCCTCCAAAAAGAAGTATAAGTAATGTTCTCTACCCGCAAAGCAAGACTCTTAAGCAGTGAAGGGCTACCAAAATTTTTACTACCACACTGTGGGCCTGGCTTGTGCAGGACGCCCTGCATTTTCTTTCAACATCTTTCAGTGTAAATTGGGTCCTCTGGGGTGGAGCTCCATTTTCGCTACCCCACTGTGTCGTCCCCCCGGTCCGGGCAGTAGCCCACCCCTGCTCTTATATTATCACAAAGAATCCCCCTATTTCCTGTCATTCAATGGTTCCCTGGACTTTTTGCAGTCCAGATACGGTGTGGTGATTTTCTCTCCTTGTGTTCTTTCACAGCGAGGTAGAAGGAGGGGGAAGAGGAAGGGAGTGAGCAGCACCGATTGTGAGGAAACCATGAACAATTTCTGAGGTTAGCTGCCACAGTATCATTGCTGTTACTGATGAAGCAACAGCTGACTCAAGAACATCAGTGGAAAAGGTAATAGCAGCCACATTGGCAAGTCTGTGATCCCTTGCTTACTCTTCTGTTTTATTTTGGGTTGGTCTTCCATCATGGCCCATCCTTGGGCTGGAGACATTCAGATGATGACAAGATGGCAAGGCAGAGACGTTGAAAACTTAACTCTTTGCTGTCCTTTAACGCCATAGAAGTAGCACTTAGACTTCTATACCGCTTTACATTGCAGCCCCCTCTAAACCGTTTACAGAGAGTCCTCATATTGCCCCCAAGAATCTGGGTCCTCATTTTACCCACCTCGGAAGGATGGAAGGCTGAGTCAACCTTGAGCCTAGTAATATTTGAACTGCCAAATTGCAGTCAGCAGAAGTAGCCTGCAGTACAGTGTTCCCTCGATTTTTGCGGGGGATGCGTTCCGAGACCACCCGCGAAAGTCGAATTTCCGCGAAGTAGAGATGCGGAGGTAAATACAACATTTTTGGCTATGGACAGTATCACAAGCCATCCCTTAACACTTTAAACCCCTAAATTACCATTTCCCATTCCCTTAACAACCATTTAGTCACCATTATTACTGGTGCTCACCATTGAATAAGACACTTAGTGATCCTGATATTTATAAACATAATTATTTATTAACAATAATTTTTTTTTTTTGCGATAACAACGCTGATTGGTCGATATTTCAGCCAATCAGCAATGGCAGGCAAAACTTTGGTGATGATGTATGACGTCACTGGGTGGGAAAAACCGTGGTATAGAGAAAAAAAAACCGTGAAGTATTTTTTAATTAATATTTTTTGAAAAACCGTGCTATAGAATATTCGCGAAGTTCGAACCCACAAAAAGCGAGGGAACACTGTACTGCACTTTAACCACTGCGCCATTTTGGCCATCCACATGTTTGCCACCTAATATCAGGGGTAGGCAACGTTGGCTCTTCTATGACGTGTGGACTTCAACTCCCAGAATTCCTGAGCCAATCATGCTAGCTCAGGAATTCTGGGAATTGAAGTCTGCATGTCATAGAAGAGCCAACTTTGCCTACCCCGACCTAGATTGTTGGAGCTGAAGGCAGCAGGGGGAATTCAATGCATGCCTGTGCCTGTAGATCTTGGGAACCTTTTTCATGATATTTACCTACGGTTCCCGCTCCATCCCAAAAGGCACCCCTTTACATTCTTCAATCGAAGGCTGTCCAGAGAAAGGTTTGTCCTACCTCAAGCAACACGTGAGTGGCGAGCTTTGGTACTCTCAGGACCAGGTGAGTTTGATTGTCCTGCAATCCATATGTAAGTGTCTGTGCAGTCTCTTGGGTTAGGGGAGCGTTTCCTGCAAAGGGCAACCAATTCTGGTCCACGTTGCCACGTTTCACCACTAAATAGAGGGCTTCGTTGTCACAGAATCCTTCTGCACAGGGCAGCACTGGAGAAAAGAGGAAACAAGATGGGGACCTGTCCTTTTAGTTTCCCACTCACTGCACCAAATCCACAAGCATTTCCCATGAACATTTCTGACAGCTTAGCTTCACAGAATAGCACCAGCAACTACTTGATAATTCTTTATGCAAATGACTAGTTACATCAGCGCCACTGTTTAACGGCCTTATTAAATAGTATTAAGATATCAATGAAAGGTTATAATTGTTCCTAACAACTTTAGACTGACATATTCTGGATCAATAGAATATAGAATAATAGAGTTGGAAGGGACCTTGGAGGTCTTCTATTCCAACCCTCTGCTTAGGCAGGAGACCCAGGACCAGTGATGGCAAACCTTTTTTTGTTCAGGTGTCAAAAGGGTGCATGTGCATGTGATAGCACGCACCCGCATGCCCAAACCCATAATGCAATGCCATCCCCTCTCCCAAGCATGTGTGCACAACCCTCCTGGTACTGCCCCCATACGCATGTACACAGGCCTCACTGAAGCCTCCAAACTTCTGGTAGGCCCGTTGAGCCATTTTTTACCCTCCCCAGTCTTCAGGAGGCTTTCATTTCTGAACTTCCGGTAGGCCCGTTGAGCCATTTTTTACCCTCCCCAGTCTTCAGGAGGCTTTCATTTCTGAACTTCCGGTAGGCCCGTTGAGCCATTTTTTACCCTCCCCAGGCTTCAGGAGGCTTTCATTTCTGAACTTCCGGTAGGCCCGTTGAGCCATTTTTTATCCTCCCCAGGCTTCAGGAGGCTTTCATTTCTGAACTTCCGGTAGGCCCGTTGAGCCATTTTTTTATCCTCCCCAGGCTTTAGGAGGCTTTCATTTCTGAACTTCCGGTAGGCCTGTTGGGCCCGATTTTCACCATCCACAGATTCCAGAGGCTTTCCTGAAGCCTGGGGAGGGTGAAAACGGCCTCCCCACCAGCTGCTGGGAGGCAGAAAATTAGCTGGCCAGCATGTAGATGTGCTCCGGAGCTGACATAGAGCAAAGCCTCACATGCTCTCAGATATGGCTCCGCATGCCACCTGTGGCACCCGTGCCATAGGTTCGCCATCACTGCCCTAGCCCATTTCAGATATGCAGACAAAATACCTTATTTTCAATTTACTTGCTTACTTTCTCAATTGCACTGGAAATGTCTTCTACCTGAGGATCTATCTTCCAGATTCTAACCATATTATTTTTGGTATCCACAATGGAAAGAGGCAGAAAATATTAATTCCAGTAAACTCACCTGCATCCCTCACCAAGGCAAACAGGGGGACAGGGACTTCAAAGGTTTCTCCCTGAGGAATCACAACGAATTTCAATACAGGGTTGGTAGTATAATTTCGAAAGTGTTCTGGCACATACTGGGAAAAGTTAAAACAGAAGGCATTAATTTCTACATTATTATTAACATTGTAACTATTAAAAAGAAAGCTGAGCTTCGTATTGGTTACATGCAATCTATTTAGATGGATGAAATTTATGGATTACAAAATTTATTTATTATTTATTTATTTTATTAATTAGATTTCTATGCCACCCTTCTCGAGATGACTCAGGGTGGCATAGAAATCTAATACATCCTTTAACAATTTACATAATTGGACCGCCTCAGATGGTTGCATACCAGCCTTATCCAGTCAAGCAACCTCTAGATATCTGGGCTTCAGCTCTTGCAATTTCCTAGCCAGCATGACCATCATTATGAATTCTGGGAGCTGAGGACCATATATTTGGAGAAAACCAAGATCGTGGAAGTCTGATTTTGATTCCACATGGAAAACATAATTGCAAAACATGTTTACATGTGTAGCACACTGAAACACTGTCATGCCCCTACCCCAAACACCCTACAGTTTGAATCTTGGCTCTGTCTTTTATACAACTTGATAAAATATGTCCATGAATTCTAAGCCTACCTCACCAATTATTCCTCTCCGAATATAATTATCTAACACCCACTTTTACCCAAACTTTGACCATTTTGCGCTGGGGAGGGAGGGGAAAGACATTCTTCAAATTGCGTAAAATTCTTCTGAAAACTATTCCCAGGTTAGAAATTCCCAGGATTTCTCGCTAATGGGCGGTCCAAATAACTATTGGTACTCAGCAAAGAATACTTCATGGAGTTAGCAACCTCTCCTCTCCTATAAAAGGAAGAATCTGAAGTAGCACCCGTGTGCCAATTATAGGCACGCAGAATGAAACACAGTACAGTACCTAGAAAAATGTTTCAAGCCACTCCACATAATAATTCAGTTTTGCTGGAATTATTATATTGGGGCTAAAAGGAACATCACTGCTCTGCTGCTAATGATAAGACATTCCACTGTGACCTCTGCAGACAAGGCCTACATTGATAGGTGTTCATACCTCCTTCTCAACTCCAGGACTATCAAACGAGATCTGCACAACATAATCTTTGCTGCCGTCTGGGTGTTTGATTTCAATGATCTTACAGCCCCATTTCTCAGCCTCAGGCAACGGCAAGGGCCCCGAATGACCCACTGTCACACCAACTAGTTCCACATCTGGCAAGAAGGAGCCAACCGTTGCATTGAAGACCTTGAGATTTATCTGTGTGTCTGCAGGGGGAAGAAAACCATTTGAAAGAAAAGTCTGCTTTGGACTTGATATTCTCTCTCCTCTTTCCCTCCAATTGCTTTGTGATTGAGCCCCTTTGGCCAGTTCTAAGACTTGAATAGCCAGTATGATGCCCAAGGGCACCAGCGTACTCATGGAGATACCTCTTGATGCCCCACTAGAATCTCTTACCCTATTTAATGTGGGTGGCATGGAGTGGATTTTTAAATAAACCAGTTGGAAAGTTGGCATGATGGCAAAGCAAAGCATCATCATGGCACTGGACCAGATTATCTCCAGGACCGCCTTCTGCTGCATGAATCCCAGCGACCAGTTAGTTCCCACAGAGTGGGCCTTCTCCGAGTCCCGTCAACTAAACAATGTCATTCGGTGGGACCCAGGGGAAGAGCCTTCTCTGTGGCGGCCCCGGCCCTCTGGAACCAACTCCCCCCCAGAGATTAGAATTGCCCCCACCCTCCTCACCTTTCGTAAGCTCCTTAAAACCCACCTCTGCCGTCAGGCATGGGGGAATTAAGATAATCTTTCCCCCTAGGCTTCTACAATTTATGCATGGTATGTTTGTATGTATGTTTGGTTTTATAAATAAGGGTTTTTTAGTTGTTTTAGTATTGGATTGTTACATGCTGTTTTTATCACTGTTGTTAGCTGCCCCAAGTCCACGGAGAGGGGCGGCATACAAATCCAATAAATAAATAAATCATCAGCCAATGTGGTCTTTATCGGTAATGGGCAGGAAATGGGATCCGCTGGAAAGATCTTCAAAAGTTTAAGAGGGTCACTTGTTCAGAGGAAGCAATTGGTTAAGTTTCTGTTCAGATTTTTTTTTTTTTTTTAAAAAGCTAAGATAGTAGGAATGAGATAGTGTACATCAGGAATGAGGAATTCACAGGTCGCTACTCCATACCCATTTTCTGGGTCTCAGGTCAAAAGTGGTACATTTTCTTTGCCTTTGCCATCTGTTGCCACCCCTGCAAAAGGCTGCAAATAGATATGCTCAGCCTCAGTGAAGCTGAGTTTTTCAGTTCAGATTTTTCCTCCCTCCCCGGCTCCTCTCTCTCTCTCTGTATATGTGAATGCACACACACATCACCCCTACATCTCACATTCCTCTCTCTCTGTCTCTCTCTCTCTCTGTCTCTCTCTCTCTCTCTCTCTCTCTCTCTCTCTCTCTGTACATACACACACACACCAAGAATGGTTCACCAAGGTTTGTAGAGGGACCCTGCACAAGATGTCCTAGATTCCACCAATCCCTCTAAGACAGAGGTCCCCAAACTTGGCAACTTTAAGACTTGCGGACTTCAACTCCCAAAATCTTCGGAGTCTTCGGAGAGGGGCGGCATACAAATCTAAGTAATAAATAATAAATAAATAAAAATTCTCCAGCCAGCTATGAGAATTCTGGGAGTTGAAGTCCACAAGACCTCTGCTCTAAGAAAACCCTTTTTCCTTTCTGTCTGTTAAGAAGTCCAGAGCTACCCCTTTGTCGTCTTCTAACCCATGCTTTATAAGGTAATCAAAAGACTTTTCTTTTCTCTCCCGTTTCTCTACTCCTTGTTATTGAGGGATAAAGATGGCAGCAACATGTCACAACATGTGTTGTTGGTTTTTTAATGTCTAACTGAGATCCAGCACTTAAGGAAATGACGGGTGTGGTTGCCTAAAGCTGTGCTCTGCAGTAACATAAAATCCCCTTCAAGCAACTCCTGATGACTTCATGGACACACCCATGCAGTTTTCTTGGCAACTAGCTGCATTAAAAAGTTGTTTGCCACTGTCTTCTTCAGAGATATTTTTATAACAGATTTTATATTCTCTGAACTTACCCCTCTGAGTAACCAGCTTCTGGTAAACTAAAGAGCGTGCAGGTGAAACAATATTAGGGATGCTAGACAACGAGTCCTGCTTAAATAACCAACTAAATGTTAGATCGTTATTCATTATTAAAAGTCAGATCTTGCAAAACTCAAATGTGTGCCCACATACCAAGGTGGCCTGCCAACCACTAGGGGGCAATAGAGAACATCCCACCACTAGAAGACTTTATAGAAAATAGCAGGTTCTACAGAAGACTATACTAGAAGAGGCATCTTTCCTCTGTCCTGTGTCAATTACTTATTTTTTTTAAAAACAACTCACGATCTGTAATTTTGATGGGTGCAAGCTGCATAGGTGTGCTGATGTTCTTCAGCATAAGATGCTTCGTAACACCTTTCTTGTCATCTCTCCACAAATGCTCCACAAAGGGGTTAATTCTGTAGGTGATCATCAATTTTCCATCAACCACGTGACTCTGGAAGACAAGAACAATGGGTAATCATTGCTTAAGTCACATGTGTCAAACCCACGCATTTCATTGCTTTCACGTGACGTTTCGTGATGTTTTTCCCATTTGTGGAGCTGGGGTAGGCATGGCCTGGGTATGACACACCCAACCCGACAGCCACCAGTTTGACACCCCTGGCTTAAGTGGTGATATATGGGGGTCACCCAGAAAGTAATGCACCATTTTTTTCCAGCCTACAGTAATGGTATGAATGCAAACCTTTATATGTACATTATTTGAATTGACAGGAGTGTGTGTGTAAATTTTGGATTTCTTCAGATAGCGTAGCTGCAGCAATGTTTCCAAATAGCATCTGTAAGTGATATACGTTACAAGCAGCATGTCGTCATTGAATTTCTCACCGAGGAGAAAGAAACTGTTGGGAACATTCACAAACGTTTGTGTACAGTTTATGGAGAATCTGCAGTCGACAGAAGTACGGTTAGTCACTGGACATAGAGGGTAAGGCCATTAGAAGACGATTCGGCAGAGCTCCAATGCTTTGTGACCAGAACAAGGAGTGGTACCGACAGGGCATACACGCCTTGTATCTCGCTGGAGGAAGGCCATAGAACGGGACAGAGATTACATGGAAAAATAGGGAGTGTAGAAGAAACATCATTCTTTCTTGTATGTAAGTTTCATTGTGTTCAATAAATAATTGTTGAAGGAAAAAAATGTGGTGCAATATGCTCTGGGCGACCCTCGTATCAAGACAAATCATGTGTTAAAATGGGCAGCCCCCTTAAAATCCAGTTTGCTCTTTCCTTGATGTTGCCCTCAATGTGACATTTCAATGCACCGTACCATCCCTGTACAGAAGCTGAATTGTGGTCAACCATTTATTTTCCTTCTCCCCACTTCAAATAATGTTTCTTGATAGATCAAAAATATGCAAAATGTGGCTCTTCAAATGGTGCTAAAACTGCACCAACACCTCTCACCATTGGCCATGTTGTCTAGGGCAGTGTTTTTCAACCAGTGTGCCGTGGCACACTAGTGTGCCGCCAAACATGGTCAGATGTGCCGTGAAGAAGGAGGCTCAGGTTACGGTCTCACAACTTTTTGCTGAGAGAGAGAGAAAGAAAGAAAGAGAGAGAGAAAGAGAAAGAAAGCAAGAGAGAGAGAGAAAGAGAGTGTGAGAGAGAAAGCAAGAGAGATAAAGAAAAGAGAAAAACAGAAAGCAAGAGTGAGAGAGAGATAAAGCAAGAGAGAGAGAGAGAGAAAGAAAAGGAGAGAAAGGGAGAGAGAAATGAGCAAAAAGGGGAGGAAAAAAGAGAAATGAGAAAATGATTGAGACAGAGAATGAGAAGAAAGAGAAACAAAAGAGAGAGAAGTGATTCTTGATTTAAAGCATATGATAAAAAGCACCCAAAGAATAAGAGAGAAAAAAACCCTAGCCCTCCCGTTTTGGGAAATGGTTCAAGAGTGTGTATACACACACAAGGGTGGGGAGGAGACGGATGGAAAAAGAGAGGAGAGTGTCTTAGGGTGTCATTTTGGTTGGTGGTGTGCCCCAGGATTTTAAAATGTAAAAAATGTGCCGCAGCTCAAAAAAGGTTGAAAATCACTGGTCTAGGGCTTGTGATGGTAGGAATTCACCAGCCCCTCTCAGTTAATGCACCATCACCTACATTAGCTTTTAATATCCAAAAAGTTTCCCATACTTCCCAGATATATTTAATTTTATACATAACAACCGTGGCAAGAAAAATATATGCACAATATTGGAAAAATGAAAATGTATCGACAGATGGAGATATAGTAGAAAAAATTATAGCATGTGTGGAGATGGATATATTAACATTGGAATTAAAAAATAAGGAAGATTCAGAATATTATGAATGTTGGGGCAAGTTCTACTACAGGCTGGAGAAAAGGAAAAAGTGATAAATGTATACTTAGTAATAATATTATTAAGTGGAATGATTTCTGGGTGACAAATGGGTTAAGGGAAAATAGACATAGGATTAGACATAGAAGTATATGTATATGACTTGTTTATAATAATATGCCAAAAATAGTTACGTAATAGGTTGTGAGCACAATAGACTATCTATCCTGGGTCTTGAAAGCTTAGAACTGCGGCGCCTAAAACACGATCTAAGTATTGCCCACAAGATCATATGCTGCAACGTCCTTCCGGTCAATGACTACTTCAGCTTCAACCGCAACAACACAAGAGCACACAACAGATTCAAACTTAATATGAACCGCTCCAAACTTGACTGTAAAAAATATGACTTTAACAATCGAGTTGTCGAAGCGTGGAACTCATTACCGGACTCAATAGTGTCAACTCCCAACCCCCAACATTTCTCCCTTAGACTCTCCACGATTGACCTCTCCAGGTTTCTAAGAGGCCAGTAAGGGGCGTATATAAGTGCATTGATGTGCCTATCGTCCCCTGTCCAATTGCCTTTCCTTATATCATATATCATATATATTCTCTCCTTATCTCTTTCTCTCTCTCTCTCTCTCTCTCTCTCTCTCTCTCTCTCTCTCTCTCTCTTTATTTATATTATATATATATATCATATATATTCTCTCCCTATCTCTTATATCATATATATTCTCTCCCTCCCATCTACTTCTCTTCTTTTTTACTTTCTATCTTTATATATATTACTTAATGTCTATTCTCTTCCATATGTATTGTATATTGGACAAAGAATAAATAAAATAAATAAAATAAACAATAAGAAATGTAACAGAGATTTGCTATACAAATGTCCAATGTTTTTAAATGTCTTTTGTTTTGTGTGTCATGTATACATGTGTATAAATAAAACTTTTTGTAAAAAGAAAAAAAGTTTCCCATACCTACCTTGTAAATACCACCCAGTGCACCAATGGGTATTTTTAATATAATGGCATCCTGGCTACTAGCAAGTGTGTAACCTCTGCTTTTTATCTCCTGGGTTGATAGTTTGTATAAGTTGACACCCATCTCTACGTGCAATTCTCTAATTGTACCAGCTCCAATTAGAAGAGGAGAAATGTGCTTTGGGATAGTCCAAGTGATTGCATCTTCGGTGAAGGCTATGCCATCTAGGGAGTAATAGGGTAGAAGAGAAAAAGAGAGGCTATAGAGAGGGCCTTCAGAGATTAGGTCAGGGATCCATAGATCATTACTCTATTTTTACCCACCTATAGGACAGGCCACGGCAGTGTCGACCGTGTAGAACGTCCAACGCTGCTTGTAGTAGGTACTGGATCTCACAGAAGAAAAAGGGATCCCACTGATCTGAAATAGGAGCAAGAAGTTTCCAACTTTTTACTTTGTCCAAGTGTCAAATTGCCAGATCTTCAGGACACAGAATAAAATATAGCTCTATATATATTTGATGACATTACATTTTTTTTAAAGAGCAAGTATCCCTGAGCCATAGACAGATAGATGGGGAAGATATCAGGGATGTCACCAAGTTCTTTAGACTGAAGGTATTAATCCCTCGTGTCTATCCATACTAATGGAGAAGGGTAAAAATGAAACAAAATATGCATTTATGGACAGCTGTTACATATAAGATGAATTGACAAAATCAGAAATGAGGAAATAATAATCTGCTTGGGAAAGCCAAGGGAAATCATCAAAACTATAAAAAAAGCGAAAGGTAGAATATTTTGGACATGTGATGACTCATGAGACACCTGGACCAATAGAGCATCTTTCACTTAATCCTCCTGAGAAAAATTAAAGGCAAACGAAGGTCCCCGAAGAAGAACAACATCATGGCTTCAAAATCTAAGGGACAGGTTTGGACAAAACTCAACAGCACTTTTTTGTGTAGTTGTTGATAAAAGTAGGATTGTCAAAATAGTTGCCAATATCCAATGACAGATGAAGAAAGAAGGGAGGAGGAGGAAGAAGAAAATAAGAGGAAGAGAAAGAAGAAGAAAAGGAAGAAGGGAGAAGAAGAAAGAAAGAAGAAAGAAAGAAGAAGGAGGGAAAAGAAGAAGGGGGAAGAAGAGGAAGAAAAGGAAGAAGGAGAAGGAAGGAAGGAAAGAAGAAAGAAGGAAAGAAAGAAAGAAAGAAGAAGAAGGGGGAAAAGAAGAAGGGGGAAGAAGAGGAAGAAAAGGAAGAAGGAGAAGGAAGGAAGGAAAGAAAGAAGAAAGAAAGAAAGAAAAAGAAGAAGGAGGGAAAAGAAGAAGGGAGAAGAAGAGGAAGAAAAGGAAGAAGGAGAAGGAAGGAAGAAAGAAAGAAAGAAAAAAAGAAAGAAAGAAAGAAAAAGAAGAAGAAGTAAAAGAAGAATGAACACCTATTCTCATGAGCTACAATTATTTTAGCTAAACAACATTACTGAACTCATGGATTCTGTCCTGCATCTTCATATATTCTAAAAATTAAAGTGAGCTCACTTCCACTTTCTGAGCTTGAGGTGTACTGTAGGGAGTTCTCAACACCATCCTGGTCTCTGTCATGTTAATCCCATAACCGGCAGCTCGAGCCTCTTCAACCGGCATCGATGTCATCTCAGAACCCATGTGAAAGACTATTTGCCAAATGGAGGGAGCTCCAGATTCGACCTAAAATGGAGCAGAAAGCAAGAAAGTGAAGTATTTTAAGAGTTCCACATGGAAATTATGCTACCTGGGCTTTGTTTGCATCAGGGAGGAGACAGAGAAATACCTCTGACATAATAGATGTCCAGTCTTCAGGCTGATCTTGAAGCAAACCATCTGAGATTGAGGGAACATTTCTTCTCACAGAGACCTGGAGGGGAGACAAGAGACAGTATAGTTGGGAGATATTTTCAAAGAATTTAAAAGGTTTGAGCGCATAACACTGGGGGACAATTTGTAACACAATTTATGCTGAGTTTGATTTTTGAGCTTTTTTATAGTTAAAAAAGCTTGCCCGCCCTCCAGAGATACTTTACGAGAAGAGCCCCCCACTCCTCTACTCGCAACAGAACATTTTACGCAACCAGATTTGAAATCCTAGGCTTAGAAAGCTTAGAACTATGTCGCCCGCAACACGACTTAAGCATAGTTCATTCAATAATCGGTTACAATGTCCTTCCTGTCAACGTCTACTACAGCTTCAACCGCAACAATACACCAGCACACAACAGATACAAACTCAAAGTAAACTGCTCTAAATTTGACTGCAGAAAATATGACTTCAGCAACCAAGTAGTTAATGCCTGGAACTCACTTACCTGACTCTGTAGTTTCATCTCCAAACCCCCAAAACTCTACCTTTAGTCTATCCACTGTTGACCTCACCCAATTCCTAAGAGGTCAGTAAGGGGCATGCATAAGTGCACCAGCGTGCCTGCCATACCCTGTCCTAATGTTTCCCTCTTATTAGTACCCATCTCATGTATATAAACAATGTTATATCCATGTATACTAACTCCAGAGCAATGGGTATCCAGACCCATTGCTCTGGAGTTAGGCAGTTGGATTCTTTGTTCAGCAGAAGATTCTATCACCAATGGTGGACATGTGTACAGGCAAAAAATTTCTGGAATAAAACAACAAATTGGTTAAAAGAAATAGTAAATGAAGAAATTGAAAAAAAACCAGAATTATATTTATTGGGTATTTTTTAATAAAAAAATAGAAAAAGAGGTAAGATATTTAGTTATACACATACTAACAGCTGCCAGGATAGTATATGCCCAACATTGGAAAATAGACAAACTACCGGAAGAAAATATAATAATTAAAAAAATATTAGATTGTGCAGAGATGGACAGGCTATCTAAAAGATTAGAGGGAAAAGAAGAATCAGATTACTATAAAATATGGGCAAAATTTTATGATTGGCTAAAGAAAAGAGTGACAAAGAAATAAATAAATATTTACGCAAAGCAACACGTCGAATTAAAAAAAATGAAAAATTAATACTATGTGAAAGAAGCAAAATTCTCTGATCAAACACCTAAAAAGTGGGGAAACTTTCATTTATGTTCATTTATGTGTATGTTTCTGTGTATGTTTTTTCTTTTTTATGTTATATTTGAAAAAAAAACAAATAATTTTTTTTTAAAAAAGAAGATTGCCCCTGAAACCAGATTCGGCTACCAATCCAGCTAGATCCAATGCCTGGCATGATCATGCAACAGGCTAATAATGTTCACTCAAAACGTAACATCAAAAATATTCCATGGCCTCACACTCACACAACAGAAATCCAACCACTGCCTTACTCTATCATGGAATATTTTTGATGTTACGTTTTGAGTGAACATTATTAGCCTGTTGCATGATCATGCCAGGCATTGGATCTAGCTGGATTGGTAGCCGAATCTGGTTTCAGGGGCAATCTTCTTTTTTAAAAAAAAATTATTTGTTTTTTTTTCAAATATAACATAAAAAAGAAAAAACATACACAGAAACATACACATAAATGAACATAAATGAAAGTTTCCCCACTTTTTAGGTGTTTGATCAGAGAATTTTGCTTCTTTCACATAGTATTAATTTTTCATTTTTTTTAATTCGACGTGTTGCTTTGCGTAAATATTTATTTATTTCTTTGTCACTCTTTTCTTTAGCCAATCATAAAATTTTGCCCATATTTTATAGTAATCTGATTCTTCTTTTCCCTCTAATCTTTTAGATAGCCTGTCCATCTCTGCACAATCTAATATTTTTTTAATTATTATATTTTCTTCCGGTAGTTTGTCTATTTTCCATTGAACTACACATCCATCTCATCTTAGTGAGTCAAATCCAGTGGCTATACAGGCAATCCTCAAGTTAGGAACACAAATTGAGGCCAAGCTTTCTGTTGCTAAGTGAGACATTTGTTAAGTGAGTTTTGGCCAATTTCATCACCTTTCTTATGATCTTTGTTAAGTGAGTGCTACAGTTGTCAAGCTGGTCACATGGATTGTTAAGTGAATCTGGCTTCCCTATTGGCTTTGCTTGTCAGGTGGTCGCAAAAAGTAATCACATGACCCCGAGGGTCTGTTGCCAAATGCCTGCATTTTGATCATGTGACCACCGAGATGCTACAATGGTCAGTGTGAAAAACGGTCAGGTTACTTTCTCAGTGCCGTTGCAACTTTGAACCATCACCAAATGAAGTGTCCTAAGTTGAGGAGCACCTGTAAGTGGAAAGCTGGGTTGTCTCAGGCAACAGAACAGAAGAGCACACAGCTCTAACATATGGGTAGTACTTGTCAAAATGCTAGAACGAGTGAAACGCAGAGACTGGCAAGATATTCGCCTTCTCATCCCTTCCCAAAGTTACCCCTCCAAACATCTTAACATCCGAGTACAGAATTATATTTGCAAAACGTGACTTCCTCTGGCAGAGGATTGGGAGTTCTTGGCTACAGATTCTGCAATTGATAACCATAAAAGGGAACATAAGAGTTCCAGCGTCAGAATAGAATAGAATTTTATTGGCCAAGTGTGACTGGACACACAAGGAATTTTGTCTTGGTGCATATGCTGTCAGCATACATAAAAGAAAAAGATACATTATAATCTCTTTTCAAATTATTTGCCTACAGGCTTTAACCTGGCCATATTAAAACAAAAAAACAAAAAACTTAAAGGAGAATCTAAGAGCCCATGCAGGTTAAAGTGCCAACTGCATTCTATTTCTATTACTTCTGTGTAACATACACAGAACCAGAGCTATTCAAGTGCAGTTCAGCTGTCCACTGTCATGATGTACCTGCCGATCAGTTTCCGGTCACATTTCAAAGTGTTGGTTATGACCTATAAAGCCCTTCATGGACCGGACCAGCTTATCTCAGGGACCGCCTTCTGCTGCACGAATCCCAGCGGCCAGTTAGGTCCTACAGTGTGGGCCTTCTCCGGGTCCCGTCAACTAAACAATGTCGTTTGGCGGGACCCAGGGGAAGAGCCTTCTCTGTGACGGCCCCGGCCCTTTGGAACCAACTCCCCCCAGAGATTAGAATTGCCCCCACCCTCCTTGCCTTTCGTAAGCTTCTTAAAACCCACCTCTGCCGTCAGGCATGGGGGAACTGAGATATTCTTTTCCCCTAGGCCTTACAATTTACGCATGGTATGTTTGTATGTATGTTTGGTTTTATAATAAGTTTTTTTTTAGTTGTTTAGTATTGGATTGTTACATGCTGTTTTTTATCACTGTTAGCCGGCCCAAGTCTGCGGAGAGGGGCGGCATACAAATCCAATAAATGAATGAATGAATGAATGAATGAATGAATGATTGAACGAACAACAAACAAACAAACAGGACCGAAGGAAAATTAAACCATCCTCACTCATTGTTGTGCAGCACTATCGGTGCTGAGGGTGGTTGCTTGGCCATTCTCCAAACTTACCTCCATGTAGTTTGTCTCACAGACAATTTCCCTGGGCTGCCATGGGCCATAAGAGCAACTCACAGGGACATTAAGGAAAGCTGACGTGTGCATCTCTGGGTTTGTTGCTGCCAGGATTTGTATGGTTAACGTAAACTGATCATCCTGAATAAAAGATTGCAGAAGGAAGAAGAAAACAATAATTAACAGCAGGGACTTTGGAAACAACGCCTCCAAGTTATTAAGTTGTGCTGATTTAAATACTTAAGATACAACATTGCCAGAGTGGTATATTGTTCAGTATAGGAAAAGGACATCTTCATCCTAGGCTGGAAGGATGCGACAAAATGGACAATACAAAATTGGTACCATTACATGGTGCATCATATTCAGTTTGAGATCATGGATAAGAGGATGAATTCGGCCAATGAAACTGATTTGCGGGAACTGAAGGGACGATGGGACAAGGTAAGAGGATATATGGTCGGTAAAACTCGATACCAAGCTATAAAGAATAAATTAGAATTACTTTATAATATGTAAATAGATTATTGCTCTTGAGTTAAAATGGGATATAGAAAATATACCCCCATCTTGGTGGAGGGGTATGAATGTTGTTTGGTGGTGGTCACTTTGAGCATTGAGCACATTATTATGTGTTAAATGATTGTTTTATCATTACTATAAAAGTTAAGTTAAAGAAATTATTTTAAAAAAGGAAAAGGACATCTTCAGAACTGATGGAACTGGAATTACAATTTCCACATCAACGTCACAAGCAGAACAAATTACCAGATCAGACAGGGATCCTATAGCACAGTGATGGGAAACCTATGACATAGGTGCCACAGATGGCATGCAGAGCCATATCTGCTGGCACTCGGTCTGTTGCCCTAGCTCAGCTCCAATATGCATGTGTGTACTGGCCAGCTGATTTTTGGCTCGCAAGAGGCTCTGGGAGGGTGTTTTTGGCTTCCAGAGAGCCTCCGGGGGGATGGGGGGAGAGCGATTTACCTTCTTCCGGCTCCAGTGAAGCCTTTGGAGCCTGGGGTGGGCAGAACATGAGCCTACTGTGCCCACCAGAAGTTGGGAAACAGGCTGTTTCCAGCCTCCAGAGGGCCTCCAGGCGTGGGGGAAGCTGTTTTCTCTCTCCCCAGGCATTGAATTCTGGGTGTGGGCACTCGCGATTACATGCATGCATGCTGTTTCGGCACCCGAGGCAAAAAAGGGTCGCCATCACTGCTATAGCATATACCAGATGATGGTGACTCACAATTATATAGTATAGTGATGGTGAACCTTTTTTCCCTTGGGTGTCGAAAGCCCAAGCTTGAGTGCTATTGAGTGCACACCCACAATTCAATTTATTTATTACATTTGTATGCCGCCCCTCTCCATAGACTCGGGGCGGCTAACAACAATAATAAAACAACATATAACAAATGTAATATTCAAAATAACTAAAAACCCTTATTAAAAACCAAACATGCACACAAATATACCATACATAAATTGTATAGGCCTCACCCCATGCCCTTGGATGATCTCGCCCAATGGTTTCAGGTAGATATTAAATAGCAGGGGGGAGAGGACCGACCCCTGAGGCACCCCACAAGGGAGAAACCTGGAGGTCAACCTCTGACCCCCCATTAACACCAACTGTGACCGACCGGAGAAGTAGGAGGAGAACCACTGAAGAATAGTGCCTCCCACTCCCAACCCCTCCAACCAGTGCAGAAGGATACCATGGTTGATGGTATCGAAAGCCGCTGAGAGGTCGAGGAGCACCAGGACAGAGGATAAACCCCTGTCCTGGGCCCACCAGAGATCATCCATCAATGCGACCAAAGCAGTTTCCATGCTGTAGCTGAGCCTGAATCCTGACTGCTGAGGGTCTAGATAATCGGCTTCTTCCAAGGACCGTTGGAGCTGGAGCGCCACCACCTTCTCGACAACCTTCCCCATAAAGGGAAGGTTGGAGACTGGCTGATAGTTATACATTATATTTCTCTGTATACCACCAATACGTACTTATCTAATAAATAAATGGGTGGATGAATGAATGGGTGGATGGATGAATGAATGAATGAAAATACCTGCAGCCTTTGCCCAAAAGAAGATGGATGATGAACAAATCATTGTTTCAGAATTGAGACATTAGTATAGAATTCCAGAGCCTGGTTTCCAGCCAGTCCACCATTAAACACCTCTTCCACTTACCACTATCTGAGTGTAGCAGCCAATCAGGGAGGCCCGGAGCTCAATCTTCCCCCAAACATCTTGGATGATGGTATAGCCACATTTCATTGCCTGGACCTCATCAATTGGCCAAGCTCTGCCAAACTGATCTGAAAGAACAAATATACTGGTTATTTAGAAACAGGAAAGCTGCGTTTCAAAGCACAGTTATCACTACCATGTTGTTGACAAGCAGGATCTTGCATAAAAGATATAAGCCTTCCTTCCACTTAAGCCAGATCCAGATTTGCAAATGTTTGGGGAAAGTGATTTCTTCCCACTTTGCATAAAAGATGGAGAGATTGAGTGGATAAAATATGCATCAGAATTATAGGGGCATACCATCATTGGCAGGGAAGAGGGCAGACTACAATATTAAATGGCTAAGATAGCTTTTGCTTCAAAAATCAATTGATATTGATAGTAATAATGTACCAGGTGTTTTTAAAATTTGATGGTATTGGGGAGAAGTAGAGGAATTCAGGGGTGGGCTTCAAAAATTTTAGCAAGGGGTTCTCTGATGGAAGAAGTAGTGGGCTGCTACCGATACGGTTGGGGATGGCACACCCGTAGTGATCAGTGTGCTGCATGCACAGATTGGGTTCCCTTGCATGTGTGCATGTGCGTCCCAGCATATTTTTGCTTTGTGCGTATACACAGAAGCAAAATCTTGTGAGGGGATGCATGCGCAAGAGAGATTCCATTTTTAAATTTTATTTTATTTTATTTTATTTTTTATTTTATTTATTTATTTATTTAAATTTAGTAATGCCACCCTTCTCCTTAGACTCAGGGCAGCTTACAACAGGTTAGCAATAGCACTTTTTAACAGAGGCAGCATATTGCCCCCACAATCCGGGTCCTCATTTTACCCACCTCGGAAGGATGGAAGCCTGAGTCAACCTTGAGCCGGTGGTGAGATTTGAACCGCTGACCTGCAGATCTAGCGGTCAGCTTCAGTGGCCTGCAGTGCTGCACTCTACCTGCTGCACCACCCCGGCTCTTCTGCACATGCACAGAAGCAAAAAAATAGCTCAAACCTTTCACATACGTGCGTCCCCTCCCTCAGCGCACCGGTAGCGACAGCAATGGGAATCCGCTCCAGGAGGGCAAAAATGGCCATCCAGGGCTTCAAAGGCCCCCTGAAGGCCTTCCCAAATTTCCGGTAGGCCCGTTTTTTACCCTTCCCAAGCCTCCATGCACCCACTTAACGGAGGAATTACAACATATAGAAACCATTAAGTACATTGCTCCAATATGCAAGCAGAGGATATAGGTGGGATTTTCAGACAGCCTCGCATCCAGGCAGTAAACAGACCCAAATATGTGATTTCCAAATGGAATGAAGGCAAATTGAAGCTATAGCACAAGTTATTGTCATTTGCCCAGAACCTAGAGCAGTGATGGCGAACCTTTGACACAGGTGCCACAGGTGGCACATGGAGCCATATCTGCTGGCATGCGAGCCATTGCCTTAGCTCAGCTCCAAGGTGCATGTGTGTGCCAGTCAGCTGATTTTTGGCTTGCACAGAGGCTCTTGGAGGGTGTTTTTTGGCTTCCAGAGAGCCTCCAGGGGGATGGGGAGGGCATTTTTACCCTCCCTTGGCTCCAGGGAAGCCTTTGGAGCTTGGGGAGGGCGAAACATGAGCCTACTGGGTCTACCAAAAGTTGGGAAACAGGCCATTTCTAGCCTACAGAGAGCCTCTGGGGGGTGGGGGGAGCTGTTTTCACCCTCCCCAGACATTGAATTATCGGTGTGGGCATTCGTACATGTGCAATAGCATATGCCCACACTCTTTTGGCACCCGAGGGGAAAAAAGTTCGCCATCACTGACCTAGAGAGTTAACCACTCAGATAGAAAGCCAGAGAGTTCTCTTTGGATTCACTTCCTGAACGATGTTGCACACAGAGAACACTGCATCAGTTCGCAACATTTTAAGGCAGCTGCCAGACAATCCTGGGAATAGACCCGGCTGCTTTAAGATGCTGCAGGCAAGATGCTCCATGCAGGCTCCTGCAGTGCATTGTAAAACGTTCTCTGGAGATTGAATCTGATGCATTGCACTGCTTTACCGAATAGCACCACTTCATCCTTGCATTGTCAGACAGAATATTAAAAAAAAACAAAGATCAGATTGAAGAATTCACAATAGAAGACAGAGGAGGATCAAAACTCACCAAGGGCAGCAAAACCGACATACTTGTTGTTGAAATAGCTCGGATTCAACTTGACTTTTGCAAGGCTACCTAGACATTCCACTTCCACCTGATCTGAACCACAAAGAAAAAAAAATATTTTATTAGGTTTTAATATCGTCTTTCATTCAGGAGCACAAAGTGATGAACCTGGTGCTTTCTTTTGCCTGTTTCTCACACCAATCACCCTGTGAGGGATGTTGCAAGCTGACTGGATCTGTTTTAGCACGGGAAAAAAGTTTCTAAAGGGATCATGGTCCCTCTAGGCCACTGTTTCTCAACCTTGGCAACTAGAAGATATCTGGACTTCAACTCCCAGAATTTCCCAACCAGATATCTTCTAGTTGCCAAAGTTGGGAAACACTACTCTAGGCAACTGCTCAGAATATCTGAAATTCCTGACATGATCCAATTGAAGCTTACACCAATCGACCAGCTTATCCAGATATTTTACACTCAAATTTCTTTCTTTCCAGACAGAGATTAAAAGCCATAAAGATAATCCAAATATCTAAGGCATGTTAAGAGCTACAATAAAGAATACTAAACCAGCTTACTTTTGTGCATAACCTGTATGAATTATGAATGTAGCATGAAAGAGCTTGGAAAAAAATTCACAATAGTGCTTTGCCCAAATCTGGGTCCCAAGATGACTTTCCAATCTAGCAATATAGCCAGAAGTATAATATCTGTTGCTATCTCTAGCTGGGCCTAGCATCTGATCTTCCTTATTAACCAATACTAATAATGGAAGAAATAATTAGTTAAAATGTCTAGAAGGTACCAATTTGTGTGATTAATCAAGATGAGGGCTAAGTCCATAGTTGGTTATTACCTATAAAGCCCTACTTAGCTTAGGACTAGTCTATTTACGAGACCATCTCCTGCCATATACCGCTCAGAGACCAATTAGATCACAAGGAGTTGGCCTCCTCCAGGTCCCATCAACTAAACAATGCAGGTTGACGGCCCCATGGGGAAGGGCCTTCTCTGTGGCTGCCCCAGCCTTATGGAACCAGCTGCCCCCCCCTGTGCCCGTACTGCTCCCACCCTACTGTCTTTCCGAAAAGCCATGAAGATGTGGCTTTGTCGGCAAGCCTGGGGAACATGAATCCCATCACCTACGAACTGTAACTGATTCTGTATGTATGTGTGTTTGATTGGATAGTTCATTAGAAGTTTTTTAAAATGGGTCTTACTGTTCTTATTAACTAATATCTGACTTTGTTTATTGTATGTATTGTTTACTGTTGTAAGCTGCCCTGAGTCCCATTGGGTTTGGGCGGCATAGAAGTTAAATAAATAAAATAAAATAAATAAAATAAAATAAATAAAATAAAATAAAATAAATAAAATAAATTAATAAAATAAATTAAATAAAATAAATTAAATAAAATAAAAAATTAAATAAAATAAAAAATTAAATTAAATAAAAAATTAAATAAAATAAGAAATTAAATTAAATAAAATAAAATTAAATTAAATAAAATAAAATAAAATAAAATAAAATAAAATTAAATAAAATTAAATAAAATTAAATAAAATTAAATAAAATTAAATAAAATTAAATAAAATTAAATAAATTAAATTAAATTAAATTAAATTAAATTAAATTAAATTAAATTAAATTAAATTAAATTAAATTAAATTAAATTAAATTAAATTAAATTAAATTAAATTAAATTAAATTAAATTAAATTAAATTAAATTAAATTAAATTAAATTAAATTAAATTAAGCCACCTTCTACTTGTTCAAAAGAAAGAAAATTGGGGGAGGGGTACTCATGACTCCTTTCCACTCCATTGGGATTTCCTTCTCTAGCAGCAGTCAAAGCCATACAAAGATCTAAGTTTGTTTTGCATTTGCTCAGCCTCCTGCTTACCTGCAAAGGAAACAATCTGGAGCCACGTTCTGGGGACCAGAACAACAAGGAGAAAGATTCTGAAAGAGACATTAGGGTACCGGTCACATTTTATACAGGCAACTCAACCACAGAGGGCATCCTTCACACTCTTCCCAGGCTGATTAATATGCTTGATAAGATGCTGGCTAGCTGTAGCAGAAGCTGGGATTTCAGGATCCAGCGCAGCTGAAAGCCAAAACCCAATTCAAGGTCCCCCCAGCAGTAAGGGCAGCTGCTCAGTAGCTTTCATTCAGTTGCATTCTCACAGAAAACCCATTGCTGGGATAAGTTAACACCCAGACTCAGTCTTTCCATTAAGCCAAAACCCATAAGGCACTGTACAGATGATGGGCTCATGTACCATTTTGATAAAAATAAAATAAATCACATCTTGGGGGTTTTGCTGGCAAACCCAGAGAACACATAGTACTGTACATCCAGTCTGAGTTCACTTCAAATCTTAGAATACTACACCATAGTTTAGTTATATGGTGTGGGGTTCACAAAGTGCTTAGTTTACAACCCACGATGGATTGATTTGACCCATCCTATCAAGCCAGATCAAATCATAGGATGCAATAAGTTACCCCAGCCAAACAAGTTCACAAATTTTGGGTTAAAGATGGTTTAACTATAGTTAATCATTCAACTATACACACTAAGCTATCTGCTATGGTTTGCAACTAACAGATTAAACCAAAATAAAAACAAACCACATTACAATTTAGCATAAGTAATTACAGTATGTGGTTTTTTTAAAGAATATAGTGATAAAATATTAGGATACAATCTAGGGAAAGCTTACCCCTCTATATAAAACCATTAAGGCCTGGAATTAGGAATAACTGTGTGTAAGTATGGCTTTTTAGGTCTTTTATAGCATTGTTGTTTTATTACAGTTGTATTTCTTATTGTTTTTAGTATTTGTGATTATTGTTAGCTACCTTGAATCCTGTTGGAGTGAGCAGCATATAAATACAAATTCTATCTATCTATCTATCTATCTATCTATCTATCTATCTATCTATCTATCTATCTATCTATCTACCTACCTACCTACCTACCTACCTACCTACCTAACCACCCACCCATCCATCCTATCTAATAAATATTATTATAAATACTATTACTGTATGTTGATAGTTTTGTAAGCTGTGTGAACCCAATCCGCTGTTACTTAGCTAATAAACCACACTTAAGTAAAACACCGCTTAATATAACCGTCAATCCCAAATAGTAAGCTTATTTTAAATAAGATAAAACATTTTCAAAGTCCAAGCCAACTTTTTCCACCATCCCCCCTAAGCTCACCTTATTGTAAAATATGAAACCATTCTGCTGGAACATAAGAAGGACAAAACTGCCCGGCTAAAAGTTCTCTTCTGGAGGATCACTCAGACTCTCCCCATCAGTACAAAAGCAATTTCAGAAGAGAACATTAGGGAGGAGAGCTTGCAGCTGCCTTTTAATCAGCTCTGCCCCACGCTGGCCCAGGTGTCTGCAGTTACCTCCGGCCAGTTTACCTCTTTCCCTTACTGCCTTCATTGGATACATCAGAGGAAGGCGTTGCTCTTAAGGGTACAGCTATTGGGTTGCAAAACTGGATGAAGGCTGGATGGGAAGGAAGGGAAATAATCCCCTCCATCATTGCTGCCCTCTGGTGGATTGTCGGAATTCTGCAGTCTGGATCAACAGCTCCGACCCGAAGGGACCTCGGACTGCAATCTTAAACGCGCCTTCCTGGTTATAAACTTCATCATAGAATTTACGATCAGGTTAAGGAGGCTCCAGTGGGCTACAGGGGGTATTCTTTCTTTTAAGATATCTCTGTACTAAGTGTTATTGCTGCATAGGATTGACAACGCAATGAAAAGCGACTGCTTTAAATCGCAGCACTTTGCTGTCCCTCCAAAAGGTGGCAGACGCGGGCTGGCTTGACTTGGTTTGCTTCAGTCTTGACCTGAGCTGGGGAAACGTACTAGCTGTGTCCTTCCCATATGGTCTAGCGGTTAGGATTCCTGGTTTTCACCCAGGCGGCCCGGGTTCGACTCCCGGTATGGGAAAGATTACTTTTTTTTCTTTAAGAACAATATATATATATTTTGTCTTTTTCCTCACTTGGAGGATATTAATTTTAAATTAGCTTACGTGAAAACGTTTGCTTCCATTCTATGCTTTCGCAGATCCTGCCCTAGGTATTTGGAAAATGCTTGATCGTTAAGTTCCAATTTCTGTGTATTTTTACATACCGCCCCTTCAATTTGAGGGGCTTTTACAAGATGTAAGAAAGGCATAGGAAAATATTGTTTCATGCAACGTTGGTAAAATACAACCAACATACCTGACATTCTGAAGATTACAGTGCATAATTCGAAAGTAAGCCAGGTTTATGATATGCCTTACATAAAGCCCATTTTGAATGAAGAAGCTGGTGGCCTCCCAACATCCCTTGATGTTGTACAGTTTCCCTCAGGTGCCAAAAGCACGTGTACACATACTATTATGCCCACAATCATAATTCAATGCCTGGGGAGGGCGAAAATTGTCTCCCCTGCTCCCCCGGATGCCCTCTGGAGGCCATAAACAGCCTGTTTCCCAACTTCTGGTGGGCCCAGTTGTCCCGTTTTTCACACACCCCCCCCCAGGCTCCATAGGGTTCCCTGGAGCGGGCAAAAACGCCCCCCATCTCCCTCGGAGACCCTCTGGAATAATAATAATAATAATAATAATAATAATAATAATAATAATAATTATTATTATTATTATTATTATTATTATTATTATTATTATTATTATTATTATTATTATTATTATTATATTTGTATGCCGCCTCGGGGCGTCTCACAACAATAATAAACAGTCTACAAATCCAATATTTAAAAAGCAATTAAAAAACCCTTATAGTAAAATAATCACACAATCCATTCAAACCAAACAAACGAAAGGCGAGGAGAGTGGGGGCAATTCTAATATCCGGGGGGAGTTGATTCCAGAGGGCTGGGACCCGGAGAAGGCCAACTCTGTGGAACATAATTGGCCGCTGGGATTCGTGCAGCAGAAGGCAGTCCTGAAGGTAGTCTGGTCCGATGCGATGTAGGGCTTTAATGCCATGCAAGGAAGCTGAAAATACCCTCCCAGAGCTAAAAATCAGCTGGCCAGTGTGTACATGCGTGCTGGAGCTAAGCTAGGGCAATGGCTTGTGTGCCAGCAGATATGGCTCCGCGTGCCAGTTGTGGCACCCGTGCCATAGGTTCGCCATCACTGGTTTAGGGAAAATTCTAGGACAGTGATGGCGAACCTATGGCTCACATGCCACAACTGGCACGCGGAGCCATATCTGAGGGCATATGAGACGTTTCCATATGTCAGCCCCAGACTGCATGCAGGTGCTGGGCAGCTGATTTTCAACCACCTTTTTGGCCATTTTCGCTCTCCCTACAACGAAAACGAACTTCCGGTTGGCCCAGTTGGCCGTTTTCTGTATCCCCGGGCTTTAGGAGGCTTTCCTGAACCTTGGGAATGGCAAAAAACGGTCCAATGGGCCTACCAGAAGCCCAGAGGCTTCAGTGAGGCCTGTGCGCATGTGTGTGTGGGGACAGCGTGGGGATTGTGTGCATGTCCACGGGGGGGGGGGGCATATTATATTATGGGTGTAGCCTCGCACTCACACACGGGCATACCCTTTTGGCACCTGAGCCAAAAAAGGTTCACCATCACTGTTCTTGGGAAATATACTGTAGCCCACTTCAATTCCAGGTGTTTTGATTCTTCTCCCGGCATTTAAATGTGTACTTTTCATTTCCAGTGGTCAAAAAGGATGATGGTTGGGTGCACAGCTAGATGAGTTCGCTTCGTTCTCCAACGACGGAGTCCTTCTCCAGAAGCTGGGATCGGATGCTGCTGCTTGACGGAAGGAACTGTCACAGGATGTAAGCTGTTCCACATGAAGCTGTCTTTTGCGGTTGATTGATGGGGATTTTTGTCATCATTGTCATCATTATGCTTGTCACACAGTGAGATGTTCAGACTGGATTTGGTATTTTTGTCTACCTATTAATTCTTTCCCAAAAACCTGGGACAGGCGGATGTTGCTGAACAGTTTAAAATAGTATTAAAGGTATTGTTGCCGGATACCTTTTACCTGTGTGAAGTAAAGCTGCCTTTTGCAATTGACTGGGGGTGATGTGGTCAATGCCAATGGTAGTTCAGACGGTAGTTCATGCCCGAAATGTTATTTATTTATACAATATACGCCATGGGAGATTATTTTTACATATGATCACTGCTGCCACTGTGTAATATGTACAAAAGTAAAAGACTATGAAATATCCATAACAGAGGAATGAAGATGTCAGGACTAGTAGAGGTGGCAAAATTGTTTCCTTAGATTAACAATTACAATTGTTAACGAATGGAACCCATTATGAACTTTTTTCTTAAAAAAGGGGGGTAATGATTTATGGATTTAATGATTAGAAAGGGTAGATGATGGAAAGTAGAAAATTGTGATGCAACCTGAGAGAGAGAAAGAGAGAAATATAGATAGTCCTCAATTTACAATAATTTCACAATGATTCAAAGTTATAGAATATAACATAATAGAATTCTTCATTGACCAAGTGTGATTGGACGCATAAGAAATTTGTCTTTGGTGCATATGCTTTCAGTTTACATAAAAAGAAAAGATACATTTGTCAAGAATCGTGAGGTACAACACTTAATGATTGTCATAGGCAGTGAAGGGCTACGGAAATTTTTACTACCACACTGTGGGCGTGGCTTATGCAGGACATCCTGCATTTTCTTTCAACATCTTTCAGTGCAAATTGGGTGCTCTGGGGTGGAGCTCCATTTTCACTACCCAACTGTGTTCCCCCCCCAACTCCGTCTGGGCAGTAGCCCACCCCTGGTCATAGGGTACAAATAAGCAATCAGGAAATAATCAATATTAATATAAATAGTAAGGATATAAGCAACAAGTTACAGTCATACAGTCATAAGTGGGAGGAGATGGGTGATAGGAATGATGAGAAGACTAATAGTACTAGTCTTCTACCGCACGAATCCCAGCGGCCGATAAGGTCCCACAGAGTTGGCCTTCTCCGAGACCCGTCAACTAAACAATGTCGTTTGGCAGGCCCCAGGGGAAGAGCCTTTTCTGTGGCAGCCCCGGCCCACTGGAATCAACTCCCCTCAGAGATTAGAACTGCCCCCATCCTCCTTGTCTTTCGCAAATTACTTAAGACCCACCTGTATTGCCAGGCATGGGGAAACTGAGACACCTCCCCCCAGACTTTTTATATTTTATGTTTGGTATGCGTGTGTTGCATGGTTTTTAAATGATGGGGGTTTTAGATGTTTTTTAATATTAGATTTGTTCCATTGTAACATTGTTATTATTATTGTTGTGAGCCACCCCGAGTCTTCGGAGAGGGGCGGCATACAAATCTAATAAATTATTATTATTATTAGTAGTAGTAGTAGTAGTAGTAGTGGTAGTAGTAGTAATGCAGCCTTAGTGAATAGCTTGACAGTGTTGGGGGAATTATTTGTTTAGCAGAGTTATGGCATTTGAGAAAAAACTGTTCTTGTGTCTAGTTGTCTTGGTGTGCAGTGCTCTTTAGCGTTGTTTTGAGGGTAGGAGTTGAAACAATTTATGTCCAGGATGCAAGGGGTCCATAAATATTTTCATGGCCCTCTTTTTGACTTGTGCAGTAAACAGATCTTCAGTGGAAGGCAGGTTGGTAGCAATTGCTTTTTTTTGTAGTTCTATATAGCCGACGAAAAAATGTCCAACAATTTGTACAGGTAACCCTTGAGTTACGACCACAATTGAGCCCAACATTTATGCTGCTAAGTAAAACATTTGTTAAGTGAATTTTGCCTCATTTTACCACTTTTCTTGCCACATTGGCTTTGCATGTCAGAAGGTCGCAAAAGGTGATCCCATGACTTCAGGATACTGCAACCATCATAATTATGAACTGTTGTGGTTAGCTCTGGCCAGCTCCTGCCCCAGGGACTGTGGATGTGGGGGAGACATCCACATGCTGCAGGCCTGTTTTGCCCCCTCCCCCGGTGGAATCTGCTGATGAAGGCTCCTCTGACCAAGAAGACATGAGTGACAGGGAGGAGGAGAGTGTGGCAGACAGTTCAGAAGGAGATCAATTATCTAGCTCCTCCTTGGATTCAGAACAAGAGTTAATGATACAGCCACGCATGCGGAGAGCCATGCATAGGCAACAACAACTGAGAGATTATTATCAAAGAAAATGATGCCCCCTGTGGTTGGGTGGGGCTGTGGTAATTAGTGAGGCTGCTATAAAGAGCAGCCTGTGGGTTTGGCCATTGTGGAGGATTATCTGATCATTGTGTTTCGTGACTACTTTGCTGACTTTGACCTTTTGTGTGCTGATTTTTCCCCGCTTTGAAACTAAACCAGAGCAAAGTGTGTTTCACTTTGTGAAAGAAGGACTGTGAATTGCCTCACAGCTGCAAGCTAAATATCACAGAACTGATAAGGGACTTGTACAAATTACCAGTTTGTTTGGAGAGAAGTGCTCTTTGCTATACAAAAAGAGGGCTTAGTTTAAGTGAATTTTCATTATAAAGAACATTGTTTTGAATTTTCAAACGTGTGTGTGTCTGAAATTTGTACCTGTGAATTTTTGGGAGGATTCTACCAGAGAGCCGGACAGAACATGAACCAGTTAATAAGGGTTTGAATTTTGATCATGTGACCATGGATGGGGATGTTGCAACGGTTGTGTGAAAAACAGTCATGTCGCTGTTTTCAGTACCCTTGTAACTTTGAATTGTTGTAAGTCAAGGACTACCTCTATTCAAAACCTCAAGCCAGATGATCACAACTGGGGCTCTTGGCAACCAGCTCTCATTTACAATCAGTTGCAGCATTCCTTGGTCATTTGATAGCAAATTTCTGACCTTGTTCCTTAATTTCCAACAACAACAAAAAAAGGGAAGCTGGATTTGTCTAACAACCACCAAATAAATTGTAATATGGGGTCTAACTGGATTTATAATTGCAACAATTTACAACAGAAATTCCAATCCCAATTGTAGTTGTAAATTGAGGATTACCTATATAAATGTGCTTATAACTGCTTTTAAGAAGTTTGAAGGCCACTTATTACTTTATGGAAAAAAAGAAAAATAGAAAGGAACAAAAAAAAATACTTTTATCCTTTTTTCCCTTCAATTCATAATTTGTATTGTTTGTTCTATGGAATACTTTCCTCATAAAAACTAATTTAAAAAAGGAAGGAGGAGTGGTTGTTGCTTATGGAAATTGTGTGATAATTTTCAAGACGCGAAGTACAGAAACCTTAACATAATCCTGTCAGGCAAAAGAGGTCTAAAATAACCCCAGAGGGCTGTAAATTGCTCAGAGCTAATCTAATTATGCCTCTTCCTCTTAATTGTCTGAAAGCTATAATTTACATCAACCAAAGACTTGATCTTACCTGTAAAGAAATCTTGGGTGAATCAGAACCTCATACAATATGCTTTTGAAATGAAAGAACTTCCATTGGTTTAAACAGCTGCCCTGAACATAAAATAGGCTCAAGGATTAAATCAAAAGCCTGTTGAGTCAAATCCTTTGATTGCACTCATTTTTTTGTCATGGTAATCAGATTCTTCGTCTGGAACACAGCATACAATGCAATTTTTATGACTGCAGCACTCTGGTGGCTTTATTGATAATGTAGATGTCTGATTCCTTCTTCATATCTGGGGTGGGCTACTGTTTTAGACCAGATCGCCCAAACTCTTAGCGATCGGCTGGTAATGTGACAATGGTGTCACAGATCTGGTTCAGTCGGTGCTTGTCTGTGAACACTGCCATCTTTTTTGGGATTTTTGGGTGTTTGGATGGCTTCTCCTCTTCCGTTGCTTGAAAAAGACCTTGACCACGTAGCAGAATGGTCTAAAACCTGGCAACTCCAAATCTCCACCACTAAATGATCTGTCTTACACATTGGTAAAAAGAATCAGAATACTAAATATAAACTTGGAGGAATTGAACTTATTGATAACCCTCTATCTGTCAAAGACATCGGAGTACTCATGTCCAATGACCTAAATCCTAGAGCCCACTGCAACAACATTGCCAAAAAAAGGCTTTAAGAGTTGTTAACCTAATCCTTCCCAGCTTCTTCTCTGGTAATTTTGAACTGCTAACAAGAGCTTACAAAACATTTGTCAGACCAATTCTAGAATACAGCTCACCTGTATGGAACCCACATTGCATATCTGACATCAACACAATTGAGAGAGTCCAGAAATATTTCACAAGAAGAGTCCTTCATTACAACAAAATACCTTACTCCGCCAGACTTGAAATTATTGGTTTAGACAACTTACAACTCCATCGTCTCCATTCCGACTTAATGATAGTTCATAAAATCATCTACCAAAATGTCCTACCTGTTAACGACCACCTTCAACCGCAACAACACAGGAACACGAAATCGATTTAAACTAAATGTCAACCGCTCCAAACTTGACTGCAAAAAATACGACTTCAGCAACAGAGTAATCAATGCCTGGAATGCACTACCTGATTCTATGGTTTCTCCTCCTAACCCCAAAACCTTTAACCTTAGACTATCTACAATTGACCTCTCCCCCTTTCTAAGAGGTCTGTAAGGGGCGTGCATAAGCGCACCACTGTGCCTACCGTCCCTGTCCTATTGTCTTCTTTTGTTACTTTTTATCATTACTTATCTAATGTTTTATTTGTACAAATTTTTATCACCTTATAATTGTTTGACAAAAAAATAAATAAATAACTCTGCTGCCTGCCCCGGGTTAATACAGTGTTCCCTCGATTTTCGCGGGTTCAAACTTTGCGAAAAGTCTATACCACGGTTTTTCAAAAATATTAATTAAAAAATACTTCGCAGTTTTTCCCCTATACCACGGTTTTTCCCGCCTGATGACGTCATATATCATCACCAAACTTTCATCTGCCTTTAATAAATATTTTTTTAATAAACTTTAATAAATAAACATGGTGAGTAATAATCTAAATGGTTGCTAAGGGAATGGGAAATTGTAATTTAGGGGTTTAAAGTGTTAAGGGAAGGCTTGTGATATTGTTCCTAGTCAAAAATAGTGTATTCACTTCCGCCTCTCTACTTCGCAGAAATTCGACTTTCGCGGGCGGTCTTGGAACGCATCCCCCGCAAAAATCGAGGGAACACTGTACTGACCTTTATTTCTTTTCCTGAAGCACAGCTGATCAGCTCCGCAGCTGTGTTTCAGGCTGAATCCTGCTACTGCGCATGTGTGGAAGCAAAATTGCACGAAGGGATAGATGCATGAGGGAGCGAATGCACACATGCAAAACAACACGATGCGAACCGATGCGAAAGTAAGTGGAACCTACCCCTGCTTCCAGGGTTTTGCTGCTAGCCAGAACGCTAAATTGAGCTCGCCACTGCAGCTCATGAATGCTTGCGGGGCCAGCGCGATTTCGCTTCTGCACCTATGGAGGTAGCAAAATTGCGCAAGAAGCCGCAGGTGCACCCATGTCTCAGCATGCGCTGAAGCCAAAAGACCTCACTGAACCATTTTGTTCCTTAACTCTAAGCATGTGATCAAATGAAGCAGAAAGGCTTCTAAGTGGAAAAAGGAAAATTCTGTGACTTTAAGAGCTGCTTTATCTGCAGATTTATATTGCTGTGAAAAGCAGGGAGCTGTTTTAAAAGTGCTAGAACAAGCTTTATTTTCTTAATCCTGGGTCATCTGGAAATTTTGCTGGGTTCTGTTCAGCCATGGACTTCCTGTCCCCAAGGCCTTGCAAAGACAACGTATCTCTCTGTAAGCTGTGAGATCCTGAGTGTGCATGTCAAACATACCTGTTGCCTACCCTTTTTTCTTGCAGCTGTAGGCAACAAGATGGGCAAACCCTGGCAGGTGTCCTATTGACTAAAATTGGCTTTGTTTGATAGGGATTGCCTAGCCCTAGCCTGCTGTGTGGCAAGGAAATACATTTTGCTGTTGCTTAGGCCAGAGAGAGAAGCACATGGCGCACCGTAAATTAATTGTATTTGCTGTACCTCCATCAAAATGGGCTTTGTACAACACTGAATAACAATATAATCAATCACATTTTACCTTAATATAAATATATATATTATTCCAGCTCTTGATTAATTTCTAATTCAGGTATGTCACACATGAACCAAGAAAAGTAGATCAATTAAGCTTAGTTAAGCATGTAACGCAAACACAGCTAATGTGTTCCAAATCAGACAACTACATTTTGGCCTTGCTATACAGGTTGCTTTTGACTTACAACAGTTTGTTTAGTGATCATTGAAAGGTAGAATGGCATTGAAAAAAGTGACATGACCGTTTTTCTTCACTTTTAGACTGTTGCAACATCCCCGTGGTTATGTGATCAAAATTCAGACATTCAGGCAATTGGCTCATATTTATTAGTGTCCCAGGTCATGTGATCACTGATTCTTCTGAAAAAGTAAATGGAGAAGCCAGGTTCATTTTAACAAATGTGTTACTAACTTAACAATGCAGTGATTCACTTAACAACTCTTGCAAGAAAGGTCATAAAATAGGGCAAAACTCACTAACATCTGTGTCAATTAGTGATAAATTTTGGGTTCCATTGTGGTCATACGTTGAGGACTACCGGTACCTGTATTTAGCATTCCAGCTAGTAGCGGTGGGCTGCTAGCTGGAACGCTAAATTACACTCACTGCCATAAGTGCTTGCGGGGTCAGTGCGATTTTGCTTCTGCTCCTGTGGAGGTAGCAAAATCGTGCATGGAGCCTCAGTTGCGCCCATGTTTCGGTGAATTGTTTTTGCTTCTGTGCATGCCGAAACACAAGCGCACCTGCGGCTCCGTGCACGATTTTGCTACCTCCTCAGGTGCAGAAGCAAAATTGCGCTGGCCCCGCAATCACTTATGAGCCATCGTGGCGAGCACAATTTAGGGTTCCGGCTAGTAGCCCACTGCTGTGCATAACATAGCTAACATATAAAATTGTTATGTCAGCTAAAGCAGGTTTCAGCCTTCGTTTATGTGGTTTTGAAAAAGGAGAAGAGAAAAAAAGCAGTCCACCAGATCTAGAGTTGATATGTTTGCTGCTATCATTGTCTAATACAAGTTGGGTTTACTCAACACAAACAGATGCTTCCCAAATCGGTAACTTACCCAATTGGATGAAAGTGGATTTTTCTTTAGGCAATGACACATTAATTATCCAATTATAACAGGGACATTTTAATTGACTTACCAGTAAGTGTTTTATCTACATTGGGCAAAATGGATTTTCTGATAGGTGGTATGGGGTAATGAAGTAAAACTTTGGGAAGAGCTGCTCTAATCAGATGTAATACGACTCATTCAACAAACCATGGTTATAGATAAGCAATCTGATGTTTTATTTATTTATTTATTTATTTTGTCCAATACACAATGAGGGTTTTAGTGGGTATATATATACACACACACATAGTAAAATACATGATGAAGGTTATAGAGGAGATACTCATAGTAAAATATATCTAAGAAAGAATAGAAAAGAAGATATAGTAATAGAACGTATCAATGAAAGAATAGAAGAAGAGATATAGGAATAGAAGAAAGTTCTCCAGTTATTTTGGAATTTAGGACCCATAAACTCTAACAATGGTCCTTTATGGAACTCCATGACTTTATTTTGTCCTTTGCCCTAAAATGTTATGTAATTTTGGTAGCTAATGACTTAAAGAAATGAGCATGTATGTGATGGTTCCTGGTAACAATAGGAAACTTAGATAACAAACATCTGAACAGCCATTGGATGACCAAAAAAAGGTCAGAATGTACTAACTTCTTACTGTTGTCTGGATTTCTGCAGCCTCAATGTGGTAGCTCTAGTTGCAGTACTTTTGAAAATTTGTTACTAAACCATCTCTCTTGATCCTTATTTATGAAACAAAAGCAGCTTTTCCACTGTGCCCTTGGCACTGAACTCCCAAATGAAAATTCAAAACAATATGAACATGCATGAGAATGTTGGAAGAAATTTCCCTGGTTCGTTCCCAGCTGGGAAGCAGTCACGGATGCTGAGAAGATATTAAAGATGGAAGCAGCTGCCAAAAAAAGGGATCCTTTAATTCAAGAAGGCAAAAAGAGTAGTGAGTGACCCAGCTCAAGCGGTCCTGGGTTGCAAGCAAACTTGGAAGTGTGACTGGGCCTTTTATGCTTAATTCCCCTTTGAGGCTCCTGCAGCTTGATGAGTTTTGATGTGTTTCTGATTGCCCTGGGTTTGGTTTCCCTGGGTTAATCTTTTATTTATTTTATTTATTAGATTTGTATGCTGCCCCTCTCCGAGGACTCGGAGCATCTCACAACAAATATGTAATGTACAAATCTAATGTTAAAAGAACAATTTAAAACCTTTATTATAAAAAAACAAACACACAACCTAACAAACCATACATAAAAAACCATAGTATCTAACGGGCATATCAGTTTCCCCATGCCTGGCAACATAAATGAGTTTTCAGGAGCTTTCGAAAGGCAAGGAAGGTGGGGGCGGTCCTAATCTCTGGGGGGAGTTGATTCCAGAGGGCCGGGGCCGCCACAGAGAAGGCTCTTCCCCTGGGTTCCGCCAGATGACATTGTTTAGTCGACGGGACCCAGAGAAGGCCAACTCTATTCTTGGTCCCTGGTCTTTTGTTTATTGTTAACTCCTAGGACAGCCTACGACAGTGATGGCGAATTTATGACACGCATGCCACAGGTGGCACATGGTGCCATATTAGAGGGCACACGAAGCGTTGCCCTATATCAGCTGCAGCATACATGTGTGCACTGGCCATCTGATTTTCAGCCTTGGGGAAGCCATTTCGCCCTCTGGAAGCTTCAGGGAAGCTTCCCTGAAGCCCTGGAGTGTGAAAAACAACACAATGGGCAAACAGGAAGACCATTTTTCCAAACTTCCTCTTTGGCTGTTTTTTCACCTTCAGTGAGGTTTCTATGCATGCCCGGGGGCGGGGTTATGTGCATGTGTAGAGGCAGTGCAGGGGGGGTGCACATCTCTTTGTGTGTGGGAGGGAATGTGTGGGGGCACGTGCATGTGCTTTAGTGCACACACACACACTTTTGGCATGTGAACCATAAAAGATTCACCATCACTGGCCTAGGATTTAATCCTATCAGGGAGACAGGAAAGGGTGTTTCCGGTGAGTTGTTTTTAGCCTGATTCCCCTTATCTTAATGGCTCTACTTAAGTATTTCTATTATCAACTCTGTTAGCAGGGCTGCTTTATACTTTTCTTTCAGCTGGAGCTATGGTGTTTTTTTTAAGGGTGAAGGACTGGCTTGAGTTTCTTGGCACTGTTTTCTGAGGTTCCTGGTGCAGTCCTTTTAGGTATACTTCCCATATGAGCAAGCATGGAATCGAGATGTCATCCAAGCTCTTTTTATACACCACCTTTGTTGAAATATTTACAGCTGACAATCTTGCCAGAAGATTGATCACAGCAAGCTTGCTACCAGGAGGCAGAAAAAAATAGCTTTCTCCATCTGTTCCCTTTTCACCCGTCCTCTGATTTATTTAGTCCTTAGGCAGGTAGGATTGCAAAATAAATTAGGATCCTTTCGCTCCTGCTTTGTGGAAAGTTGGCATTGGTCAGGTCAAAATGACAGCAATAAAACATCTGCATCAATTGATGGATTTAGTTTTAAATTTATTAAAAGAATATTAAACAGTGGAGAAGAAAGTCATATTGATTCGTATGTATTTATTTCGGCCTTTCTGACTTACCTAAAATGAGAATTTAATTTAAAAATGTTTACAGTAATATCAAATATAATATAACAGCCATAAACAGTAAAACCCTAGAGAAAACACAACTTTAAAAAATCCAGTCTTTCATCAAGAACTGCATACCAATGGCTGGGAATTCTGGAAGTTATAATTTAGCCCATCTGGAACATAGTAAGCTGAAAGAGGCTGACATACAGAACAATAGCCAAGGTTTGAACAAGAATTCCTCTGAGTCCACCGTGCAAAAAGGACTTGGCGGCATAACAATATGTTACAAACTCTATCCTTGTCCAAGCAATTTAAATTATTTCCAGCAAAATTAACAGTCCTAAAGCCAGTTTGAAAAGGATCATAATCAACATATGTTTTAAAAAAATAAAAAATCTGGAGCTGAGGCTGGCCTGTATGATTGGTGACTTTGTTTAAAAAATGAATGGTTGAAAATCTACACAGCCCTGCATTTTTGCTTATTTCACATCCTGCTTTTCCAGGCAAAAAAAATATTCTGTACAGTAGGGAGTATGTCACAGTCCGCAATAGTAGTATCACAATTGTTTTTTCTTTGAATACAAGGATATAATAGCATCACCAAACATCACCAAACATGCCAGCCAAATGTTTTACATGTTATTAGTAAAGTTTGAAGGTCTTTGTAGGCTAGATCTAAAATATAAGAAATTTGAGTAATTATTTTTGTCCAGATGTCAAATATAAAAGGAGGCAGCATTTGATGGATTATGAATACCGAATCTGAAAAGATGAATTATTGTAATGTAATTTAGGATTGATGGTATGTCATTCTGCATATGTGTTTGGAGTGAAAAAATAAAAAAAAAATTTGCTAGAAAAAAAAAGTACTGTGATATTACTGCAGTGGGCTAATAAAACAGGAATAAACAGACAAACCCATGACAACTTTCATGCTTTCAAACAGATTTCCTTACTAGATTCCTCACTACCTGCAACTATGACAGAATTTCTAAGAGATGGAATATGTTCAGAGATACAGGGTGCGTTCTAAAAGTAATGCAATTGAATTTCCCGCGCTGTTCCTATTGGTCGGAGTGGGACTGAAACACTTGGAGTAGGGGGGCGGGGGCTGGCGCTAAGCTTTGCCGTGAAACCAGTCTCATTGTTCTCCAAGCTGTGGAAGCGGCAGGACATCAATTATTGTAAGTCTCTGCGCGCCAAACGTGTCATGAAAAAAATGGAATCAGAAATTTCAAGTGAACTTTTGCAACGTATAGAAATTGAACCTGATTATTTGGACAACGTCATCACTGGTGATGAAACCTGAGTTTTTGAATACGACCCAGAAACTCTGAGTGGCACATCGACCAGTCCCCCAAACCCCAAAAGGCAAGAATGAGCAAATCAAAAGTGAAAACAATGCTCATTGTCTTTTTTGACAGTAAAGGAGTGGTCCATAAGGAGTTTGTTCCTCAAGGACAGACAGTTAACACTGCCTACTATGTGGATGTGCTGGAAAGACTCTGAAAAAGGATCATCAGGACGAGAAAAGACATCTCCGCTACCTGGCAGCTCCATCACAACAACGCGCCTTGCTATAACGCGCTACAAGTCTGCGAGTTCCTGGTCAAACACGAGGTGCCAACGCTGCCCCACACTATAGTCCTGACGTTACCCCAGAAGACTTCTTTTTGTTCCCTCGGATTAAGGCAGCCCTGAAAGGAACCCATTTTTTGTCCATAGAAGAGATCCAATCAGCCGTGATGAAGACCTTGTGAGAGGTCCCCGAAGACACCTTCCAGGGCGCGTACTGGTCATGGCAGAGTCGCTGGAAGAAATGTATAGAGGCCCAAGGACAGTACTTTGAAGAATTTTAAGTGTTTGTGCTAATCTGTTCAATAAATTACTTTAAAAAAATGCATTACCTTGAAAACAGCTCACATTGAACTACTATATATCACTGTCATCAGCACAGGAAATGTTTTATGATGTTTTAGGTTTTTTTGTTATAAACCGTTTTATAACATTTGCCAAAGGGTGAGGGGCGGGGTTATGGTTCCCAGATCTTGGACACATTCTATAAGTCAACCCATTTGAAGTACCTTGGTTCAAAAATTGTTGCCCTGTAATGCATCGTTTCATCCATTTAGAGGTTATGGTGACCAGAGTTTTATTAGTACTGTATATAGATTGAGGACACCAATGTACATACAAGGATGGGATAGGAAGTATTTGGTTAAGCTCACTTGCGAAAATGATCTTCAACCTGAACTGATCACAAACTAAAAGTGAGTCAGTAGTGTGATGTGATTGTAATTGTCAGATAAAATTTAGATATGAATGGGAATATTTGCTTTCCCCCCTTTTTTTCTTTGTTAAAGGGTATCTATCATATAATTAGGGTTAAGATATATACATGAAATTGATATTAAAGATATATGGAGAAGATTGAAGCACCATGGCCTAAATGTATTAGATGTGATTAGAAAGCAGCCTAAAAAGTGTATTAAATTTTTAAATACATATAAGAAATTTGAGTAATTATTTTTGTCCAGAGGTCACATGTAAAAGGAGGCAGCATTTGATAGATTATGAATATCGAATCTAAAAAGATGAATTATTGCAATGTAATTTAGGATTGATGGTATGTCATTCTGCATATGTGTTTAGAGTGAAAAAAATAAATTCTTTGCTAGAAAAAAAAATAGTGTGATGTGACTGCCAAAAAGGCAAAAAATCAAAGAAAATATATCTTTTTTCCCAATGAGAAGGAATAATTTTATCCCATTTTGCACTGCTCATACCCCTCTCTAATACCATGTTTGCCCAAAAATAAGACTCTGTCTTATATTTTTGTGAACCCTGAAATAAGTGCTTGGCCTTATTGCCATGCACTCAAAAGCCCAATTGGGCTTATTTATCAGTGAATGTCTTATTTGGGGGAAAGAGGGTTCTATGTCCAATTCTGCATACTGTATTTCAAGAAAAGCTAAGATGCAAAAAAAAAAAAAGGAAATGGGGCTGCATCAGGGGATTATAAACATGTTTTGTAAAGTGTGGTTCTAAGACCCCCCTGTGGGTCCCCAAAGCTCTCCCAGAGGACCATGAAATCAAAATTATTTGCCAGCCTGTGTTGAGAAATACAGTATTAAAATCAAACAACTGAGAAGCAGTAGCAAATGTGTCAATTTTAATATAGAAATATTGATAAATATAAACCACATAAGCACAAACTCTTTTGTTTTTAAAAGTGGAAAGATGTCCTGAATTTAAAAAACAAACAAACACCATTGGTCTAGAAAATATGGCATAGATTGATAGCATTCTGCAAGTTATTTGAAGGTAGTGCAGTAAACCTCAACTTCCAACAGTTCATTTAGTGACAATTTGAAGTTATGCAGTGGTAGTATTCTACTGATTCAGGAGAATTCTAAGAGTGAAGCAGGAGGCCCTGCCCACCTGGCCAAATGTCATCACAGACACTCTGTGCATGTGCAGAAGGTTCTGGGCATGCACATATCTGAACTGGTAGCAAAGGTTAAGTGAATACCACTACTGAAGTTACAGCACCGAAAAAGTGACTTATGGCATTTTTTTTCAGTGATTTTTGTAGCAGCCCCATGATCATGTGATCAAAATTCAAATGCTTGGCAATTGGTTCATACTAATGACTCTTGCTATGTCCAAAGGCCATATTATCACTTTTTGCAAACTTCTGACAAGCAAAGTCAATTAGGAAGCTAGATACACTTAACAACCAGGTTACTAATTTATCAACTTCAGTGATTCATTTAGCAACTGTAGAAAGAAAGGTTGCTAAACTCAAATGTCTCAATAACATACATTTTGGGCTCCCTTTTGGTCATAAGTCGAGGACGAACTATACAGTACTTGAAAAATGTGTCTACCTGTTCTCTAACATAGGGTCCAGCACACAGAATAGTCACAGAAAGGGCAGATTTATTAAAGATAAAAGCATTCTGACATTAGCATGGGTAGATTAGCTCCCCTTTGCTGAGCAAAAAGGCGATATTTGTAAATTATAATTTAAATTGGATTTCTGCATTAAGCATTGTAAGAGATTAGACAAGCAAATCCTTCCACTATCTCTGTGGATTCCAGTTTGCTCTTTTTAATCCAAGCTTTTTCACTCTGGGACCCTTGGCTGGAAGGCAAGTTGTTATGGGAAATAATAGCCTTTAGAATGAGGGCTATAACTGGTCACTGTATCTTTAGTCTTGTTATATGACAGCAGCCTTTTAGGGCCTAATGAACTTCTGAAAAACTCCAGAGAGCAACACCATGGTTCGCAAGAATACGATAGAATAGAATTCTTTATTGGCTAAGTGTGATTGGACACACAAGGAATTTGTCTTTGGTGCATATGCTCTCAATGTACATAAATGAAAAAGATACATTTGTCAAGAATCATGAGGTACAAGAATCATAAGATCCCTTTTTCACATACAGTATTATCAAGGTTACAGGCAGTGTGGCAGACCAAGGGAATATGATTTGTCTGTAATCCTTCCTGGCTCAAATTTAACTAGCCAGAACAAGGCCCAGAAGCAAAGCTTAATGCCATACAAGCACAGCACATTAGTTGGTCACCTGAGGCTGCAAGAAAAGAAAATAGGTTTTCTCCCTCCCTTCTCAGATCCTGCTCTAACCCCAGTAATTAAAAAAAAGTGGAGATTAATTACCGCAAACTACTAGAAAGCAGGCAATACAAAACATAATGGTAACACTTTAAAACCTCTTATTTGCTTAACGTTCAGGCGGCTCGCAACAGAAAAATGAAAAACCTTTTGAGGGCACCAATTTGGCGGAGCAAAATAGTACAAGATTGGCCCCGAACAAAGCCGCAAATTAGTAGAAGGAAGCACCAGAAGTAATATAGTCTATTGCTTTCCCTTTAGGGTTTTTAAAGAAGCCTTCCAGTTGGCGAATTCCGCGGGCGAAACCGCCGTGGATCTCAAGCGAGATAAATCAGGCTTCATTCTCGGTCTTTTCCTTCATCGTTCTCAGATTTCAGAAAGAATGTTCAAACAATGCCCCGAAATTTTAAACGGACGTTCCAAATTCTGCTGCGCCAATCGCTGCGCGCTCTTCTTTACGGTGCCGGTTAAGCTCGCCTCAGTTTAATCGCTTGATAAGAGAGCACGAAAATCCCCCAATGTAAACCTCTCCGTCCCCCAAATCACCAATAAATACTAATGGGTTAACCCGAGTCTCATTTGCTTCAGTCAGCGGTAGGCAAAGTTGGCTCTCCTATGACATGTGGAACTTCAATTCCCAGAATCCCTGAGGTAGCAGAGTTGGCTCAGGAATTCTGGGAGTTGAAGTCCACTAATCATAGAAGAGCCAACTTCGCCTACCCGATTTTAACTCATCACTCCTGTCTTATTCTTAACAAATTAATAGGACGTCGATTAATTGTCGCAGTCTTCTTCTTCAGCTAATTAAAAGCAATTTCGTTTAAGCCTAAGAATAGTAGTTTTGGGGTTTAGATACTGTGGCAACCCAGATTTGCAGGGTCCCGACTTAGAAAGATGATTTAAATACCAAGAGATTTGGGTTTCTGCTCAAGCCCCTTGAAAGCGAATATGAGTTGCCAACATCGGTTTTCCAAAACTAAAAGGACACCCCCGCCCCCCCTAGCATCGAACGAACGGCGGCGGGGCAACGTCTGCTAATGATTAAGAGGAACGGTTACTGGGGGGGGGGGGAGACAGTGTGGAATGTACCATTGTGATCCACATGGAGGCTAGCCGTCTACCGAATACTTGAAAGTTGTCAAGTACGGCGACTTGAGATTTATTACAAACGGACTGCAGAAAGTCAAAAAGGTTCATCAAAACCCAAAGAAAATATCGACGCTTTTTTAAAAAATTAAGGGGAGATTTCTCACCCCCCCCCACATCTCGGGAAAGTAAGAAGGCTGGGGTCCTACCACATGAAATGAAAGAGGGGGGATATTTTATTGTTCTCGCACGGATTCGTAAAACATTGTATTTCTGGAAATTACTGAAGTTGTTGGCTCCTTTTCCCCCTTCCCTTCTTTAAGTGTTGGGATAGCATTAATGGCGCAATGCCTCCGGCTTTTCTAGTGGCCTTACCCCTGTTAACGGGGAATGGTACGCTCCAAATGGGAGGGGAGAGTTAAGCCCAGCCAGGGGGTTGGCGTTTGGTCAGTCGTAGGGTGGGAGGCGGCTGGGCTGGGGGTGGTTCTTCGGAGCTGGGAGGGAGGAGTCGAGCAGACTCGGGCTTGGGGGGTGACCATGGGTGGTTGAGGGGTGCCGAGTTCAGAGGCGGCCCATGCTGGCCGCCATGGCCGAGGATTACTGGGACTCGCAATAGCAGTAACCGCCGCCAAGGTAAGAGACGATTCTTTACCGGAGAGAGATTTGTGTTGGGAGGGGCGGGGGGAGGATAAGGGGGTCGTGGAATCCAGTAGGACCTTTGATCCCTTGTTCAAAATCTCTCCCCCTCCTCCGAGGGATCATTCCCCCAGGTTTAGGTTGGACCGCCCGTTTTTGATACGACAGATTTGATCGTGCAGGCGGTCCAGTTGACCTTTCTTTAATTCTTCACTGGCCTAAACACCCCCAAATCTCCTAAATAATGTGCTTTATTAATTCCTGAATTTTCGTTAAAAATATTTACTGTCTTTCTCTTTTTCATTAGGGAAAAGTAGGGGGTTAGGATGACTCTTAGGTCGATCTGTTTTTCAGCTGTTTCTTATTCCATATTTATCTCCCAGTCTATTTCTAAACTCTTCCTCGATAGAGCTCCATGAATCAGATCCTGCTCCTCTGGCCCAAAGGCAAGGCTGTTTTAAGCCCAGGAGGTTCAGAGTTTCTTCCTAAATCTTCCTTCTCCTAGTTTCATGTTCTTTCTAAAAAAGCCCTGGGATCCACCCCTTCAGTTAAGGTTTGAAATCTGGAGGATCCTGCATACGTTAGGGCTGGAATTAGGAAAAGTAGAGTTGAACTTAACATGGATCTTGAGTCTTCATCACTTTATGTCCCATCTGTATTATTAGAAACCCCACTCCCCTCTACTTCTCCCAATTAACTGCCAAGCCCTAAAGATTCTCCATTCCTATCCGGCCCTCCTTTTTGTTCAAGTTTTTCATTGTCTTTGGCCTTTTTAAGATTCAGCCCAGATATTTAATATTCATCCTGTGACTGGATGATTCAGGGTTAGATGTCCTTTTTTAAGAGGTGTTTGAACTTGCTGATTGAACCCTTCATTCCTTCTCGGTTTTTAGGGACATCTTGTTCTTCGCTTTATACTGGGATTGATTTCTCAAATTGCCTTTCCCCCCTCTTTCTCTAATCACGATAATGGGTACCTGTAAATTATTCTCTCTTGCAAGTGAGACATCTTTGCCCTTCTGATCTTAAAAGTAGTTATTCGTCCTAAATGGTTAAGTTGCATTTCATCAGTATCCTTATAGCTTGTAGCATTTCTTTTCACAAATGTTGGAGAGGTGGTTAGAATTGGATGTAGGTGTTTCCTAGAGAATTACTGAATCTCCCCCACCCCTCTCCTTTTTACACTTTATATACATGGAAAAGGATTGTGTGCTTTCTCCCCCTTCAAACCATGTGCAAAAATGTGTGTAGAAAGAATGTAATGGGGGCATGCTTTCTGGCTAGGAAATAAGAAAAGAAATTGAATTCCAAAGGCGGACAAACTGATGTGAGCTGATCTGTGTTCTGGAATTCCAGCTGTTCTTGGTCAGGCTGGAATCGAGTTCATTTTCTCACTTCCCACCTCCAAACCTGATGCTATCACCTGCTGCCTCAGTAGTCTGATGATGTAATGGGTTGGGGGGGGGCTTCCATCTCCTCTCTTCACGCAGCGCTGCATCTGCAACTAATAATGTGTGGATAAGTAAATGGTTCTTATGATGATGCTGGAAGGTTGGCATGGATCAGGGTTGTCCTGAGAGAAATTGCTTTGGGGCAGCTGCTGGCCAGATTACTCCTGGTGACATTTGGTGCAGAAGGCTGAAAAAGGGGAGTGGGCCTAGCTGGATCTTTCTAGGTTTAGTTCCCTGTAAGTAACCTAGAATTTATTAGAAGGCCAGATTTCCTTCTTGTCAACCTTTATTTATTTTGTTGGGCCTGACAACTTAGCTGCTGCCATGTCTTTCTTAGTTAGCTTGTCCTCATTTGGCTTCTGAACCTTTGACGAAAATGTTTTTTTTCTGTCTGGCGTGCTCATTAGGGCACTACAGAATTTGTGGGTATTTAGTTCTGTGTTGAGATGGCCTCCCCTTTCCAACTTATTTCTTTCCCTCCCAACTGAAGCATGAATGATTGGTTTTTGGCACTCAGTGGACTTGGCATTTGGGCATCAGGTCTCAGGAATCTGCAGAGAGAACTGCATTGACATTGTCACTGCTTTGTTTTCGGAAGACAAGGGACTTGGGAAGGCTTGGTTGTAATGAGACCTTTCTTTCCCTCTTTTTAATATTTTAGGACTTCTTAGACTCTCAGTGAGTAACTTTCTTTTTGTTTTAATGGCTTTTACTGGTCAGTGGGTTTTAGTTACCCTTGAATGTGGCTTGTTATTGAATAAACTGTAAACAGCATCAGAATGGAGCCATCAGTTATTTCTTGGAGTTGCAATACAGCACTCCAGATATTTTCAATAATATATCAATACAGCTTGTGTTTTGGAACCGGGAGAGCTGTAATTCAAAATGGTACCAGATTGCCAGTCTTTAACTGGTTTAGTTACCCATGCAAGGGAGATCCTAGCACTTGCAGACAAAAACACTGGCAGAAAGGATGTCCACAAGGTACAAGAGCTGTACTTGATGCAGGTAAATAAGCTAACTTGCAATGTTTTGAATGCATAAAATAAAAAACCCCCCACAAGAGAATAGAAAACATTATACTATTGCATCCAGACGTTCATTCACAGAATAAACTGGGGAGTGAGGCTTTATTGAGCCCAATGGGCCTTATTTCTCATTAAATCTGCATAGACTGTATTGATGGATCATCTTTCAGTGGAAGGTTGATTCTGGTCTCTCATGGCGATCTCCACTGTTCAATCCAGTGCTTGCAGTTTCTGTCTCTTACCATTCATTGGTTGTGATGGCATTTACCGTATGTCTTACCCCTTTCCGTACCTATGGGACAACTATTCCTGCATTCAGGTGAAGAACAGTTGATGGGATTCTGCCATTTTCCCATTGGCTGCCCAGTGGCTGGATTTTAAACAAGGTTTAAGCCTGTTTTATATCTACATATCATCCTCTATGCTAATAAAATTTAAAGACATTTTTTCTTCCCTCCCGGCTTAACTCCCATGTTCTTAACTGCTGAACAAAATCTTAACAGAGCCTATCACTGTTCCTTAATTGTCCTGCAAATATGACAGGCTGCAGTTGCTATACATCTGTATCGGGAATAAGTTGTCTTTGAATTGTTAAGATTTACTTAAGGTTAAATGTGCTTAGAAGTGCCCTTTGATCTATGTAGTGGGATTTAAGTATTAAAGCACACAAAGCATACGGATGTACCCCTTTGGACTACACCCAAGTTCATTTGCCTTGTTTTGCTTTTCTGTGGATTTGGTTCCACTTTCAGAAGTATCACATTTAAGATTTCTTAGCATTCCTGCCCCTTCAGTTTTTATTCATCCCTACCCACCATGTCTCCCCCATGAATAGAAAATATGATTTGGTTCTTCCTCCTCCTGCCTTGTGGAGTTAGATTTCAACAATGCCTGAGTAGCACTGAAAAAACGTGGAAGAGAAGGATGCATCTCTTCCTTTTTGCAGTTTGTTGGCCCTCATTTTGGGTAGAATAATAATTTAGGCTAAATAAGCAACTTTTTCTGTCTTTTTCCAATTTCCATAATATAAATACTGTACTTTATTGTCATTGTATGTATGTACACAGTATACCCATACAACGAAATTCACATGTCGCCTAAAGATCAGTCCCAACACACATAACAATCCCAAAAAACATGTCCCACCCACCAAAAATTCCCCACCCTGAACCATCCATACACAACAGACCAAATAATACTGTCCAACAACTCATTGATGGTGCTGATATGTATAGGGCTGAGCCTTTCTTTGCATAAAATTCTGCCAAAGATCAGAATTATGATCCCTTAAAACCAACAACAGGCCAAGCTTTTCCTCTGACAATAAAAAACTTTGTTATGAATACTAATTGCTTGTCTTTTTGCACAGCTCTTGATTGCTTGGGCCCCAAATGACAGCTCTGATAGATTTTTTTTTAAATCCTGTCAAAGCAAAGAACTTGGCACAGTACAAAGCACAACCTAGCTACAGCTCTGTAAAATCTTATAATTATCATTACAGGGGTAGCCATCTTCTCACCATCATAGATGATAGGTTGTGTTGATTTTAACCTTTGTGCTCCTCCCAGAGCCTCTGCTATGAAATGGGTGGTTCTATAAGCCATTTAAATAACAAAATAAAATAAATCTTCCTTATACGGGTCAAGCAGTGCCAGCATTACACCCTCCAGGCACCGTGGATTTCCGCATTAAGAGTGCAGTGCTGCCTTTCTGGTTTAAACACAAAAGGTGTTGTGAGGTGCATGTAACACAAACATGGCACCTGTTTGCAGCTCCTTAAAGCAGCTGCAGTTGCTGTTGGGGTTGCATGAACAACGTCTGTAGCTGTTTCAGAATCCTGGAAGAAGATGAGTTTCAAACAACTGCTAGAACCAGGCCCCAGATCCTCGAAAGAATAGCCCTAGCCCTATATTAGAAACACTGCATAACCTCACTCAAATCAAAGATTTTCTGAAGAGGAATTTTGGCAGCTGTCCATTGCCCTTTGGGAGTTGGCACGAGGCAGTAACGCAGTAAGTGCATCCATGAGCATTGTGAGCAACTATTTGTGTGTGCTACCGGTACATTGGCCAATACATATTGATTATATATGAGTTGGGAGCTGGATATATGCTGTATATCAGGGGTCCCCAACCTTTTTGGTTTTGTGGACCGTCAGTTGTTTTGGTGGTTTTGATAGCTGGGGGGGCCGGGATGGTTTTCTGTGCACAACCTAAATCCCGTGCATGTGCAAATGAAGCTTTGAGTATTTGCCCACTGCTTGCTTGCTTGCTTGCTTGCTTGCTTGCTTGCTTTATTTACTTACTTACTTACTTATTTATGTATTAGATTTGTATGCCGCCCCTCTCCGTAGACTCGGGGCGGCTCACATGAACAACAAAACAATGTACAACAAATCTAATAATTTAAAAAACACTAAAAAACCCATTATTAAAAGCAAACATACACACAACCATACCATGCATAAACTGTATAGGCCCGGAGGAGATGTCTCAATTACCCCATGCCTGACGGCAGAGATGGGTTTTAAGGAGTTTGCGAAAGGCAAGGATGGTGGGGGCAGTTCTAATCTCTGGGGGGAGCTGGTTCCAGAGGGTCGGGGCTGCCACAGAGAAGGCTCTGCCTAAACAACATTGTTTAGTCGACGGGACCCGGAGAAGGCCAACTCTGTGGGACCTAATCGGTTGCTGGGATTCGTGCGGCAGAAGGCGGTCCCGGAGATATTCTGGTCCGATGCCATGAAGGGCTTTATAGGTCATAACCAGTCTGCAGCCTGGGGTTTGGAAACTCCTGCTGTATGTGTATGCTTAGTGGAATAAATTAGAAGACTCTTTTACGTTAGTGCCACCAAAACAAAACACAAAAAAACCTGGACACAATTTGAGAATTTGGTAGAACTTGTGAAGGCCTGTGATTATCACTTGGCTATCTTGGTTCTGTCAGGTGGCCAGAACGGAGGTGGAAGGAGAGGACTTGGCTAGGCATTTATTTCAGCTTGCTTTTTGTCCCTTTCTTGCTCAGGCTGTGTGGGCAGAATTAAAACAATGCCCCATTATATTTACTGTTATTAAATATTGACTCAAAGAAGGTGGCTTTGCCAGTTTTCGCCAAACTATATATATTTGAAATGTACCCTAACTGGCCTGTAAAGAAATAGTTCTTTGGTGAAGGCGTACCATGGAGACTGATGTTTGGCCTATCTTAAGTAGCCATATTTCAATATACAGTATTCAGCTATAGCCTAATAGAAATAGTTAAGCCCAAACTGCTTATAGGCTGTGGCTAATAATATCTGGTTACTGAAGGTACAGAAAAGATTGATAAAATAGGTTTTCATTTGGACATGTTTATAAAAAGCCTTTTAAAAAGACATGAAGCAGTAGGTAATGGCTAAGCTTTTTTATGGTATTGCTTAACTGCTTTATTTACACCAGGGGTAGGCAAAGTTGGCTCTTCTATGATTTGTGGACTTCAACTCCCATAATTCCTGAGCCAATCATGCTAGCTGAAGAATTCTGGGAGTTGAAGTCCACATGTCATAGAAGTGCCAACTTTGCTTACCCCTGGTTTAGACCAACACATAAAGTGTTGACGTTGACTGGGTGCATGGTTGCACAAAGTCATAGTTTAATCATCATTAAACAACAGTGATTGAGTTCATACAATGCGTAAGTGGAAGTTGAACAAACTACTGTACATTATACCATAATGTTTCTAATAGGATTATGCTACAGTACATTGGCATGTTCTTCCTTTTTCTTCTTTTTAATGTAAATAATATTTAATAGTGGCAGTCACCTAATCTGTTGTTCAGATGATGGTCAAGAGCCCAAAGTATCTACCGTATTTTTTGGAGTGTAAGATGCACCATTTTCCATTCTAAAAGGGCAAACATCAGGGTGCATCTTATACACCAAATGTAGCCCTGACCAGCCTCTCAACTGGAGCTTTTGGAGGCTGAAAAAACAGCCTTTCAAATGCAGCTTTGCAAGGCTAAAAACAACCTCTCAAACAGAGCTTTGTAAAGCTGATAAAACAGCCTTTCAAATGCAGCTTTGCAAGGCTAATATACGTATTCCAAGCTGATTGCAAAAGACGCTAGCCAGGTGGATGTTGGTAGGCGGAGGTTTTTTTTTTCTTATTTTCCTCGCCAAAAACTAAGGTGCGTCTTATAGTCTGGTGCGTCTTATAGCCTGAAAAATATGGTATATACCGGTACTACTAGAATTCTTATGTTTTTAATATTTAATTGGATGAAGGCAAAACTTTTTCAACCAAACTACCTCAGGTGGGCTAATTTACACATCCATAATCCAGAACCCGCGGCTCCCATGAGATTGAAATGTAACAAAAGTTATAAAAACTTTTATGACATAAAAGTTATCATAAAACATTTTGAGATTTTGTATTACACCATAAAACATTTCCTCTGGTCAATTCCTAAGGTTTGACTGTGCTCTCTATATGGGCTACTTTCAAGGCAGATACATCTATGATTACAATGCCACCTTGAATTGTTAAGAACTTTTTCAGTACCATTAGAAGCTCTGCTATTGTTGAAGACACCGCGGATCTGGTTAAAAAATATCTCTGAAATGAGTGAGGGGAATGTTTCCTGATTGGTTCACATAGTAGGGCTGACAAGTATCAAAAACCACAGAGAGATCAGGTAGGGCAAGGATGAATGCACAAGTCCCATCCCACCCTCACTAGAGGTCATCCAACAGTGTGACCAGTACTTGCTCTATACCGTACCTGGATCTGAATCCCAACATTGCTATCAGAAATTCAAATAATTCATTTCTTCCAAAGTCTGCTGAAGTTGTTGCACAACTACAGTTTCAACCTCTTTACATTAGATGCTGGATGAAAATTGTCCAGAATAGGGAGCCCAGTGATGTCTTCTTGAGGAGGGGGCAAACCAAACTTCTCCTTAAGAGGTAATGGAACAATTCTCTCATTCAAAAAAGGTAACTTCTGCTAGAACCAACCCATGTGTAAATACCCTGGACCACTTTAGCTAGGAGGTGCATGGATCTAAAAAGCTGAACTCATCGTCCTAATGACCTTGTCCAGCTCTTCAGCCTCAAACTATTGCCAGATAACCAAGCAAGACTTTGATACAAGACTAGAGTCCAACTCCAAGTGAATCCAAGCAACTTTATCCAGCAAATGCTGAACAAATTCCTCTGCATGATCCTGTAAGAGGTTCTCTGAGCCCCCCACCCTAAAAGGGCTCATGTCTTCCGAAAATAGGTGCAGGAAGGGTGGAGAAATACTGATGTTACCTTTACTCAAACCTACGTTTAGTTGTATTCAGCTCTTGTGGATACCAGCGACACATTTCGACATCTCTTGTTTTATTTCCTTCAACTCCTTGATAAAACATGGGGATAATGGGATCCCTGAAGGGGAAGGAGGTTGCATGAGCACAATCAAATCCAAAGGCTCAGCCAGGCCCTTATAGAAACATAGAAGACTGACAGCAGAAAAAGACCCCATGGTCCATCTAGTCGGCCCTTATACTATTTCCTGTATTTTATCTTACAATGGATATATGTTTATCCCAGGCATGTTTAAATTCAGTTACTGTGGATTTACCAACTACGTCTGCTGGAAGTTTGTTCCAAGGATCTACTACTCTTTCAGTGAAATAATATTTTCTCACGTTGCTTTTGATCTTTCCCCCAACTAACTTCAGATTGTGTCCCCTTGTTCTTGTGTTCACTTTCCTATTAAAAACACTTCCCTCCTGAACCTTATTTAACCCTTTATTCCAAACAATGAACACGATTTTGATGGACTGTGTAGTAGATCAGCAAGAACAGCCTTTGCTCCCTCTAAAACCCATTAGCTGTTGGGAACAGACCAATCGATGGTTGGTCCACTTTCCCTGCAGTGGATAGTGGCATTAGAGGACCACAGGGAAATCTGAGTGTAATCTGACCATGACGAGAGAAACACCCAAGAGCTCTGCCCCCGCCCCCACTTCAGATCACATAGCCACTGTTCAAACGGGGAGACTTGATCCAGTGCGTGACCAGTCTCTCATGTCGGGTTCTGAATGATGTGGAATAGCCCCATAACCGTCATGGTTGTCATGAACTCCTGAGCTTCCACATGCTATGCTCCTGCAGAAGGAAGATTGAAATTCCCCCAAGACCTGAGGAACTCCACAGACAACCTAGGAATGGAGTCAAGGAGCTCAGGCAGGGAGGTTGCTGTACAGCAGGGAGGTTAGTTTAAGCAGCAATAGTCCCAACTGATCCCTTGAGCTCAACTTAATGAACAAGGTCCCTCCATCCATGTGTTGACGTGTTGGGGTGGGCCTCTGCTGATGGAAAAGTATAGGGGAGGGATTAAGAGTATTTTCAACAGCTTTGTCCTGCCCTGCAAAGAGCCTGGGAGATGTTTCATTCTGCAAGGACATGGAGGTGGTGGGGAACAGCATGCAACTCTGGTGATCTCTGGTGCAGGGACCATGAAAGCCATGAGATTCCCAGATGACAATTGCCACACTCCCATCCCTGCCGCAGAGTCTTGGTTGATGACACATTCCAAAAGCAACTGGAGATAATCTCCGAAAGGCTTCCTTTCCCCATCTGTCCAGATCCTGCCAGTTTGAACAAAACAAAAATTTGTTTTGTTCAAAGCAAGCTAAGTTTGTCTAGTCACAGGCAACCATTACCTTTCTCCAGGCAAGTGAGTAGATGGACAAAGGAGGAATAGCTCACTCCTTCTCTGCTAACCTTTGCTTCTCAATAACTCTTTTCTCAGTAAGAAAAGTGATTGTAGAAGAAAGTGGACAATCCACCAGTCCTTGGTGCCATCTATTTATCAATAATTTGCACATGTTTATATTGCACTCTTGTCTTTTCTGAGATGCTGACGGGAACATATGTGGCATTCCTCATGTTTATCTTTTGGGGGCTCAGAAACATTGATAATTGGTTTGAAGAAAAGACAGCTTCTTTTGGTTCCACATTGGCGATTTTCATGGATTTTATAAGCCCGTTTTAAACCATGTCTTGCTTAGGGGAAGCTAAAGATTAAATGAAATTGCTTTGACGGAAGCTCCCTGACATTTTTGCCTTAACTCCCTTTTTGATTTCTGGGCTGCATTCAGGAACCTAAGATGCATTTGCTTCAATTGTGGTTTCTTGAATGAAGTTCAGTTAGCCGAGTTCATACCCATAGTTCCCTCTAAGCTGAGCAGTGAGCAATCGCTCACTTAAAAATCATCATCAACTCAGAGTTTTCCAAACCTGCCCAGAAGCCGAGAGGGAAAGAGTGAGAGGGAAGGAGAGAGAGAGGAAGAGAGGAAGAGAGAGAAACAGATAGAAAAAAGAGAGGAAGGAAAAGAGAAAGAAAAAGAATGGGAGTAAGGAAGAGAGAAAGAAAATCAAAATCTAGTTTGAAACTAGCTCAACTATTTAAGTGGCATTTTGATATTGATAGAGTTGCCCTATTATGGGCTCACTGTTATAGACACACAGTACAGTATTTTATTTTGAAATTCTCTGAGGCAAAACAGGGTGGGTTTTTTGTTTGTTTGTTTGTTTGTTTGTTTGTTTGTTTGTTTGTTTGTTTGTTTGTTTATGTATGTATGTATGTATGTATGTATGTATGTATGTATGTATGTATGTATGTATTATTTCTGTGCCGCCCAGTCCGGAAGGGACTGCCGCTCAGACACTATACTTTTCCGCCCCCCCCCAAAAAAAAAATTAGAGGGAACACTGTTCCTACCCCATGCTGAACCATAAATCATAGTTTTAGAAAACAAAGGATAGAGTGAAGAAAAGGAAACCGGTGTTGGCTTAATGCTGTGTGTGAGTGTAGCCATAACTATGCTTAGTCCCTGAATTGTTACCCCTTGTTATTGTATATCAGGCTCCAATCTGAAATGTCCTGGTTCAGCTGCCTTGGCATTTACATTCTTTTGGAGCCTGGTACAGAGAGACAGTCCTCCCTTTCCGAGTCCACTTTAGTGATTGTTGAGAACAGATGTGATGAAGGGAAAACAGCAATTTGGATGAAACATCAAAGTCATATGGGGAATAGATAAGGGTAGATCCAAACAAATCCTTTGGCAGTCTTGGGACAACCCCTCCGCCTCCCCAAATCTTGCAAACATTTCTCTGAATTTGAATTTTCAGTAGTTGTTTCCCCTGTTGTTCATGGAAGAGATAGAAATCTGCATCTTTAAAAGTAAGGTGGTCCTAATTTAAATCCTTGGCATTATCTGTTTTAAATAACAATATACGGAATCTTGCTGACCTGTTGGATTCAATAGACTGGCCTTGATTGAGGGGGAAAGAAGCAATTGAATGTACCAGAAAAACTAAAGAAGTTGATTCCCACTTCTGCTAGTTCCTTTTGTCTGGGTTGATGAGAATTGATGGAGGAATTTTCCTGTTGGGATGGGAAGCTTTCTGGTCTTTTACCTTCATTAAGCCTATCCTTGTGGAGCTCAGGGTTGTGGTTTCTATCACTATTCCTTTCTAGGGGCATGCAATCCTGAGATAACTTCCAGTGCTGCCTTGGATGAGATTAACTTTATCAACAAGTTGTTTTAGGATCCAGCCGGGGCCCCTCAGGTAATACAGCCATGGCTCTTTGCAGTAATGTTTTTGTTGCATTGATACGAGTGCATAACTTGGGTAAGATTTGATTGGATCTATTACCAGGCACAGGGCAAGGTATGCATTAGCTCTGCTTGAATGTCTCTGCTGGTATATACATGTGTCTTGATAAGCCATAACACCATTTATTTATTATGTATTATTATTATTTAGTATATGGCATAGTTAGTTTCATTGCACCATTACAATGGTTTATCAAGGTGCAGCACATGAATTTTACTCATTGTATATTACTTTGCAAGCTTATCTAATGCTTGAAAATTGATAGGACTATCATCATCTGGATATCGTAGACTGCCTCTACTTTTATAAATGTGCCTAAAGCAACAGGCTTGGTCTGTAGTCCAGAAATGCTGTTGTTCAGTTTAATTGGATGAACAATTACAATTTATATTAATATTAATTGTTTCCTGATTGCTTATTTGACCCCTATGACAATCATTAAGTGTTGTACCTCATGATTCTTGAGAAATGTATCTTTTCTTTTATGTACACTGAGAGCATATGCACCAGTGACAAATTCCTTGTGTGTCCAATCACACCTGGCTAATAAAGAATTCTATTCTATTCAATCTGTTTATTGCTGTGGATTCTAGTTGCTTGAACTTCCTTCCATTTCCTCCAGATGGGACACCGTTTCTTGTGTACATTTCTAAGTAGGAGAAAGATTGGCTAGAATGTCTGTTCCTTTATGCTCAGTAAAAGGGAATACGAGATAGCCAATACCATTTTTCTTGATTAAGAAAATAAAAATTTGCAGCAGCAAAATCATGTTCTCATTTGAAAAATCTGAGTTCTGCCCGCTTCTTTGCTGTCAAAATGTTACTGACTCATCCTCCGTTGCCTTTGTGTGCCTCCTCCAAGTTAAAACAAAAAGTGAGCTCTTTAGCTGCTGAGAGATTGCCAGCCCCTGCATTAATTTTTTATTCACGTTAGCTACTGTTTGCTAAACTAAGTCTTGAACAATGCAACCATAGCTTGTTTGGCCAAGTCCTCCCTTCCTGTCCTTTTCTTTGCGAATACTTTTTCCCGGGTAACTGGGTGCAAATCCAAGACAGAAACATGTTAGGACACCCACAGATGCCCACCCCCATTTGCAACTGTAGTTTAGGATGCTGTACATTCATGACAATACACGGGGTTGTGTCACTCCCAATAACTCCCTTTTAGTAGCAAACTTCGGGCTGGCAATAACAGTGTTGGTCATGACCTTTAAAGCCCTACATGGCATTGGACCAGAGTACCTCCGGAACCGTCTGTTACCGCACGAATCCCAGCAACCGATAAGGTCCCACAGAGTTGGCCTTCTCCGGGTCCCGTCGACTAAACAATGTCATCTGGCGGGGCCCAGGGGAAGAGCCTTCTCTGTGGCGGCCCCGGCCCTCTGGAACCAACTCCCCCCGGAGATTAGAACAGCCCCCACCCTCCTTATCTTTACTCAAGACTCACTTATACCGCCAGGCATGGGGGAGGTGAGACACCTTTCCCCCAGGCTTTTTTATACTTTGTTTTATGTTTGGTATGAATGTGCTGTTTGGTTTTTTAAATAATGATAGGGTTTTTAATATAAGATTTATTCCACTACTATATTGTTTTTATTACTGTTGTGAGCCGCCCCGAGTCTTCGGAGAGGGGCGGCATACAAATCTAATAAATAATAATAATAGTAATAGTAATAATAATAATAATAATCCTCCGAAGTGAGCTATGAGTCCTTCCTAGCCCCCACCCCCAATTACCTTTCTTAGACTATATCTTGATGTGAAACAGGGAGAGAATGGTGCTTTTTTCGAAGCTCTGCATTGTCCAATGCAGTCTTCTCGCCAGACAGTCTGTTAACTGAGTCTAAAAAAACCCAAACAGCTCGTCTCTTCTTCGTTGTGGAAGAGAAACCTCTTTTAAATGATTCCTCTCTTAATTTCCAACGGTCTGGAAGGGAGAGGTAGACCGCAGTTTTGAGAAAAGCTCAAAGCTCAACAAATGATCAATATTGAAAAGGAGCTTAATTCTGGCTGAGATAGCAATTGTTACCTGCAAGAACCAAATATTTCAGGATGTATTAGATCAGTGGTCCCCAACCTTTTGGGCAACAGGGGCTTGTTCAGTGGAGATGGATTTTTTCCCTGGACCGGAGGTGGCATGGTTTCATGTGCCGCCTGCACCACACTTCACTTGTTTGCACAGCCTGGTTTCTGGCATGCCGTAAACCGGTGCCAGGCCACAAATTGGAGGGTGGGGGAGGGTGGGGATCCTTGTATTAGATCCCTGGGTGTTGTTTTTCCTTAAGCATAGGATCCATCTCAAATTCTGTAACGGGACTCCCAAATCTCTATTTGGATAAAGTGAAAGCTTAATAAGGGATTGCTCATTTTTTATTGTCTAGCTTTATTTGGGCTTGAGGTTAAAAAAAAAAATCCATCCCTTGAATGGAATCATTCACAGTGCTTGTTCCCTCTCATTAGCAATTAGCTGTTAGAGGTCCTGGGACCCAGATGTATGTCCTGCAGGGAGAATGCCAACAATTCCCTCAGTTGTCAGGTTTTTGGGGGTGGGGGGAAGTGTGTCTGTACTTGAAGTAGTGAGAGTGGATTTACTGACAAGCTTGTAGAAATAGAAGTATGATCTTTTGGAATGGAGATGAGCAGTGTGTAGCACCAGAGCCACATGCAACCATCAGATCTCTCTTTATTTGAAGCCCGTGGATTTTTTGTGTGTGTGCATCCAAAGATCATTGTGTGATTTTCCGCAGTTTATTAAGGGTAAGGGGAGATAAGAATATATACATATTGTAGTATAATCTCTAAAATAGGCTTGATATAATGGACACCCCTCCGATTTTTTAAAAAAAGGGGGGGGAAATTTTATCCCCATCCAAAGCATCTTAAAACCATTTTGTGTCATCGTCCAGCTCTTTGTTGGTCATCGCTGTCTATCCCCATCAATGTTAGACCTTCTCTCGTGCTGCTTCAGAAGGGGCCCTCCAGTAAAACTAGTTCTTGGTATGAAATAGCAAACTCCACCCTCCAAAGAGGATGCAGCCATTGTTTATACATTCTCTTAATCCAGGATGAAGTTTGGGGAGCTGAATGAAGTGTTACTAATGTTGATAATCTGATTCACCTCTTTGGTTTTTTAGTAAACCCAGCCCATCCATGTGTTGACGTGTTGGGGTGGGCCTCTGTTGATGGAAAAGTATAGGGGAGGGATTAAGAGTATTTTCAACAGTTTTGTCCTGCCCTGCAAAGAGCCTGGGAGATGTTTCATTCTGCAAGGACATGGAGGTGGTGGGCAACAGCATGCAACTCTGGAGGCCACCGATGAAGGGAGTTGGGTTTGAATTATGTATCCTAGATAGATTAGTACAGGGAGTCCTCGACTTAGCGACCACAATCGAGGCCAGGATTTCTGTTACTAAGTGAGACAGGTGGATCAGATGCCTCTTCCTCCCCCCCTCCAAATATGTCATTTTACTTTTCCCCAGCAAACGCCAGTCAAATCCAAACACTCCTCAACCCATACAGAATGCAGCCATTATAATCAGCTATCAGCCTCATCTTCCACTCTCTGGCCTAATTCCGTTTCGAAAGTTATCATTGCTTACATGTGGCAGCAGATTCTATAAATTTGTAATATATCGAATAATGATTTTCATTAGATGACTTCGGGTGGGTGAGCATTATAAAAAAGGTGGATCATGTATTATCTTACCCAAGTGGCCCATGTTAACCTCATCTTTTTTCTTAAGAAGCCCAACATTTCTGTTGTTAGGCGAGACATTTGTTAAATGAGTTTTGTCCCATTTTATGATCTTTCTGGGCACGGTTGTTAAGTCAATCGCTGCACTCGTTAATCAAGTGACATGGTTATTAAGTGAATCGGGTTCCCCCACTGACTTTGCTCGTCGGAAGGTCGCAATATGGGGATCACATAGACCCCGGGACATTGCAGCTGTTATAAATGTGAGCTGAATTTTGAATACATGATCACAGGGATGCTACAACAGGTATAGGTATAGCTATGTCACTTTTTCAGTAACATAACATCAAACGGTTGCTAAATGAACCATTGTAAGTGAAGGACTAGGACCTACTTTACAAATCGCCTGGCTTTCCCTTGGGTGTTTCCCTCCCGCCCCCACCCCACCCCCAGAAACCATTTTAATGGCTCTCTTGTTTTCTGCTTGCTTCCGCTATGGAGCTGGGAACTTATGCATGAGGGACCACCAAAAATGTTGCCTGGTTTCTTTTATTTTTTTCCCCTTTGTAAAACATTTCATTTGCATTTATATAATTCGGAGCGTTCAAGGGAGCAGTGAGTTGGGAGCTTAACTCGGTCTCAGTTGTCTTGCAATGGAAAAAAATACATTTCGTACTGCATCTGTGATGAGAACCTGATCCACACTTTCCAGTAGGTCTTAATCTGATTGTTAGTTTTCCGATTAGTTGGTACGATTTGCAGAGGTTTATTAGCTATGACTTACGACTTTAACCGTGGCTCCGCATGATTTGTGAGCCTAACCTCAGTGGAAACTATTGAGAAATGAGCCAACTCCAGTTCATAACTGCTCTGCAATAGGCTTCGATGTTTAAACATGCTAGTTTTAAAATAACAGTCTCTGGGCTAACATATCTTAGAGACCATCTTACAGACATTGGTCTTGTAATTTCTAAAATTTTCCAGGCTAATAAATTACTCAGGATTTCCTTTTTAGTGCCTCTAGTACGGGGGTATCAAACTCAATTTCATTGAGAGCCGCATCAGGGTTGTATTGACTTTTTTGGGGGGGGGGTGAGCGTGACTGGCTCAACATCTCAAATGTTGAGCTGCCCTATGGTGGCTCCGAATATTCTGCCAGCAAAATCTGGCTCCCGAGCTCCATTTTCAGCTGTGATGGCCTCCTGCAATCTTCTAGCAGAAAAAAATGGAGCTCAGGAGGACCACCCAGAGCCCTCTTGAACTTCATTTTTGTCTGTGACAGGCTCCTGCAACGCTCTGCCAGTGAAAAGAGAGCTTCGGGTTTTTTGCTGGCAGAGGCACCGCGGGCTGGTCCATGTCACACCAACACTCCGCAGTCTGCATTGGTTGCCGATCAGTTTCCGGTCACAATTCAAAGTGTTGGTTATGACCTATAAAGCCCTTCATGGCACCGGACCAGATTATCTCAGGGACCGTCTTCTGCCGCACGAATCCCAGCGACCAGTTAGGTCCCACAGAGTGGGTGTTCTCTGGGTCCCGTCAACCAAACAATGCCGCTTGGCGGGACCCAGGGGAAGAGCCTTCTCTGTGGCGGCCCCGGCCCTCTGGAACCAACTCCCCCCAGATATTAGAATTGCCCCCAACCTCCTTGCCTTTCGCAAGCTACTTAAAACCCACCTCTGCTGTGAGGCATGGGGGAATTAAGATTCCTTCTCCCCCTAGGCCTTTACAATTGTATGTATGGTATGTTTGTATGTATGTTTGGTTTTTTATATTAAGGGGTTTTTAATTCGCTTTTAGTATTGGATTATTATTGTATACTGTTTATGATTGCTGTTAGCCGCCCCGAGTTTTCGGAGAGGGGCGGCATTTAATCCAATAAAACTAAACTAAACTTTGCTGTTTCCAGGGCAGCCCCACGGGCTGGATTCGGCCCCTGGGCCTTGAGTTTGACACCCCTCCTCTCTAGATTGCTGGGTCCTTGGTGCTAGACTATGAAGACATGAAGTGTTTTCTTCCTGGGTTAGCATCTCTTGATTATTTTTCAGCACTCCCAGTCTTTCTAACCTTATCTTCTATCAAAAAGAACCTTTTTTCATCCGCCTGCTAGGAGTCAGAATAGAAGTTTAGCACATAACATCTATTCTATGCCTTATGAACTTGTTCCTTTCTTTGCATTTTACTTGTAAGTTATTTCTCTTGACTGAGAAGTGGGATAAGACAATCAGCATGTTTGTGAGTTATACGGCAGCGTTGTCTGGAAAAGATTTCCACTGATCAGCCCAAGTGTATCCGCTGTTTTAAATTGCGTCATATCTGGTCTTGCCCATACTCTGCGATTCATGTTTGCAGAGTCCTTTGTTGGGCCAAAGCCAAGTGCCATTTAATTGATTGGATTGCAAGGAGACCCATTGAAAATAATTCACTCCTGCTCTCCCCTACAGCCTTCCCTGAGTTGAGACAATCCTTGGCTGTTTGCCCTGGACTCAGCAGGCTTGCTTCCCCGCCACTTCATTGGGCAAATTATTCCCAGGGGTATTAATAGAATGATGAGTGTAGCCCCTTGCATACTCAATGGAGCTGGTGGCTTCTGGCTCTGAACCTCTTGGTGAGGTAGGGTCCCATTTCTGCCTTGAATCTGTCCCTTTAAGACACAGGGAGGGCACTGGCTGCTTGGAGAGCTGTGCTGAGTTGGGAAGACTTTTAAGAGTCGTCTTGCCTTGTCTGGCCAGCCCTGCTGTCAAACGCACGTCAGCATGTCTTTCCCCAGCTTTTATTTAGAGAGCTAACTTTGGGTGTTGTGGCTTTCCTGCTTAGAGGGCTATATCTTTCCTGTTTTGCTTATACTTGCCAACATTTGAGGAATAGACCACAGTGCCACGGTGGAGGAGACAGTATGATCAAATCCACCTAGGTCTGAATATAATGATTATAATTCACTAACGGGGAAGGTTAATTCCAGCTTGGGTGACCTCACCTATTGTTGAGAAAAGCTGAGATAGATAAAGCATTTATGACTCCAGCAAGCATTCCGAGCGAATTCCTGTCCTTTATTACAGATCTTTTTTTTTTCCCATTTGTTTTCTGGGAAGGGTTTGATTTTCTTGCCTTGGATCAAAGGGATTGGGAGGAAGATAACTGGTGTTCCCGAAGCTTGCATCAAATACAAAGTGCAGAGTGAGGCTTCGTATCAGATCTGTCCTCAGAGTTGCAGCCCATTCCTTGGGTGCAGATTGAAATAATGTGTTTTTCTGAGCGTTCACCATCCCCCCCGCCTAGGAGTTAAATTCTGAGATGGGCTTCTCTATACCTCCTTTACCTAGGAAGAAAATTTGACAATTGTACCTTTCTATCTGTGCTGCTGGCTTTGGAAGCTGTCGTCGCAGCTTGATCTGGAAGAAAGCTGCAGTGACAGCACCCCGAGACGCAATGCATGTTATAACAGAAACTTCTTTTTCCTGTCTGCGATTGGTTTTTTTTTCTCCCTCTGCAGGTTATTAACAGCTGAATGTATGCCAGTTCTAAAAACTATTGTCTGCTTTTTTTAATACTCCATTTAGAAGGATTTTTTTAAAAAAAAATTAAGTATTTATTCTGAATTTCAAGCAGGATTTTCTCTGTTTCAAATTTATTTTCTATCCCACTTTCACTTAAATAGCATAGTTGGAAAAGCTTGGGCCCTGCACATGTTTAATTGGCTGAAGCCACAGAGAGACAGAGAGACAGAGAGACAGAGAGACAAGAGAAATCTGGGCAGCTTCCAGCAAGTAAACACAATTTTTAAAAACAGCATTAAAAACATTCATTAAAAACCCTAATAAACATTCATTCACACATGGCCGGATCGAGGCATTATCTCATTCGATCAACAGCCCCGGGCCTACCGAAAGTACAGCTTTGCAGAAGGCCGGTAAGGTGGTGAGGATATGAATCTCTGGAGGCAGTTGGTTCCATAGAGCCAGAGCCGCCACAGGGAAGGCCCTTCACTGTAGTCCTGCCAGGCAACATTGTTTGGTTGACAGGACCCGGAGAAGGCCAACTCTGTGGGCTCTTATAAGTCACTGGGAGGTATGCGGCAGAAATCAGTCCTGAACATAATCTAGCCCTGAGCTATGCAGGGCTTTATAGGTGGTAACCAACACCTTGAATTGCATTCGGAGACCGATTGGAAGCCAGTGCAGCTTGCGGAGTATCGGTGTTATTTGGGTGTACCTAAGCAGACTCACAATATTTATTTATTTATTTATTTATTTATTTATTTATTTATTTATTTATTCTTACTTACTTACTTACTTACTTACTTACGTACGTACGTACGTACGTACGTACGTACATACAGACATACTATGCATAAAATTGTAAAGGCCTAGGGGGAAAGAGTATCTCAGTTCCCCCATGCCTGGCGGCAGAGGTGGGTTTTAAGAAGCTTACGAAAGGCAAGGAGGGTGGGGGCAATTCTAATCTCTGGGGGGAGTTGGTTCCAGAGGGCCGGGGCCGCCACAGAGAAGGCTCTTCCCCTGGGTCCCGCCAAGCGACATTGTTTAGTTGACGGGACCCGGAGAAGACCCACTCTGTGGGACCTAACTGGTTGCTGGGATTCGTGCAGCAGAAGGCGGTCCCTGAGATAATCTGGTCCTGTGCCATGAAGGGCTTTATAGGTCATAACCAACACTTTGAATTGTGACCGGAAACTGATCGGCAACCAATGCAGACTGCGGAGTGTTGGTGTAACATGGGCATATTTAGGAAAGCCCATGATTGCTCTCGAACACTTTTCAAAGGTAGCCCCATGTAGAGAGCGTTACAGTAGTCGAGCCTCGAGGTGATGAGGGCATGAGTGACTGTGAGCAGTGACTCCCGGTCCAAATAGGGCCGCAACTGATGCACCAGGTGAACCTGGGCAAATGCCCTCCTCGCCACAGCTGAGAGATGTTTCTCTAATGTGAGCTGTGGATTGAGGAGGACGCCCAAGTTGCTCACGAGGCTGCGTTCTGTACCAATTGAAGTCTCAGAACGCTTTTCAAGGGTAGCCTCATGTAGAGCACATTACAGTAGTCGAGTCGAGAGGTGATAAGGGCATGAGTGACCATGCGAAGAGCTTCCTGGTCCAGATAGGGCCGCAACTGGTGCACAAGGCAAACCTGTGCAAAGGTCCCCCTAGCCACAGCTGAGAGATGTTGATCGAGTCTCAGCTGTGGATCTAGGAGGACGCCCAGATTGCGAGCCCAATCTGAGGTTATTATCCCCCCCCGGACCAAAGACGGACAGTTAATATATATATATTAATATATTTATATAAACTATAGGATTGTGGGATTAAAAATTAGGTGCCATAGCTAAAACATTGCCAGACCTTTTTTTTCCTAGCTTCCATTGGCTCTTTCTCTCCTGCTTTGCTAGCCCCTTCAGTTTCTCCTCTTCAGCTCAAGGATGTGAGCAACTCAAAAGCTGGCAGGCGGAGAAACTTGAAAATGTCAACCTGATGGGTAGCAATTGTGGGGGTGGGGAAGGATGGGAAAGAAAACTCTATTCCTGGAATGATTAACCAAGGGATAGAAAATAAACACTGCTATCACAATGCCTTTAGGGGGGGGGGGAATCTCTTTACGGCCATACTTGGAATATAGCACTGAAATTAATGGCTGCCTTTTAAATGTGTGTTAAAGAATTGGAGGAAGAGTAAACACAGTAATGGTGGTGGTGGAGTAGATGGAAAACCGCTTTCCTTGGAGGAAAGGTCAAACCACAGGTAGACCTCAACTTACAACAGTCATTTTAGTGACTGTTCAAAGTTACAAGGGCACTGAAGCATGGGGTGACTTTTTTCCCCAGTTATGACCTTTGCACTTTCACAGGATCATGTGATCAAAATTCAATAACTTGGCAACCTGTTCACATTTATGACTGTTGGTCAGTATTGGGTTCCTTACTGGCAGTGTTCCCTCTAATTTTTTGGGGGGGTGGGCGGAAAAGTATAGTGTCTGAGCTGGGCGGCACAAAAATAAATAAACAAACAAACAAACAAGCAAACAAGCAAACAAACAAATAAAAAAAACCACCCTGTTTTGCCTCAGAGAATTTCAAAATAAAATACTGTACTGTGTGTCTATAACAGTGAGCTCATAATAGGGCAACTCTATCAATATCAAAATGCCACTTAAATAGTTGAGCTAGTTTCAAACTAGATTTTGATTTTCTTTCTCTCTTCCTTACTCCCATTCTTCTTCTTTCTCTTTTCCTTCCTCTCTTTCTTCTATCTGTTTCTTTCTCTTCCTCTCTTCCTCTCTCTCTCCTTCCCTCTCACTCTTTCCCTCTCGGCTTCTGGGCAGGTTTGGAAAACTCTGAGTTGATGATGATTTTTAAGTGAGCGATTGCTCACTGCTCAGCTTAGAGGGAACTATGCTTACCGGTACGATTCACACTGCACACCGGTAGTAAAAATGTCAATGCACGTGAAGCTCTGAGTAACCGGGGTGGTGGTGGTGGTGAGATTTTGCTTCTGAGTGCCTTCTGTCCCCTGTCCTAATGTTTCTCTCTTATTAGTATCATGTATATAGACATTGTTATATCTTTGTATACCACCAATAGGTACTTGACAAAATAAATAAACAAGCAAATAAATAAATAAAATTCCACATCATATATTAACTGCTCTTGGAACAACAAAGCCTCTGGCTGTTTTCCTCATGGACATAACCTTTTCTTCCACGTTTAACTGGTTTAAATTAAGTTTTCTAGCACATGTGTTAAATAGCTTACCAGTGCCAGGTTGTTTAGGAAAATTCTTGATGAATGATTATTTTAATCTTGTTACATTCGGGTAAATGTGCAATTACTTTGATCTTTTATTTAATCATCCTCTGACAGAGTTGCAAAGGGTTACAAATGTGCACATTTATGTACACTCTCTTTTTCTCTCACCCAGACCCAAAAGTCAATTGAGGATATGCTTCATTTATTTGAAGCCAGTTCACAAAAATGTGTATAGTCTAATAATTGAGCCCAAGGTACCGTTTAGTATTTGCAGGAGTAGATTAACACGGGCATCTCTTTAGAACTTGTTCACTTGAAGTAGGTATGCGTGTTTTAATTTAATTGATGATATGTACAGTAACTGGTTGACAGAGCTACAGTTTTGGCTTATTCATAGATCTTGCTTGCACAATACAGCAGCTTTTGCCTATTATTATTATTATTATTATTATTATTATTATTATTATTATTATTATTAATTAGATTTGTATGCCGCCCCTCTCCATAGACTCGGGGCAGCTCACAACAGTGATAAAAACAATACATGGTAACAAATCTAATAATTAAAATCTAAAATAACAGTTTTACATTAAAAAGTCTAAAAAAAAAAGGAAAAAAACCCCAATAGATAAAATACATACACACTGTCATATCATGCACAAAATTACATAGGCAAGGGGGGGATGTCTCAGTTCCCCCAAGCCTGACGACAGGCTTGTGGCCAAAGACACACAAAATTACATGCTTGTGGCCAAAGACACATAAAATTACATTTGCTTAGATACAAATGATACAAGTCATACAAATGATTCAAGGGATTTGACATATCTTCCATAGAACAAAATAGCACTTGATCTTGAGTAAGCATGACTTCAAGAATTCAGAGTTTCCTATAAAGGAAGAAGAATCTTTTTCAAGTCAACCTTGGCTTCCATTCACTTCATGGATATGTCTGGGTAATTTTCTTGGGGAAAAAAGTTTAATTCTCAGAATTTTGCTTTCCACTGAGATTAAGTTTAAGTTTTAAAACCTTTATTACAGTCAAAGACCATCAGTATAATAAAGACAGAACATCCAAGAACCGTTTCAGATTCATAGAATCAAAACATTTTAACATCTCTTTGATCCTAGTAGCAGATTCTTGGGTGATAAACGTTGTCCTTGTCTTACAGCAGTTCGTTGACCATCCATAGTTATAACCATCACCAAATTGGTCGTCAACCAAGTCAACAAAAACATGCTAGGTGTTGAGGTTCTTGGACATCTGGAGACAAATGACTTACAGGATTCATGAGTTTTGGCTGACCAACCAAAATTGACCCATTGTAACTATACAAAAGATATACTGTACATATCTCGCTATGATGAAGGCACATATTTGCGAGATTGAAATACATATTCTTCTCTGTGCCTCTTTATTCAGCTTCATGATGATACTTACAGTAGGTCTATTTCCCACATGAAAATAAAAACTGTAAAAGCTAAAGGTAATTCATAATTAATTTATTCTCTTAGCTGCTTGACCAAAAATAGGAATGTAGAAACCTGCAGCTCAGCCACATAATGCTAAAAATTTAGCATGTGGCTGAGCTGCAAGTTTTTACATTCCTACTTTTGGTCAAGCAGCTAAGAGAATAAATTAATTATGAATTACCTTTAGCTTCTACAGTTTTTATTTTTTCAGTTCCGGGAACTGTAGTCACAATCTTGTTAGTAAAAGAAGCCGTTGTTTAAAGTTGGCTTATTTGTTATATCAGGCAAAT